>NC_064281.1:70503923-70823388 GCF_003254725.2 Canis lupus dingo
GAGGTAGGGAAATGGGAGGTTATTCTATAGTTGAAGCAGCCTTACTGGGAATTTTCAGTCACATTTTGAGATGAAATTGGTACCAATTAATTATGGAAAATTGGTAATTTTTATTAATGTATAGTTTATTATAGCTATACACACATACCTCATAGTTTGCAAAGGAGGTAGTTGACAAATCAATGAAATATGCTAGCTTAGTCTTCTGTAAACATTATTTGAGGGGCACTTGGGTGGCTCAGTTACTTAAGCATCTGCCTAGAGCTCAGGTCATGATCCCAAGATCTTGGGATTAAGCTCCACATCAGACTCCCTGCTCCATGGAGAGCCTGCTTCTCCCTCTCCCAACATTTGCCACTCCCCTTGCTTGTGCTTTCTCTCTCTCTCTCTCTCTCTGTCAAATAAATGAAATCTTAAAAAAAAATATTTGAATACGTTCTTATATTGGTTAAGACAGTTAATAACTGAAGAGTATATTTTCTGAGCCTAGAATTTTAGTGAAAAAAATTATAAAAATTGGGCATCCTTATTAAATCCAAACTTAAAGCAGATAGTCCAATTTAAGTAACCTTGGGAAAATAGAAAGGCTTAAAACACAAATTATTAATTTGTTTCTATTATATTTAGATTTCTGTGAAGTGCCCATCTTAAGTTATATGCTTATTATGACTTCATTCACAATGGAGTATGATGGTCAGAAATGTAAAAATGACCGTTTTTGATTTAAATTATTTTTGTCACATAGTTTTTTAGGCTAGTAAAGAAAACATGAAATATGATTGACCTTATTAATTTTAATTTAATACAATTTAATAAAAGTTATTTTAGTGATTTTGCAGAATGAAACCTTTATCCATTTATGCTTCTGAAAAATGACCTTGTAAAATGTCAAAATTGCTAACATATGCTTTTAAAAATAATGATTTGTGCTTGATTCATTTAAACCCTATTGAAGGTCAAGGATTCTATTAGGGCATTTTTGTCAGTAAAATGTTGACAGAAATTAACGAGATGTTTGAATTATCCATGACAATACTGTCACATTTTTAAATAAATTGTCTAATGATAAGGCCAGATTTTGCTCACTGTTTTTCTTAGTAACAACCAGTAGTTCATTAAATATTGCCTTAGAGTGTATGTTGTGTCAAAACTTAATTGTCATAGTCACAATTCTTATTTAGTAGATCCTTAGTTTAAGTTGCTATAGTTATGTCATCCTCAATAACTATGTATATATGGTGTGCATTTGGAGGAGATGTAATTGTGTGGATAGTCCAAGAGTATTGGTAATTATGTTTGCCTTAATGTATTTTTGATAATTAATATTGAATTTAGACATCCACAATTTGATTTACAAAAGTCTTTCTCCAGACTTTAAAGTCACAAAACAAAGGCAATAAAGAAAAGCTAGAATACCATCTTATGTTCTTGTTGAAAACTAGCCTATCATGTAGTCCTATAGTATATTTGCTGAACAATCTGATTTGTTACCTGCCACCTAAACCAGAGTTTCTGTTGTTATCTGGCAGATTTTTTTTTTCATCTTAGCCCTCTTTAAGGAGATGGTTATTAACAAAATAGTTCTAAATGCCTTAGTATTGACATGTAGTGAGTATATGTTATAGGAGAGGAAAAATAAAATTTCCTCTACCCTTTTAGGTTTTTGGCTGAAAATCCTATAATAAAGGATTAATAGGACAAATCCAAACAAGTTTATTAATATGTATACATCACTTTACCTGGGGAGATATACCCTTATGGCCCAAGCCACCACCTTAAATACCATTTTCAGCTAAAATCAAAAGAAAAATCTTGGAGTGTGGTAGAGGAGGCCAGCTATGGAAAGTTACCTGGAAAAACACAGTAAACTATGGTAAGGTTTATTATGCAGATTGAAGTGCTATCTCTATTGACAAGATTATCTTTTGATTTAGAGTCATCCTTCCCTTTCTGGTACTGAGAGGGAGATAGTCTTACAAATGGAGATTTCTTACATAAATGTAAATTTAAAAAAAAAAGTAAATTTCCCTTACAGAAGGGCAACTTTTACTCTGTTTTCAGATCTTTTACTGTGTCTGCTGTTTCTCAAAAATGTTCAATTTAAAACAATCTCTATGTCAAAAAAATATAATCTGCCTGGCATATTTTAGCTTTCAGTGGACATGTGAATGCAGTGTTAACAAATCTCAGGATTACCTCTTTTACTGTGTCAGTAATTACTTGAACAGAAAATTCTTAGATTTAGAGATCACTTTCTCTTTTTCTGTGGTTGCTTATATGTAGGTGCATCCACATATATGTTCTGTATCCTGTTGATATCGTATAGTTTACCCTTGAACAACACAGGTTTGACCTGTGTGGGTCCACTTATATGCAAATTTCTTACAGAATACTACTGTAAATGTATGTTCTTCTCCTTATGATTTTCTTAATATTTCCTTTTCTATAGCTCACTTTATGGTAAAAATACAGTATGTAATACTTAGAGCAATAGGCTCTTAGTAGTTTGAAATTTGGGGAGTCAAAGGTTATACATAGATTTTGACTATGCAGGGAGGAGAGTGGGCACCCCTAATCCCTACACTATTCAAGTGTCAACTGTATATGGAGAAATATTTTTGGCTTCTGCTTTTTGGCCTTCCAAGGTCCTTCTAGCTACACTAAGAATCAAATTGACATGATACAGATAAGTAAGAAAAAAGCAAATATAATTCCATACATACATGGAATCTAAGCAGACACAAAATTCCAAAGATAGGCAACTAGAGGCTTATTTGACATCCTGAGCTAAAGAGAGGGTTAAGGGTCTGGGGTAAAAAGGGGAGGAGGACAATTAGCAGGTAGGTGAAAGGAGATAATTAGAAAACAAAGGCTCCCCTGCTATGCAGATACATTTCTTAGGTAAAGAGGAATTTGTTAAAAGCTCACTTCCTGTAGTCAGCCAGCTGAAGGGATGATAGAGTTTTTCCTGAATCTACTGAGGTTTGATTACTTTTAACTCAAAATAATCTTCATACCAAAGTGCCCCATTTTGGGGCCATCTGTCCTTGACCCCTACAACATCCTCAGAGATCCTATGGTTGTGGTAACTAAGAGTTATGTAAAGATTGTGAGATTATCTCTGCAGAATTCTTTGGCCTCAGTGTATGAGAAAAACCTAGGTGATATTTTTGCTTTCATATTTCTCTATCCCTGTTGTCTCAAGGTATAAATGTCCTTTTAACTTAAGTTTTTGAATCGCATTCAGCAAGTGGATGCATATCCTACATCTTTCCAGTACCTTGTTTTTAGTTTGCCCCAAGATCTCCACTGAAATATTTAGTCTTATTAAACTTTACATGGCATATAACAATCATGAGACTCTTGGTTACTAGTAATTATAGATATGTCTCAGGGTCGCAAAGCTCTGAACACATCACATCTATTCTTCATTTTGTGAGTTTGTGAGTTTCTTGGGTCTTCAGAAGACCTTGAGATGCCATTGCCCTTCCTCTAGGGAAGGCTATATTCATATTCCCACCTTGTATCATCTATATTTTCTTAACAGTCTTCAATGTCTTATATACTTTGATGGATTTTCTTGTTTCATCTGATGATTGTGATCATTTTAATTATATTAAATATCATGCTTTAATATTTCTGCTTTGAAAAGACATTTCAATAGATAACATAAACATTAAAGGTAAGTTGATGAAATTAGTGCTAAAATGTTCATGGTAGGCAGTCAGCTATCATTGGTGTAATTCATACTTTTTTTTATAGATGTCATGGTCCTGTAAGTCTAATTTGGTTTTTATCAGAATAAATTGTGGGATGCTATATACAGGTAAATGACAGCATTTACACAGGAAGCACATGCTTTTTCCTTAAAGGACACCCATAGCCTCTAGAATCTGTGATTTATGTTGGGTGTTCTGCCAGTCAGTAAAGATTCTCTGAAGAAGTATTTATGCTATACCTCAATAAAGGTACATATATACATATGTATATATGCCTTTAACCTCTGTGACATGTCTGTTTAGAATATGTAAATAGACTGTTATTTATCACAAGAGGAAAGGAAAAAACCCAAAGTCTATTTTGCTCATATTATCTGCCATAGTATACTGAGTAGATAAATGATTTGGGGAATAAATGGCAGTTGTATTAGGAAGAACCACCCCATTTTAATAATCCCCCGGGAAGAAAGAAATTCTAATCACTAATGCTCAGTGTATAGAAGGCACAATCATTCTCAATTTGAAAAATTTAGAGATCACTTTCTCTTTTTCTGTGGTTGCTTATATGTAGGTGCATCCACATATATGTTCCATTAATATTAGTAATAGATGTTATTGTTGAGGGAAGCCAAACTTATCATTGGCTTTGATGATAAAAATGAAACATTGATTAACATGCATTTCTCTGCTAAACTATCCCTTTATGTTGTAATAAAAGTTAGTGAATTTCACTTGCTTTATTTGTACCTTATGCTCCTTAGCGGGAGGTCATTGTAAAAAGTTAAAGAAAGGCCCACTAACAAATAGGGCCTGGTTTGGTTACAGAAGTGGAATTAAGAAAGTAGGCTCTGGAGCCAAACTCCTCAGGTTTAAAACCCACTTCTACCAATTTATAACTGGTATGATTTTTGCGTGACATAATATTTCTATCTCTCTGTCTATAAAATGGAGATAATTATAGTATCTACTCCTTACATTTATTGTGACACTTGAGTTAATATATTTAAGTGTTTGCAATAGTACTTACCAAATACTAGAAATGCCAGTTCTTGTGATCATTTTTGTCAGTATCAATAATGTCTGTGTATTACAGCAGCAGACCTTTTTAGTTTAGGGTTTTTGTCAATTATTTGTCATCTGTTTGCAGACAATGGGGGGTCAATACTTTTGGCACCATTACTACCTGTTCAACTTCCCTATAGAGTCTATGATCTGGCTAACAGTATAGCAGTCTTATTTTACAGAAAAGGAACTGTGGCCAGAAATGTATCTACTTAAGATTACATATTAGGAATTAGGAGTCTGATTTTGAATATGCCTTTTCTGATGGCTTGTTTGTACTGTTCATACTTTATGGCTTGAAGTTTAGCCATGTGTTTTCCATTATTTTTGAATACTGAATTCCTTAAGTCTAAGCACTATGTACTAAACATATGAAATGTTATTGTAAGTATCAGTTGTTTTAGTTTTCTCAGGAAAAAAGTAAACCTTGAAATGCAATTTATAGTATATATTATCTTTCTATCAATGTCTATTATAAAACTAAATATATATATACACACACATATATACATATATGATGTTACATATATATGTAATACATATATATTATCACATATATACACATGCATACATATATATAATGTTACCTATATACGTATTACATATATATATGTTTAAGGCCATACGTATGTATGTAATACGTATATATGTAACATGATAAAAGTTATACTTGAGAATGGAGAGGGATAAGGTTAATGACAAAAGAAGAAAAAGACTCAGAGATTGGCTTTTCTTACTGTTAGTAGAAAACATAGAGTAATAAATCAATGATAGGAATATAATATTTCCAAATTGGTCATTTTTAAAGTAAAGGTCTGAAATGGAATGGGGAATTCCTCCATCTTCAGTAAAAAGAGATTACTAAAAGTTTCAAGACTCATTCATTCTTGCAACTTTTAACTAAATATTATTGATCCTTCTTGTTTAACTCTTAATTTAGAGGTTCAGGTTTTCATAAATATTAGTTTCTGTAGAACATTTAATTGCATGTCCATATTATGAATTTTATAAAATTATATTTGTTTTAAATGAAAAATACCAATAGCACTATTAACACAATAAAAATTAACAATTCCTCATATGTCCCTATTTTATCTATCATTGTTATCTCCCACTAAGCCTCATTATTTTCAAAATCAGAGTTTAGTATATTTGCACTATGCTCTTGCTCAGCCATGCCAGTCTAGTTGTATTCAGTTGTGTATATGAGTTACCTTGGGGATGAAGAATTTCCTTTGCCCTTCAATGACCTTCTAGCTGCACTAAGAATAATTGACATGAGACAAATTAACAGGAGAAAATCAAATGCAGTTTCATACATACAGGGATTCCATGCAGACATGAAATTCCAAAGACAGGCAACATGAGGCTTATAAAATATCCTGATCCAAGGAGAGAGGTGGTTACCTGGGATACAGAGGGGAGGAAGCCCAATGGCAGGAAGATGTGAGGAGATGTTTGGAAAAAATAGGTTGCTCTGTTATGTAGAGAAGATTTTAGGTAAAGAGGAATGTCTGTTAATAGTTCTCTTCTTGGTAAAGGCTCTACTTTCCAATTAAATTTAGGCAGTTAAGGAAGAGGTAGGGAGCTTTTTCTGAATTTGCTGAGTTTTGATTGCTTTTAATTCAAAATCTTCATGCCAAATTGGTTATCTTTGGGTGGCTTGCCCTTGGCCCCTATAGTTATATGGTCTGCTCATGTCCCCATCACATATGATTTCCCCAAATGAAATACCTGCTATCTCTGACTCAACTAATCATAGCACTTACTTCCTTAACAATCTTATTTATTTCTAATTATTTTGATACTAATTTTGATAATACTGAGGAGAAGTAACTATGCCTGATTGGAGCCTGTCATTTCTTTTTAATATGCCTTCTATTAAGGTGTGCATTTTGGTTCTAAATGTTCTTGGGTTACATTTAAATATTATCTTTGGTGTCCTCAACCTCTTTCTATACACCTAAGGGTAGGTAACAAGTTATCTGTTTGTTTTGTTCCCTTCACAACACCATTGGGTGCTTACCTCAAGTTATTTTCTGATTAACTTCCTCAGTGGGAAAATGTTCAGGGTATTGTATTTGTTTTAAATTAGCTTACATAATTCAAAACTAGACAAATACAGGAATTGGGAGGATTTATGATCCCTTAAAACCCCAAGCCAATATTCTTTGTTAGCATAGAGTATATCAATGTTGAACTCTTTACCTTTGCTTAGCCCTTATTTTTAGCACTGAAAATGGGAGCAGGTCCTTGAAATTTTTGGCAAGGAAGATTGTACCTGTAGCCATGCTTTTTTTTTTTTTTCTATCTTATTTGGCAAAAGTAGACCTATTTGGCTTTGCGTTTAAGTACCTCTGCATTTGGAAAGACTTTAATTTTCCAAATTGGGTATAATTTTATGCAGGTTTAGTTTTTTTCCTTGAAATCAGAATGAACATTTCAAGATCAGAGAAATACTTTATAGATATAATTAACTTTCCTCTATCAAGAAAGGCTGATGAAAAAATACTATCTTGATAATTCAAGGCATTAATCCATGAATGTATATTAGTCTCCTGGATTAGAGTCTGTTGTCACTCAGTAGGTCAAATCTAATCCGTGTATCTATATTCTTAACTACTCATTTGCACATTGGCTTAACTCTGTGTATTTAAGCATTACATGTTTTTATATATCTAAGCTTGAGTACTTTATTAATCCATTATCTTTACTTTCCAATGAAAAGAAGTGATGACTTGTAATGAATCCATGTACATTTGCATTAGTGTCATGCGACCCACCCCTGTGTAGACTGTAGCAAGGACAATCAAAATCTGTGTGCAAAGCTGCAGTTTCATTTACACTTGTTGCAAATCCTAATATGAATAAAGCCAACAGATAAAATTGACATTTTCCTAAAGCATTACTATTTTGATTCCGTTCAAGATTTTAATTGTTAATTATTAGTTCAAGATCGAAATATCCTCCATCTTATTGTATCAGACTGATCACTTTTCAATATATAATTAATTGTCAGATGGGACTAAAATAAATTATGTTTTAATGTTTTCTTAACATTTCTAATCCTTATTTTACTTGTTTCAAAATCACCATGAAACAGAAGAAAGAAATAGCACAGAGTGATTTTCTCAAAGGAAGATAATATAGGAAGTTATCATCATTGTTATAAATTTAGTACTTATGAAAACTGTCAGGCAGAATAGTCTTAAAGCAAAGCCAGAAAATTTTGTTGTTCAAATTTAAGATGACATATAGATCTTTCCCATTCTAGCTTTTAAATGCAAACCACACCCTTTTCCTGTTTTTATCTTTGTTTCTGCAGTTTCTTTTCTCTTTTGTTTCCCATTTTCAGCCTTCTTTCTATCCTCTATAACTTGGACTCAAGGAGGAAATGATCTAAATCTTCATCTCTTTTTTAAAATATACTCCCATGGAATATTATTTATGATTATACTGAAATATTTTAAAAGATTTTATTTATTTATTTATTGATGAGAGACACAGAAAGAGAGAGAGGCAGAGACACAGGCAGAGGGAGAAGCAGGCTCCATGCAGGGAGCTCAGTGTGGGATTTGATCCCGGGACTGCAGGATCACACCCTGAGCTGAAGGCAGACGCTTAACCACTGAGCCACCCAGGGATCCCTATACTGAAATTTTTAAATGGTTCTGCTTTCTTTTTTTTTTTTTTTTGAAGATTTTTATTTATTTATTCATAAGACACACACACACACACACACACAGAAAGAGAGGCAGAGACAACGGCAGAGGGAGAAGCAGGCTTCATGCAGGGAGCCCCACACTGGACTCAATCCTGGGTCTCCAGGATCAGGCCCGGGCCTAAGGTGGCACTAAACCGCTGAGCCACCCAGGCTGCCCTCAAACTCCATTTAACAAGTTCATTATATATTTTTGCATTATTCATTCAACAATAAGACATTCAAAGAAATAATTCTTGAGTATCTGCCATATATTATGACCTGCTTGGGCTGGCCCTAAAACGATAAAATAGGATTTCTGACAGGGAAGAGTTCACAAGCCTAGTGAGACAGGCATATAGATGGATGAATAAGTTATACTGTTGTTTGTTAAGTACTACAGTTAAGGTATGAAAATACTGATCTGGGAATAATAACTTTAAGGCATTACCAAGGCTTCACCACTGGAAGTATTAATTTTGTTTCCAAAGAATGAATAGGGATATTCCAGATAGAGTAGTAAAGGATATTCCATGCAAAAGGATTTATAAAAGTATGTAAGGCACTTCTAGATCATGATGGTTACCAAATTGAAAAAGATAGTTCCTGCCCAGAGGAAGGCTGCTTGCAGCATGAGAGATATACCTTAAAAGAGATAATCAACAGTTATTTTGTGTAGTAGTAGTAGTAGTAGTATAGTAGTAGTACTAGATACAGCAGCAGTAGTAGTAGTAGTTGTAGTCAATGGTAGTGTAGATTAAGATGCAAGAGGAGCATGGGGGAGATAGTCTCAAATGTGCCTCACCTGGGAAAGCTTTATAGGATAGATAGCTGTAGTGCTGAAAGTAGTTGCTGACATGAATGACTTTAATGATAACAAAATTAATAGCCACAAACATTTATTGAAAGGTTTTTCTGCTACACACCTTTAAGCACGTCACTTGCATTTATTTTCTCATTTAAACTTCCCAACCCTTTAAAGTAGATGCTGTTACTGAACCCTAATTTTTTAAAATTTATTTTTATTTCTTTTTCAAAGTCAAGCTTATTTTATTTATTTATTTATTTTTTTTAAAAGATTTTATTTATTTATTCATGATAGTCACAAAGAGGCAGAGAGGCAGAGACACAGGCAGAGGGAGAAGCAGGCCCCATGCTGGGAGCCCGATGCGGGATTCGATCCCGGGTCTCCAGGATCGCGCCCCGGGCCAAAGGCAGGCGCCAAACCACTGCGCCACCCAGGGATCCCCAAGCTTATTTTTTTATAAATTTAATTTTTATTGTTGTTCAATTTGCCAACATAAAGAATAACACCCAGTGCTCATCCCATCAAGTGCCCCACTCAGTGCCCATCACCCAGTCACTCCCACCCCCCACTCACCTCCCTTTCTACCACCCCTAGTTTGTTTCCCAGAGTTAGGAGTCTCTCATGTTCTGTCTCCCTCTCTCCTTTCCCCTTTATTCCCTTTCATTATTTTTTATATTCCCCAAATGAATGAGACCATATAATGTTTGTCCTTCTCCGATTGACTTATTTCACTCAGCATAATACCCTCCAGTTCCATCCACGTTGAAGCAAATGGTGGGTATTTGTCATTTCTAATGGCTGAGTAATATTCCATTATATACATAAACCGCATCTTCTTTATCCATTCATCTTTCGATAGACATCAAGACTCCTTCTACAGTTTGACTATTGTGGACATTGCTGCTAGAAACATCGGGGTGCAGGTGTCCCGGTGTTTCATTGCATCTGTATCTTTGGGGTAAATCCCTATGAGTGCAATTGCTGGATCATAGGGCGGATCTATTTTTAACTCTTTGAGGAACCTCCACACAGTTTTCCAGAGTAGCTGCCCCAGTTCACATTCCCACCAACAGTGTAAGAGGGTTCCCCTTTCTTCACATCTTCTCCAACATTGGTTGTTTCCTGCCTTGTTAATGTTCCCCATTCTCACTGGTGTGAGGTGGTATCTCATTGTGGTTTTGATTTGTATTTCCCTGATGGCCAGGGATGCGGAGCATTTTCTCATGTGCTTGTTGGCCATGTCTATGTCTTCCTCTGTGAGATTTCTGTTCATGTCTTTTGCCCATTTCATGATTGGATTGTGTGTTTATTTGCCGTTGAGTTTCATAAGTTCTTAATAGATCTTGGAAACTAGCCCTTTATCTGATACGTCATTTGCAAATATCTACTCCCATTCTGTAGGTTGTCTTTTAGTTTTGGTGACTGTATCTTTTGCTATGCAAAAGCTTCTTATCTTGATGAAGTCCCAATAGTTCATTTTTGCTTTTGTTTCCTTTGCCTTCGTGGATGTATTTTGCAAGAAGTTGATGTGGCCAAGTTCAAAAAGGGTGTTGCCTGTGTTCTCCTCTAGGATTTTGATGGAATCTTGTCTCACATTTAGATCTTTCATCCATTTTGAGTTTATCTTTGTGTATGGTGAAAGAGAGTGGTCTAGTTTCATTCTTCTGCATGTGGATGTCCAATTTTCCCAGCACCATTTATTGAAGAGACTATCTTTTTCCAGTGGATAGTCTTTCCTCCTTTATCGAATATTAGTTGACCATAAAGTTGAGGGTCCACTTGTGGATTCTCTATTCTGTTCCATTGATCTATCTGTCTGTTTTTGTGCCAGAACCACACTGTCTGGATGACCACAGCTTTGTAGCACAACCTGAAGTCTGGCATTGTGATGTCCCCAGCTATGGTTTTCTTTTTTAATATTCCCCCAGCTATTTGGGTTATTTTCTAATTCCACAAAAATCTTAAAATAATTTGTTCCAACTTTCTGAGGAAAGTCCATGGTATTTTGATAGAGATTGCATTAAACGTGTAAATTGCCCTGGGTAACATGGCCATTTTCACAATATTAATTCTTCCAATCCATGAACATGGAATATTTTTCCATCTCTTTGTGTCTTCCTCAATTTCTTTCAAAAGTGTTCTGTACTTTTTAGGGTAGAGATCCTTTACCTTTAGGTTAGGTTTATTCCTAAGTATCTTATGATTTTGGGTTCAATTGTAAATGGGGTTGACTCCTTAATTTGTCTTTCTTCAATTTCATTGTTAGTGTACAGAAATGCCACTGATTTGGGGGCATTAATTTTGTATCCTGCCACACTGCCAAATTGCTGTTTGAGTTTTAGCAATCTTGTCATGGAATCTTTTCTATGTACAGTATCATGTCTTCTGCAAAGAGAGAGAGTATGACTTCTTCTTTGCCAATTTGAATGCCTTTTATTTCTTTTTGTTGTCTGATTGCTGAGGCTAGGACTTCTAGTACTATGTTGAATAGCAGTGGTGAGAGTGGACATCCCTGTCTTGTTCCTGATCTTTGGGGAAAGGCTCCCAGTGTTTCCACTTTGAGAATGATATTTGCTGTGGGTTTTTCGTAGATGGCTTTTAACATGCTGTGGAATGTTGCCTCTATCCCTACACTCTCAAGTGTATTGATCAGGAATGGAATCTGTATTTTGTCAAAAGCTTTCTCTGCATCTATTGAGAGGATCCTATGGTTCTTGTTTTTTCTCCTCTGATATGATCAATCACATTGATTGCTTTATGAGTGTTGAACCAGCCTTGCATCCCAGGGACACATCCCACTTAGTCATGGTGAATAATCTTCTAATGTATTGTTGTGTCCTATTGGCTAGTATCTTGTTGAGAATTTTTGCATCCATGTTCATCAGGGATATCGGTCTATAATTCTCCTTTTTGGTGGGGTCTTTGTCTGGTTTTGGAATAAGGTGATGCTGGCCTCATAGAAAGAGTTTGGAAGTATTCACTCTCTTTCTATCTTTCCAAACAGCTTAGTAGAATAGGTATGGTTTCTTCTTTAAACGTTTGATAGAATTCCCCAGGGAAGCCATCTGGCCCTGAACTTTTGTGTCTTGGGAGGTTTTTGATGACTGCTTCAATTTCTTTCCTGGTTATTGGCCTGTTCAAGTTTTCTATTTCTTCCTGTTCCAGTTTTGTCAGTTTCTGGTTTTCCAGAAATGTGTCCATTTTTTCTAGATTGCCTAATTTTTTGGCATAAAGATGCTTATAATAAATTTTTAAGATCGTTTGTATTTCCTTGGTATTGGTGGTGACCTCTCCTTTCTCATTCATGATTTTATTAATTCGAGTCTTTTCTCTCTTCTTTTCAATTAGGCTCGTTAATGGTTTATCTATCTTATTAATTCTTTCAAAGAACCAACTCCTAGTTTTGTTAAACTGTTCCACAGTTCTTCTGGTCTCGATTTATTTGAGTTCTGCTCGAATCATTATTAACTCTCTTTTTCTGCTTGGTTAGGTTTCATTTGTTGTTCCTTCTCCAGCTCCTTTAGGTTCAAGGTTAGCTTTTGTATTTGAGTTCTTTCCAGTTTTTGGATGGATGCTTCTATTGTGATGTATTTCCCCCTCAGGACTGCTTTTGTTGTATCCCACAGATTTTGAATGATTGTATCTTCATTCTCAGTAGTTTCCATGAATCTTTTTAATTCTTCCCTAATTTCCTGGTTGACCCTTTCATCTTTTAGCAGGATGGTCCTTAACCTCCACGTGTTTGAAATCCTTCCAAACTTCTTCTTGTGATTTAGTTCTAATTTCAAAGCATTATGGTCTCAAAATACACAGGGGACGATCCCAATCTTTTTATCAGTTAAGAGCTGATTTGTGACCCAGTATGTGGTCTATTCTGGAGAAAGTTCCATGTGCACTTGAGAAGAATGTGTATTCATTTGCGTTTGGATGTAAAGTTCTGTAAATATCTGTGAAATCCATCTTGTCCATTGTATCATTTCAAGCTCTTGTTTCTTTGGAGATGTTGTGCTTAGAAGACCTATCGATTGTAGAAAGTGCTACATTGAAGTCACCAAGTATAAGTGTATTATTATCTAAGTATGTCTTCACTTTGGTTATTAAGTGATTGATATACTTGTCTGCTCCCACATTCGGGGCATATATATTGATGATTGTTAAGTCCTCTTGTTGGATAGATCCTTTAAGTATGATATAGCGTCCCTCTTCATCTCTCACTATAGTCTTCGGGGTAAACTTTAGTTTATCTGATATAAGGATGGCTACCCCTGCTTTCTTTTGATGACCATTTGAATGGTAAATGGTTCTCCAACCTTTTATTTTCAGGCTGTAGGTGTCCTTCTGTCTCAAATGAGTCTCTTGTAGAGAGCAAATAGATGGGTCCTGCTTTTTTATCGAGTCTGAAACCCTGTGCCTTTGATGGGGTCAATAAGCCCATTCACTTTCAGAGTTACTATTGAAAAATATGAGTTTAGTGTCATCATGATACCTATTCAGTCCCTGTTTTTGCGGATTGTTTCCTTGGACTTCCTCTTTAATAGGAAGGGTCCCCTTTAATATTTCTTGCAGAGCCAGTTTGGTGCTCACATCATCTTTCAGTTTCTGCCTATCTTGGGGGCTCTTTATCTCTCCTATTCTAAATGAGAGCCTTGTTGGATAAAGTATTCTTTTTTTTTTTTAATTTTTTATTTATTTATGATAGTCACACAGAGAGAGAGAGAGAGGCAGAGACATAGGCAGAGGGAGAAGCAGGCTCCATGCACCAGGAGCCTGACGTGGGATTCGATCCCGGGTCTCCAGGATCGTGCCCTGGGCCAAAGGTAGGCGCCAAACCACTGCGCCACTCAGGGATCCCCGGATAAAGTATTCTTGGCTGCATGTTTTTCTCATTTAGGACCCGGATTATATCCTGCCAGCCCTTTCTTGCCTGCCAGGTCTCTGTGGAGAGGTCTGCTGTTAATCTAATATTTCTCCCCATAAATGTTAGAGATTTCTTGTCTCTTGCTGCTTTAAGGATCCTCTCTTTATCTTTGGAATTTTCAAGCTTCAGTATTAAATGTCAAGGTGTTGACCGTTTTTTATTGACTTTAGGGGGGGATCTCTCTATTTCCTGGATCTGAATGCCTGTTTCCCTTCCCAGATTAGGAATGTTTTCAGCTATGATTTGTTCAAATACATATTCCGGACCTCTGCCCCTTGCAGTGCCTTTGGGAACCCCAAATAAATATAGATTTTTCTTCCTGAGGCTGTCATTTATTTCCCTTAATCTATCCTCATGATCTTTTAATTGTTTTTCTCTTTTTTCCTCAGACTCTCTCTTTGCCATCAACTTATTGTCTTCTGTGTCACTCGTTCTTCTACCTCATTCACTCTTGTCTTTAGGACCCCTAGTTTGGATTGCATCTCATTTAATTGCTTTTTAATTTCTACCTGATTAGTTCTAAATTTTGCCATCATGAAGTCTCTTGAGTCATTTATGGTTTTTTTCTAGAGCCACCAGTAGCTTTATAATAGTACTTTATGAATTGGCTTTCTGTCATTGAATTGTAATCCAAATTTTGTAACTCTGTTGGAAAGAGGACTGTTTCTGATTCTTTCTTTTGAGGTGAGTTTTTCCTTTTAGGCATTTTGCTCAGTGCAGAGTGGCCAAAACAAGTTGTTTTGGGAAAAGGAGAAAGAGAGAGAAGAGAAAGAAAAGAAAAAGAAAAAACGAAAAAAAAAAGGAAGGAAAAAGGGGGGGAAGCAAACAGAAAACAAAAAACAAGGGGGAGTATCCTCTGATTCTATATACTGTAAATCCCTCGACTTCCAGTAGAACTTTCCAGTGCAGCTTGGTCAATAATTTGTTTTTCCCCTGTCAGTCTTAGCTGGTCTTCCGGGGGAGGGGCCTGCTGTGATGATTTTCAGGTGTGAGCACTTGGGGGGAGCTGCTCAGCCCCCTGCCTGGTGCAGGGCTCAGTGAAAGTTGTTCAACCTGTTTATCCTGTGAGGCCAGTGTGAAGCTCCATGGGGTTTTTTTTACCCTATGAGGCCCCAGGTGGAACAACAACAGTGGTGAGGCCAGCTCTACAGCTCTGGAGTGAGCTCCCACAGTTAATACAGAGCTCTCAGTCTGCTGGGGCCTGGATGGTCTGGGGGCGGTGGCTGCCTGGTGACAGGAGTGTCCTTGCTGTCGTTTGCCCTCCCGGCCTCTGCCTGTCCCAGAGGGAGTGCCGGATTCTGGGCTGTGTCCCCAGCGCCCTGTGTTGCCGGGCCTGCGCTGTTGGAATCGTGCTCCCGGCGGCGCAGCCCTCTTGGAGTGCAACCTCTGCCCCAGCTGCCTCTGAGTTGCTCCTGGGTCCAGCCGGCCCCCGCTGCAGCCCTTTAGGGAGCTCGGCCATGGGGTGTGGCGGCTCTCCATGTGGCACAGGTGTCTGTTAGTGTCCCAGGGAGCCTAAGGGCATCCCCGCCCCTCCTGGGATCCTGCTCTGACTCCCTGGGAGCACCTTTCCATCAGGGAAGATTGTTGAAGCTCCTGCTTCTCCAAGGTGCTTTCCTGTCCTGGGGGCACTTGCTGCTCTGCCTTAGCCCAGCTGCTCGTGGTGCCCTCCCTCTTGGATGCCTTTTGTTTCTTTATCCCCCCTCCCCTCCCCCCATCTCCCTACCTTGATAGAAGGGTGAATTCTTCTCACTGTAGCATTCCAACTGTTCTCTTTTAAAATCTCAAGCTGAATTAGTAGGTTTTCAGGATGATTTCAGAGTTGTCTAGGTAATTTGGTGGGGACAGGTGACTTGGCGACCCTACTCTTCCACCATCTTGCCTTGCCCCCCCCCACCCCCTGTAATTTTTTTTTTTTACTTTGAAGCTCCAGTTGTTAAATAACTCCCCTAATCTCTCATGGAAGTAACAGAATTGGATTTTGAGGTCAGTCTGACTCCAGGTCTTTTGTTTACATATAAGTTTCTTGCAATGAGCCATCTCATATATTACAGTGGAAATGAAAAATAGAAATATTAGATACAATACAATCTTTCCACTTGACTATTTCTCACTCTATGATTTGTGCAAGATAACTTATAAAAAACTATAGAGTAAGATGATATATGCTATGCTGGGGATATTTTTAAGGTTCTGTGGGCAGCATTATAATTGTGAGGACACCACCAGATGTAGTAGAGAAGATATGGGTTTAAACCCTGTTTCTGTTACTACTTGTGTAACTTTTAACAAATTATCATTCTTATTTGATGCTTAGAATTGTATAAATTGAGTTTATCTTTTTTTTTTTTACGATATTGTTTGTTTGTTTGAGAGAATTCATGAGCCAGGGGAGGAGCAGAGGGTGAGGGACAAGCAGACTCACTCTAAGTGCAGAGCTTGCTCTCAGGATCCTGAGATCATGGCCAGAGCAGCATTAAGAGTCAGATGCTTAACTGACTGAGCCACACAGGTGCCCCTGTAAGTTGAATTTAGTAATAACTGCCTCATAGGACTGTAGGAATAGTAAATAAGTTAAACAAAATGGGCTATAGAATGCACTGAGTTACTATGGAATCTAATATATTCAAGTAGTAGCAAATAGAAGTTTTTTGAGAAAGCATTATAGTTTTGGAACGAATATGGAGTTAGACAAAAGTTACTGTACCTTGGAAAGCCGGAGTCTTAGTTGCCTCAGTTTTAAAACAGGGATAATGCTATCTGCTTCTAGGGTTGCTGTGCATTTCCTTACCAGCATTTCTTGGGTGTTTAGGGAGAGTATCAGAGAAGAAACCTTGGGCATTGAAGAATGGATAAGAATTCTCTGCCAAAAAGAAGTTTGAAAGAACAGGATGATGTCTTAAGAAGATTTTAGGAACCACGTGAAATTTAGCAGTTGCTGAGAGCCAAGCATTGCCTTGGTCTGTTATATGGCCATCTTGAGAAAGAAAAGTAGGTGATCATGGAGTAAACAGAGAAAGTCAAAGGGACTGGAGAGATACTTGCCCTTTTCCTTCAGGTGTTTATTGAGGAGAAAATAGTCACAGAGAAAGACTGGACAGTTGCTCTGTTCTTGCTTGTCAGTGTTTAGTTGGAGAGCAGTGCATGGAGAGAATACCAGGGGAGGCTCATGGTCTCAGTCTGCTGTCACTTAATAGTTTCTATGTCTGCTTTTTATAAGTATTTTGTCTTTTCCCTTGCTGTCTGCTGTTACTTTGTACACTTGTCAGTGCGCCTGCCCTGCCTTAGTAATTGGGGCCCAAGTGCTGGCCTTAAATAAATCAATGGCTGAAACAGCTTTGTTTCTAAGTGTCCAAATTAGCCTGGATATCTGAAGCTTCCAGCATCAGCAGGCAAACAGCAGCAATGGCAAGAAAGAGACTTGGCAGAGTTCAGAAGTGTGGCAAGATTGTCTGTGGCTTCCAGCTGAGAGATGTAATATGCAAAGAAGAATAGGAAATATAGTCAGCATAAACTTTGGACTTTGATTCTGATGTGTGTACTTGGACAAAGTTTAACCTTACTGTTTCTTAGATATAGAATTAGTAAATAATACCTACTTTGCACAACTGTGATGAAGATTTGCCTAGCGTAGTTCTTTTGCTAGGGTAGACTTTCAATAAATGTGAAGTTATTTATAGTCTCACACCCTGGCGATTAGAGGTTAGACTGTATCTGACCAGCATTAGGCAACCTTAATGGATCTTGCAGGTTGATATTTGAGATAAGCTTATCTGGCAGCTAGACATGGACACTGGAGAGGAAGAAGCTTTGGGCAGAGGCATGAGCTGTGTGACTGTTTTAGCAACCAAAGGGATAAGGTAATGAAACCTTATAAATTATGGTAATTACAGTGTACATAGAAAGGAAGCATATCTTAAAGGGTCTGTGAGTGTTGACTATGGAGCCAAAGGATCAACTGGCTTGAGCCTAAAGAAATAGAGAACGACTCTGATGATGGAGACATAGGAAAGAGCCCTTTTGTGATAGTATACTATTTCCATTTTTACTGTGCTTACTTTTAGTATGCAACAGGATATATAATTAGAAATGAGTTTTAGGCAACTAAAAATATAGTTTTGGAAAGGTGGGCTTTCTAAAATTGTCACTGAGAAGAGGAACCATGGGAAGCAACTATGGTTAATGCTAAAGGAAGAAAAAGAGGTAGAAAAGTAGGGATAATGATAGTGGTTAAGGTTAGATAATAGTTCAGGAAGAAAGAAAATAGAAAAGAAGTTAGAGAAAATTTATGGACAAAATTAGCAGTTTTAGTCAAGTGGTGTGTTCTGAGAAACTTAGTTTTAGGGTTTAAAGATGGAGTCCAATTTGTTTCTTGACTTTGTTTCTTAGAGTAATTTTCTTTTTATAAATTCTACCGTTATTTTCGTTTTAGTTTTCCAGAGTTGTTATTTTTATTGAGTACTTTTCTTTGCCTCTATTATACGTTACATTTATTTCTTATTCTCCTTCATGAAACATCATATATCTTATCTTCTTTTTTCTAATCTTGTTATAAATCCTGAGCATCCACCTTTTCAACAGCTTGAATTCCACAGCTTTTTACTTCATTGAGAACCAGTTACCAACATTTGTCCATTTAAAAACTACTTATTTTTACATGAGATACCGTCAGCTTTTTCACAGTGGTAGAAGATTCTGCAACTCCAGTGTAGCATTTAAAGGAAATCAACTCTGGAGTCAGAACACTTGGTTGGAACCTGGCATTGCCCCTTGCTAGGTAAGTGACCTTCTATAGGTTACCTAACTTCTTACATCTCAGTTTCCTAATCTGTAAAACAAGAGGGACAATAATATTACCACATTCATGAGGGTTAAAAGGATTAGTGGTCTAGTACATAATAAGTGTTGAGTATTGGGTACCGTTATTTACTTATTTTGATTTATTATATAAACTTCAAGCATGGGTATGAATTAGGTATATACTCTTTTATATTGGACTTAATCTAATTGTTTTGTATATTGGAGAAATTTATAATAAAAGTAATTGATTTTATTTTTAAAATAAGATGTTTAATTCATTCTCTTTATAGAGATGAGATAGTGATCACATTAAATAACTTAGTTCAAGAAGAATGAGGATAACTAGCAATTTTAATTATTAAATTATATAAATAACATGAAAGTGCTGTTGAAAACCAACCTCTCTGCTCTGGAACTTTAATATGTAATGTGAAAACAGAATGTGGGTATAGAGAAGGAATATAGTTTATTACTTTCCCAGGCAAAGGAGACTGCAGCAGGCTAATGCCTCCAAGACTGCAAGCTTGCTTGGGGTAAAAGGCTGAGGGTTTTATAGGAAAATAGAGGATCTGGGTGGTTTTGACAGGAGTCTGGTATGTGCTGCCAGTTGCATTCCTCAGGTCTTCAAGGTGGTCTCATGACTAGAACTGGAACTGACCATCCAAGTCTTGTTGCTAAGTATACATTGAGGTCAACAAGATGGCAATATCAATGCTGATTTCCTGGAACAAAGGAGTCTACAGAAAAACAAGTGAAGAGGAGGGGGGGGGGGGGCTTCAAGAATAAGGAAGAAAAAAATTTGTTCAAAGTCAAGCCTTGCTGAAGCCCCAGTGCACTCCTCTTAATTTCCATCTATCTTTACATGTCTTTTTTTTTTTAAAGATTTATTTATTTATTCATGAGAGACACCTAAAGAGAGAGAGAGAGAGAGAGAGAGGCAGAGACACAGGCAGAGGGAGAAGCAGGCTCCCCGCTGGCAGCCCGATGTGGGTTCCCAGATGCCAGGATCAGGCCCTGAACCAAAGGCAGATGCTCAATAGCTGAGCCACCCAAGCATCCCAATAGCTTTACATTTCTATAGTGGTTTCAAAAGTTACACAGAAAAGAAATTAGACTATTTATAGTGTCTTTGAGTTATCAAAATTTATCATATTTAGCTTAACATATTCTCTGATACCAATTTTATATGTAAACCAGTAAGCATTTTTAAGGAACATTATTTTTAAAATGACACTTTGATGATAATGCCATTTTTTTTATTGTGTAAATGCTCTGCCTTCCATAAACCTTCCAGTATTTCATTTTAGGGAAGGCCTCATTTAGATTTTCATGAATGCACAAAAAGTGACTGAATTCAAGAATTTCCATACTCTCTTTCCTATCTGCATTCACTCTTTGTTCTGTGAGTAACCTGGCTTCTGGCAATCCTTCCAAGATTCACGTAGTAACAAGTATCATCTGATATGCTGACTTTATATCAAATTTACTTGTTTCTTTCTATTTAACTTTTTTAATCTGTAATTTATCACTTGCATGCAAATATATATCTATATACATATTAACATGGCATTTTTTATATGGGGTGGCTTTATAACACATCTTCCTCAGTTAAAGCAAAGACTACCTCAAAATCTCCTTTTGAAAAAGCCTCTTTATCTAGCAGTTTGTGGCAGATAAAATTAATAGCTGTACTTGGAGTGCTCTAACTTAAGATTTATACACTGAAACTGTATATTGATCAATTGCTGTATGCTTTTTTTTTTAAGATTTTATTTATTTATTCATGGGAGACACACACACACAGAGGCAGAGACACATGTAGAGGGAGAAGCAGGCTCCAGGTAGGGAGCCTGATGTGGGACTAGATCCTGGGACTCCAGGATCAAGCCCTGGGCTGAAGGCAGATGCTTAACTGCTGAGTCACCCAGGCATCCGGCTGTATGCTTTCTATAGATCTGAGCAAATTATACTTAAATAGATATATTGCTAGGAACATCTTAAAAGCTATTCAGACCTTTTTGTTAGAAGTAAGTAAAATGATTGTCAGGATTTACTATTAGCTTCTTATAATAGGAATATATTATCATACTTCGACTAGAATACTGGTGAGAAAAAGGTATGTCTTGAAACAAATAACAAGCTTTCAATATGTTGGTGATGGATTTCTTCTGTTTTCATTTCGATCAGTAGGTAGGGCAGTTCACCAAATGTGAAATTGACATTTAATACTTCTTTTTTTTTTTTTTTTAATACTTCTTTTCATGAAATTCAAACCTACCAGTGACTAATTCATGAAAAATTGATGATCAGCTTTTCTTAAGCTTAAGTTGTTCTCATTTGTCTTGGAGAACATCTCTCTTAGCCCATGACTTTATACAATTTGGCAGAAAGTGAAAATACATTTTGAAGTTTTCAAATTAACTCATTCTCCACCCTTTATTTTAGAATGTTAATTTTAGTGTCAGAATGTCTTTATGAAAAAATCAAATAAAATTAGGAGAGAGAGATTATCAGCTCTCATTATAACCATTGGTATACTATACACTGCAGGTTACTTTGTTGTGTAAGGAATTTGTTACATTGATAGAGTTTATACTTTCTCTAAGCAGGTTTATTAAAGTTGAGGATATGGAATACCTTTTTTTCTTAATAGTTTGAGGCTATAGCTATTGTTTATATAATGGGGTGCTACTGATACTTATAACAAGTTGCTTTCATTTCTTCTCAAAGTAAATTGTTCAAAATAGCCATCCAATTTTTAGGGATAAGATTTTACATTAAGTGGGAAAAAAACAAGTTTTACATCATCTCTGTTTCTTTCCATTTAAGTGCTGATCTGAAAAAAAAAAAAGTACAAACTTTGTTTCATGTTACAGAAGGGATTTTTGTTTGGTTGCTTTACTTATCAAAAAAAACTAGCTTTCATTTCCATAATATATATTGATCCATCAATTTAGAAAATACAAATAAAATAATTTTTCCCTACTTTTTTGTGTTTATTTTTGTTTTCTGAAGAGAAATCTGGAGTCTTTCAAATGGTTGCTTCCTTATGTGGAATTTTTTATTTCATGTTTTCCTTCTCTGGCTGCTGTCACATTTTTTCCCTTGTTTGTAGTTTTTAGCAGTTTGATTATAATGTATCTGGAAATGGTTTTCTTTTCTTTTTTTTTCTTCTGTTTTTGTGGTTTAATACTGTTGCTTACTTTTTTTTTACATTTTTAAAAAGTTTTTATTTAAATTCCACTTAGTTAACATGCAGTGATATATTAGTAATATACATACATACAGTAATATAACATACAGTAATATATTAGTTTCAGGTACACAATATAGTGATTGAATACTTCCATACAACACCCGTGTTTATCACAAAAAGTGCCCTCCTTAATACCCATCACCAATTTAAGTCATTCCCCTGCCCAACTCCCCTCTAGTAACCATCAGCTTGTTCTCCATCCAGTTCTTAACTGCTGCATATTTAACTTTGTCACTGCTTCTAGAATTTCCAGGCGCTCCACCACAATATACTTTGTTTTAATCCCTTGAAGTATAGGATTGCTTAAATCTTAGTTCCATCTACTTTGCTTGTAGTTGTCTCATGCTACAGCTCTTCTGGGTTGTGTGATGAACAAGAGAGAATAAATTAGTTAGCAGCGGAAACCTGTTGGTGATCTAATTTTACTGGCTAATGTTAAATGTGGCTGATTTTTGTCCTTTTAAACTGGGTTGTCTGTGGGGTCTGTCACTGGTTCCTGTCACGAAACTAGGTATGAAGTTGTGTACCACTTTTGCTTTTAACACTTGCAACTGCCTGAGGTCAGTTGCAGGAAATTTCAGTACATCTCATGGAACATGCTGAATTTAATATTTCTCCAACATAATTACCAGAAAACCTTAACCCTAAGGTTTGCCTCACAATACAAACTTTATAACCACTGAGTTTTTAATATGGCCCAAGTTACCATTAGACTTTTCTTTTCTTTCTTTTCTTTTCTTTTTTTTTTTTTGAATTTTACTTATTGGACATTAGCAGTTTAGAATTTTTACCATTTTCCCCCCCTCTGCTTTATGGTGGTGAGGGAAGAAAATTCATTTTTCAAGGATTATAAACAGTATAGTAAGCCAGAAGTCATAAATGTAGTAAAATATTGATAGAGTACTATATAATAGCATGAATTCAGATATAATTCAATTGGGGTAGGAAGGGTTGTGAAGTGTCTCTTTCAGGATAATTCAGGCCTTTCTTAGTTCATTTTATAGTCATATATTTTCAAGGTTTCACTGATTTTATTTTAGTGCTTTTCTGAGACAATACAGATGGATTGAAATATATGATTTTTAATAAAATGCATGATAACATGACCCACTATTTTATGTAATTTAACTTTTTAATTGTATCTTTGAGCTTATGGAAAAGCTTGGTAGTAATTTGAAGTGCAAGTAGTTCCTAATAATGAGTTTCTTTAGCACTTTTCAAATGTTTCAATGTTAATGAGATAAATAGAAAGTTATGATGGGTGGCTTAAAAATGTATCTGACTGACTCTTATCTAGATTACTGATACAATGTTCATGAAACCCAAATAAAATATATAGGAGAAAACCAGGTGAGTGGTGATGTGTTGTGAATTAATTGTACTTGATACTATGTGCCAGGATTACTTGGTAGAGACCTAGGAACTGAGAAGCATGTAAATGTGGCAGACTCTTAGTTGCCTAGGTGAACAATGAAATTGCTGTGTGCAAAACATGTTGGAAGCTATTAGCGTAATGTTTTAGAATTTGCATTTATTAATCGGACTTGTGCATTTATGATATGTTGCTGTATTTTATTTTATTTTATTTTATTATTATTTTTTTTAATTTATTTTTCATTGGTGTTCAATTTACTAACATACAGAATAACCCCCAGTGCCCGTCACCCATTCACTCCCACCCCCTGCCCTCCTCCCCTTCTACCACCCCTAGTTCGTTTCCCAGAGTTAGCAGTCTTTACGTTCTGTCTCCCTTTCTGATATTTCCCACACATTTCTTCTCCCTTCCCTTATATTCCCTTTCACTATTATTTATATTCCCCAAATGAATGAGAACATATAATGTTTGTCCTTCTCCGACTGACTTACTTCACTCAGCATAATATGTTGCTGTATTTTAAACATAAAACCAGATCTAGGAGAAGCTAAATGCTCCAGCTTTCCCTTTATTCCAACATCATATGCTCATATATTTTGTTGATTAGTTTTTTAAAATAAATTGTAGCTATCTTGTCAGTTTAACAAGCCTCTAATTTTATTTGCCTATTTGTAAGTGAAACAGGAGGAGCTAGCATCTTAGAATTTTAATACAGAAGTTTGTATGAGGGGATCCCTGTGTGGCTCAGCGGTTTAGCGCCTGCCTTTGGCCCAGGGTGCGAAAGGGAGTCCCGGGATCTGCGTCAGGATCCTGGCATGGAGCCTGCTTCTCCCTCCTCCTGTGTCTCTGCCTCTCTCTCTCTCTATGTCTATAAATAAATAAATAAATAAATAAATAAATAAATAAATAAATATTTAAAAAAAACAAAAACAAAAAAAGAGGTTTGTATGAAAATATGTTTATTTTATGAAGCTTTGGAGTGATATATTTATAAGTATTCTTAAAACATTGCAAAGTAAGATGGATAAACAATATTCAGTTATGATCAATTTTAGTTTTTATTTTTATGAGAAATATTATATTTTGCTGCTCTTTTGACCATGTTGGTAATATGCCATGTATTATACTTTCATATCATGCTTAATCATACATTGGCTTTAATGGAAAGAAAGTAGTGATATATTTTTAACCTATGTGGATTAATTGGGCATTCATAAAAGACTCATGCTATTTTAATTTTTTATTTTAACAAACATATTATTATTTTGTATTTATTTACGTTTCTTATTTTAAGAATACATACAGTGTTATATTAGTTTAAGGTATACAATATAGTGATTTGGAAATTCTCTACATTACTTAGTGCTTTTCATGATAAGTATACTCTTTAACCCACATCAGCTATTTCACCCAGCGCCCCACCCTCCTCCCCTCTGGTAACCATTGATTTGTTCTCTATAATTGTCTGTTTCTTGGTTTGTCTCTCTTGTCTTTTTCCCCTTGTTCACTTGTTTCTTAAATTCCACATATGAGTGAAAACATATGGTATTTGTCTTTCTCTGATCTATGTTACTTAGCATTATATACTCTAGCTCCCTCTGTATTTTTGCAAATGCCAAGATTTTATTCTTTTTGTGGTGGAATACTATTCCATTGTGTGTGTGTGTGTGTGTGTGTGTGTGTGTACCAGATCTTCTTTATAGACTCATCTATCCATGGAAACTTGGACTGCTTCCATATTTGGCTATTATAAATAATGCTGCAATAAAAACAGGGGTGCATGCATCCCTTTGAATAACTGTATTTGTATTTTTTTATCCCTGGTAGTGCAATTACCGGATCATAGGATAGTTCTACTTTTAACTTTTTGAGAAAGGTCCTTACTGTTTACCACAGTAGCTGCACCAGTTTACATTCCTGCAAACAGTGCACAAAGGTTCCTTTTTCTCACCATTGTCACCAACACTTCTTACTTCCTGTGTTTTTGATTTTAGATATTCTAACGGGTCTCAGGTGATATCTCATTGTGGTTTCCCTGCTGATGAGTGATTGAGTGATGTTGAGTATCTTTTCATGTATCTATTGAAGGCAGGTGCTATTTTAGATTTAAGAATGATTCACCATGTTTTTTTAAGTTAACTTGTTATTTAGGAAATATTCTCAGGAATAATTATACAAATGGCTTTCAACAGTTTTCTCCCTTCAAATATGTAATAGTTCATAATAAACTTTTATTTGAATTGTTATTAATTATATCCATTTGTCACTGTTCTAACTATTAATGATACAGTTTTCCATTGGCAGCATAAAAAGAATCTTCTACTAAAAAACTTAGCCTGTTAGTTTAGGTATAAAAATCAGGAAAGTCTACAATTGTCACATCATTATGTGAAACAGATCCTTGGGGGAATACATCAAATTGTTAATGCCAAGACTCCTGTATTTAAATCTACCTTTACCTTAAAGCTAATGGGAATAATGCCAGCTCAAGTGAAACATCACCTGGATTGAAAGAAATCCTAAAGAACAAGGAAAATTTAAGCTCTTGGGTATGTTGTGCTGTGGTTGACCCAGTCAATTCTCTGTTTAGGTAATCTAGTTAATAGCAGCTTCATTATCAATACAGTTTAACAAGGAATGGCTAGTGTAATTGTATGAAACATTTCCTAGTGAGAATAAACCTGAAGCATACTTGAAATAAAAAACCCTTGCTTGAGCTATGTTCTTACGTAGAAATCTGTGAATGTTTGTGTGTATGTAACTATATCTTATGGGGCTTTTTCACTTGGAGATCTGTGAATGTGTGTATGTACCTATACTTTTATGTGGTTTTTTTGCTAATTAACAATAGGTAACTTTTGGATATGTATTTGTAGTAGCAAAGTGATTTTACACTAGTACCCATTACTACTCCCTAAAAAATGTTATTACACATAAGGAAGATTAATTTACCATCAACAGGGGCAGTTGCAGTAAGATGAATATAATTCTTGCTTTCTTATGATGTCCTTTACTCTTTTGAGTTGCAAAATGTGTTTCTTTTTCTCAGAAGGTGAAATCTTCCTGGGTGGAGACCATTTCCTATTCCTTCTAGTATCCTTATGAGACTTATGTAGAGAAAGTCTTAAAAGTTACTGTATATGAGTTGATATTGGGAGCCTTGAGTAATGTATTTCAAGTAAATGGTATACAAGAATCTCCCGAAGAACAAAGAATATAATTCAAACAGTATTAAGGTCTAGAAATGAAATTAATAATGTTCAGCAATATTGAAGTATAAGGAATATGTAGAATCTGAACTGGCTTTGGGAAATTCTTAATAGATAATTGTTATTTTGTCAGTACATTTGAATAAACATTGTCTTAGTATGTGCGAGTAGAATATATTGTATGCAGTTAATCTACAGAATAGTTTTTTAGGAAATATTGATTAAATACTTCTTTGTTCAGAGTACTTTTTCTTATTATTGGTGTACAAAGATGATATGATTACTATCATCAAAGAGCTCGTATAGTGGAGAGAGAGGCTTGTAAAGAAACAGGTATGGTACAGGAAGATAGTTGTTTTAATGGAAGCATGTATTTAGCTGTAAGAGCAATGGGAAAATTGGAAAGAACACATTAGTTGGCCTGACTGAAATTAAGGGTTTGCAATTAGAGTGTTAAAGCCGATGGGTTATAGGGAATATGATAGAAAGTAGTATCAATTCCTGTACTAGGAATGAGAAGAACTAGATCATAACACCAACTCTGTACCTTTGTAGCCCTGACATCAAGCAAATTAATTTACTTGTCTGAACGTGTTTCCTCCAGTGTGAAGTAAGGATAGTAATACTAGGTCTGCCTAGTTTTAGTGTTACCTTAAGAGTGATAAGAAACTGTGAATATGGTTCTTCTATAAATGCTATCTATATACATTTTCAAATATATTGTTTCCATTGTTGTCAGTGGATACTGTCCATCCTGAATACTGTTATTTGAAGTATGGTGTGCTACTGTCTTCCCTTTGTTATGTAGAATGGCAAAAGTTCAATAAGATGGCTTTTAAGATGAACTTTGGCAGAAGAAAACCTCTATGTATTCTCTAGGTATATGTCTTTACAGATATGTGATTTTTTTAATGTAACATTCTTTATATTAGATTAGTTTTTTCTCTAAAAATGTTTTTATGGGATGCCTAGGTGGCTCAGCAGTTGAGCATCTGCCTTTGGCTCAGAATGTGATCCTGGGACCTGGGATCGAGTCCCACATCGGGGTTCCTATGAGGTGCCTGAATCTCCCTCTGCCTATGTCTCTGCCTCTCTTTCTCTCCCTCTCTCTCTCTCTCTCTCTCATGAATAAATAAATCTTTAAAAAATGTTTTAAAAATTATTGAAGAGAAATTCATTTTCAATAATATTATGATACATTAATGCTTTTTATAGAAAATCTGGAAAAATGTACATTGGCAAATTTGGAAAACTATTATGTAAACAAAAAAAATCAATGCCATTTGAAATTTTAGTATCCCAAGATAATGACTTTTAAGTGTTAATAGTTTCAAAATCTACCTTTTCAGACAAATATCTGTTCTTTAAAATGTTACATATTTGTATGTGTGATATAGGGATGTATTAGGCATTTTTCAAATTTCATTCAAGTCGAATATACTGTTTGATATATTTTTTATTATTTTATGGTTTCTGTTTCTGATTCACACTTAATAGGAAATTATTCATAATGCTGAGTTACCATTGGGAGTGATGCATATTTTATTTTCAGATTTTAATTGATTTATGTTAAATACTAAACTTGTTATTTTTCTTCTTTCATTGTTTCTCCTATTTTCTTTTTTTGTTTAACTTCATTGAAAATTTCATGGTTTTCATCTTTATGTATACCTGCAAACTGATTTAAATTATTCTAAAGGCTCTAACAATAACAACAGCCAACACATATCTAGCACGTGTTATGTGTCTGACATTGCTGTAGATGACTCATTTAATTCTTTTTTTTTTTTTAAGATTTTATTTATTTATTCATGAGAGATGCAGAGACAGAGGCAGAGACATAGACAGAGGGAGAAACAGGCTCCAGGGAGGGAGCCCAATGTGGGACTTGATCCCGGCACTCCGGGATCACGCCCTGAGCCAAAGGCAGACACTCAACCTCTGAGCCAACTGGGCATCCCGAATCATTTAATTCTCACAGTAACCCAATGGAAGCTGAAATCCTTTTTTATAATTGAGAAAACTGAAGCACAAAGAAGTGTAAGTAAATTAACCAATGTCAGACAACTAGTAAGTGAGAGAGCTGGAATTTAAATCTAGGCAGTCTGGCTCTGTGGCTTATATTCTTAACTCCATCATCACACTGTCCCTCCTCTTGCCTCCTAGGAGATTTTTTCAAGCAATAAAATTTGGGCGCCTGGGTGGCTCAGTTGGTTAAGTGTCTGCCTTCAGCTCAGCTCATGATCCCATGGTCCTAGATAGAGTCCCGCATCGGGCTCTCTGCTCAGAAGGGAGATTACTTCTCCCTCTTTCTCTCCCTCTACTCCTCCCCTGCTCCTGCTCACACTTACTTTCTCTCTCTCTCAGTCTCTTTCTCTCTCTTTCAAAATAAATAAATAAAATATTAAAAAAATGATTTACCAGAGCAGGCATTTCATTTTCTGCTTCCTCTTGTTACTACGGGACATACATCTATGCATATAACCTTTATGATATTAAATGTTTCTGGGTGTTATACTATATGTTGGCGAATCAATCTCCAGTAAAAAAAAATATACCAAAAAAATGTTTCTGAAGATGACATATTGGAAGCAGATTTGGATTCGTGCCTATAGAATTGTGAATGTAATCATTAAGAAAAAAGGTAATACTCTATTGGTATAGATAAGATTTTTAGATTTCTGTTTTATTTGCAATTTACTTTTTACCTATATAAAGTAACAGTTTAAATTCCTTATCTTGGCAGTGACAGTAGAAGCACTATGAAACCTTTCCCACCAAAACACAGATAGGTGGCAAATCAAATTTAATATTGCCAAAAGGAAGTCAGGTTTTTCAGTTGCAATAAATAATAATTAATAAGACATTTGAATATGAATATATGCACATGTATTTTTCCACTATTGCAAATTAAAGTGTATCTAAAATGTATAAGTAAATATTAGTCTCCGAGATGTATTAGCCATATGCAATACAGTGAGATACTAGGGATTTTCTCATGCATCAACAGACATGGGAAGTTGAGATTGTTTTGTTAGATCATAGGGGCTAGTCAAAGTGAATTGGAAATTTTTACACTCTAGTTTACATCTAGGTTATTTTACCCAGAAAAATATTTCTAGTTTGTGCATAGATTTTGATTAAAATATATACCTTTAATGTTATCAGTTAATATTGTCACACTCTTTGAAATAGAGAACTTTGTAAGATCCTTGGGTATTTGCAGGAAACCTTCATTAATACCTTCAAATGAACACCCAAGTAAAGTATCTATGCATATTCCAGAACCAGTGTTTCAATAAACACAGATTCAGGTAATTTCCACATCAAAGAAAGACATGTCTTGGTTTATGTAGGCTAGAGAGATAAGAGTAGCTCTCTCTGAGTTCCATTTTCATTACTCCACCCAAAAGAAAGCCTGCCCTCTCTCCCTCAGTCCTGTTAGTGTTGGGGGGGGGGGAGGGTATTTAAATGTAAATGTACCAGAGCTATGCTGTAGTGTAGTACCAAGTTTGAATAATTTCACTTATATTTCCATTGATTTCTCCATGGTATAATCTGATGAAAAGACATAAAGGAAGAAAGCAACTAGCCAATGTGAAAGGAGGGTTATCACTTTCTGGGTAATATCTGATTATTATTCATTCCCATTCCAATAGTTAATTTTTTTTATCAAGTTGGGAATAACCTGATTTGTTAAAAATAGATCTCATCAACTCTTACCACTCCTATAAAGAGCCAATCAATAGTCACCTGTTAATTAGACCCCATTCCTTGTATTTTATTTTTTTAATATCCTGGATTTGGAGCAGGTAGGGTAGAGTGGGCATTGCTGCCCTTGAAAAAGCTAAGGTATGACTATGTGGGGAACATTTGTTTGTGGTGGCAACAGTCTTAATGTTCTATCATGTTATGTTTTATAAAATATTGGTAGATTTAGCTCCAGACTTCAGAGTTACCTATTCAGAGATTAATTCAGAATGTAATAATCTCTAAAGTATGTCCCATTTTCAACAGTCTAGAAATTATGTGGTAATTTTTATAAATGGTAAATAGCCTTATAAGCCATCTCAGCTAACTTCATCCTAAATCTTAGGTGAAAAAGATTCTGCTATTCTGCCTCATTGCATAAGCTGAAAATGGGAAATAACCTGTTCTCCCTGCCTAAATGTTGACATTCTTAGACTTCAGCAGAGTTAAGTACCAACACCAAGTATGGCATTGCCTCTTAATATTCCAAACAGACACATGGTTTGTAATAGTTTGTGCTTTTGTCTGACAACTTTATATGTTAACTGCGATGTATTACTGATGGTGTATTTAATATAGACCATGAGGACATTATGATACCCAACTAGATATAGAAGGAATAAAAGTATTTTAGAATCACTGTAATCCAAACCTGAAAATGGAAACTTTATTTTAAAAAACTTGATAACTGTATTTTGATAGTATCCACAAAAGTTGAAGATTGTTCTTATGAGGACTAATGTGGTTGCATAGATGATAAGAAAATAATCATCTATAAGTCCATCTGCCATTTAGTTAAGAGATAAAAGGTAACTAATGTAGTAGGTGCTTAGTATATATATATTCAAATGCTTGTTGAATGTTTTTACATATAATAATAATAATTAATAATAATAATAAAAAAATAAGATTGTGATTGAAAGCCTCAGAGATCTTATTTTTTTCTTTTTTGCCTCAGAGATCTTAAACTATGAATTTACTTTTATACTATATCTGGGTTGTATTTTGATGTGCTTTTCTAACCAAATCTAACTTAATGAGGAACTTTGGGAGTGTCATCCCTAGAAACAATGTGGGTATTTTCTTCCTTTTCCAGTTTTTATTAAAATTCTAGTTTGTTGACATATATGGTAAAATTGGTTTCAGGTATATAACTTAGTGATCTATCACTCATATAACATCCACTGCTCAATATATGTGCCCTCCTTGATACCCATCATCCATCTAGCCCATTTCCTCCCTCCCTTCTTCCATCAACCCTTAATTTGTTCTCTGTAGTTAAGAATCTCTTATGGTTTGCTTCCCTCCTCCTTCTCTTTTTTTCCCCTTCCCGTATCTTTATCTTTTTTTTTTCCTATATAACACATATAAGTGAAATCATATGGTATTTGTCTTTCTCTGGCTGACTTATTTCACTTAGCATAATACACTCTAACTCCATCCACGTTGTTGGAAATGGCAAGATTTCATTCTTTTTGATGGTTGAATAATATTCCACCATATATTTATATGCCACATTTTCTTTATCTACTCATCAGTCAGTGGATATTTGTGTTCTTTCCATAGTGTGGCTGTTGTTGATAGTGCTGCCAAAACATGGTGCATGTATCCCTTTCGATCTGCATTTTTGTATTCTTTGGGTAAATAAATACCTAGTAGTGCAATTGCTAGGTCATAGAGTAGTTCTATTTTTAACTTTTGGCAGAGCTTCCCTATGATTTTCCGGAGTGGCTGTACTGGCTTGCATTCCCACCAACAGTGTAAGAGGGTCCCCCTCTCTCTGCATCCTCGCCAACATGTTTAATGTGATGATTTTAGCCATTCTGGCAGGTGTGAGGTGGTATTCCATTGTTTTGCTACAGAAAGCCTGGGGTATTTTCATATTTCTGGACTTCAGTCTGCAGGTGGCTCTCTTGACCTTTCAATTCTAAGTTTAGGTTAAGAACTGTTGTTGCTTGGGACATCTGGGTGGCTCAGCAGTTGAGTGTCTGACTTTGGCTCAGGGTGTGGTCCTGGAGTCCTGGGATTGAGTCCCACATCAGGCTCCCTGCATGGAGCCTGCTTCTCCCTCTGCCTGTGTCTCTGCTTCTCTCTCTCTGTGTCTCTCATGAATAAAAAAAAAAAAAAAAAACTTTAAAAAGAAAAAAAAGAACTGTTGTTGATCTACCTTCTTTCTGTCCTCTAACTGCTTAGAAAAATATTTTCACCCTGATTATCTGATTTTTCTCTTGAAGCTCCTGATAATTGTCTTATTGGATTATAAGCAACATATGAAAGTTAATTTTTAAACATATTGGTTAGCCTTCCTTTAGAATTATCCTTATTTTTCTTTGCATGTCTAGTATGACTATTTGGTAGATATCAACTATAATGTTGGTAATGCTTCTAAAAAACTATGCCAGTATTCTAGCATCATTTAAAAATATTTTATTTATTTATTTGAGAGACAGCGTGCACATGAGCAGGGGGAAGGGGCAAAGGGAGAAGCAGACTCCCCACTGAGCATGGAGCCAGATATAGGGCTCAGTCCCAGGACTTTGGGATCATGACCTGAGCCGAAGGCAGATGCTTAACCTACTGAGCCACCCAGGTACCCCCAAATTTTTTTTTAAAAAGATGATCCTATTCATTTTTCTTCTCATTTCAGAATAGTATTGCTGTTTTATCTCATAGTTTATTTGAGATACATGGTTATTACAAGAATTTTAGAAATACCAAAATAAATGGATGTGAAAACCTTGTGATATAATTTCAGGTGGAAATCTAAGTCTTATCTGTAACTTCATTAATTCCAATGTCTGTTAATGAAATTGCCTGAGACTGTGAAGGTAGGCATACACATACATTTATGCAAAGTATGCACTGAAGTAAATTAGAAATAATATAGTTTTTACTGTGCACTGTTGAATTATCATTAATAATATTACTTTACATTTGTAGAAGATGAAAAGCTAATTCATTTTGCCATGTAAGTAAAATATAGGTGACTGCTACTTTTTAAGATATGGTTTCAATTATAATAGGTGAAAGCCAATGTACTATAAAGATATTTCTTGCCCATAGTTTTTTGCCCATACTTGTGTTAACACTGTAAGCACCAATAGCCAAAAGGATTGTTTGCAATATAGATCTTATACTAAGACATTAATTAATTAATGAAATATAACCTCAAATATCAAATTTTGTGTAATGTATGCCTTATAAATATGCTTGCAGTAGTGCTATTTAAAAAAGGCCCTGATACCAAACTGACAAATGACACATTGGGTATTACTGCATCTGGGTAATTGTCTAAGAGATTTACAGAGGAGACCTCCCAAGAATTTTTAGTATGTTCCTTTTGTGTAAAGGTTTTGTCTAAAAATCGCTGTGCAAACAGTAGCTGTTCCATAGCACCTGCTTCTGTTCAGTGAGTCTTTTATTTAGAGAGTAACAGTGACCATTTCATTTATCACTACACCAGGGACCTACATAAAGAGTAGCATTTGAATGGCAACAAAGGAGACCAGAGCTTCCAACCAGTAGGGATGCTTGTAAACACGGAGTCCTCCTATGTTTCTTTTTTTACTTTTCAGGCAGTTATATGCAGGTCTTTATTTTGAAGAAAAAATAATTGAATCAGAACAATAATGGGGAAAGTTCTAAACTGATATTTTTAATTTAAAAAGCTATTTTATGTAAAAAAAAAATGCCATAACTGTCATATATAAGCTTGGCCATTTACATAAATGTACTTTTGTCTTCTTATTAGAAAATTATTTGTATTATAGAAATAACAATGGGAAAATATTCCTTATATTATCTTTGAAAAATGTTTATGGAATTGTTTTCAAATTGCCTGTTGTCCTAGCACCTATGCAGTTTTGTTTATACTCCTTTTATAGCTAATCATCTTCAGTCATGATGTCAAAAAATGAGTGCCTCTACCTCTAGCTCTTTCATGACTCCTGGGAGTGTGATGCCCAGGTTTGTTGCTCTGTTAAAATAACCTCTGTAAGCCTGTAGTTACTATCTCTCAACTTTTCTGTTAGCTTTTTCTAACCATTCTTCATTTCATGTTATGCATGAGAAGACCTTCTTGATACATACTGTCTTGTTTATTTTTTAAACAAAAATTCAGTGATTTTAGTACATCCATAGAATTGTGTAGCCATCACCACAATCTGATTTTAGAACATTGTCATCACCCAAAAAGAAATCCCATACCCAGTACCAGTCAGTCCTTATCTCCCATCTTCAATCATTTGTCCTTCACAATCAACTAATTTTTTTTTCTATCGATTTGCCTATTGACATTTTGTAAAAATAGACTCATGATTTGTGGCATATTGTGCCTGGCTTCTTTCATTTAGCATGATTTCAAGGTCCAATAATGTTGTAGTATATATCAGTAATTCATTTCTTCTTTATCCATTCATCAGTCAATGGACACTTGAGCTACTTTTTGTATTCTTTGGGTAGTAGTGCAATTGCTGGATCATAGGGTAGTTCTATTTTAAACTTTTTTATGAACTTCCAAATGGTTTTCTAGAGTGGCTGCACTAGTTTGCACTCCCACCAACTGTGTGGGAGGGTTCCCCTTTTTCCACATCCTTGCCAACACCTGTGTTTCTTGACTTGTTGATTTTAGCCCTTTTGACAGATGTCAAGTGATATCACATTGTAGTTGTGATTTGTGTTTCTCTGAAGGTGAGTGATGTTGAGCGTCTTTTCATGTGTCTACTAGCCATCTGTATATCTTCTTTGGAAACATTTTATTCATGTCTTCTTATTTTTAATTGAATTATTCACTTTTTTGTGTTTTGAGTTTTATAAGTTCTTTATATATTTTGGATACTCTTTTTCAGATATGGTATTTGCAAATATCTTCTATTACACGAGTTGCCTTTTAGTGGTGTTGATTGTTTCCTTCCCTGTGTAGAAGCTTTTTATCTTGAAGTAGTACCAGTAGTTCATTTTTGCTTTTGTTTTCGCCTCAGGAGACATATCTAGTAAGAAGTTGCTATACCTGATATCAAAGCTGTTACTTCCTGTGTTCTCCTTTAGGATTTTGATGGCTTCCTATCTCACATTTAGGTCTTTCATCCATTTTGAACTTCTTTTTTGTGTATGGTGGAAGAAAGTGGTCCAGGTTCATTTTTCTGCCTGTTGTTGTCCAGTTTTCCCAAGGCTATTTGTTGAAGAGACTATCCTTTTTCCATTGGATATTCTTTCCTGCTTTGTAATAAGTTGACTGACCACATGGTTGTGAGTTCATTTCTGGGTTTCTCTTTTGACCTATGTGGTATTTGTTGTTTGTTTGTTTGTTTGGTGTGTGTGTTTGTTTTGTGACAGTACCATACTCTTTTGATCACTAAATCTTTGTAATATAACTTGAAATCTGAAAATGTGATGCTTCCAGCTTTGCTTTTCTTTTTTTTTAAATTTACTTTTTATTGGTGTTCAATTTGCCAACATATAGAATAACACCAAGTGCTCATCCCATCAAGTGCCCACCTCAGTGCCCGTCACCCAGTCACCCCCACCCCCTGCCCACCTCCGCTTCTACCAGCCCTAGTTCATTTCCCAGAGTTAGGAGTCTTTCATGTTCTGTCTCCCTTTCTGATATTTCCCACTTATTTTTTCTCCTTTCCCCTTTATTCCCTTTCACTATATTTTATATTCTCCAAATGAATGAGACCATATAATGTTTGTCCTTCTCCGATTGACTTATTTCACTCAGCATAATACCCTCCAGTTCCATCCACATCAAAGCAAATGGGGGTATTTGTCGTTTCTAATGGCTGAGTAATATTCCATTGTATACATAAATCACATCTTCTTTATCCATTCATCTTTCGATGGACACCGAGGCTCCTTCCATAATTTGGCTATTGTGGACATTGCTGCTATAAACATCGGGGTGCAGGTGTCCCGGTGTTTCACTGCATCTGTATCTTTGGGGTAAATCCCCAGCAGTGCAGTTGCTGGGTCGTAGGGCAGATCTATTTTTAACTCTTTGAGGAACCTCCACACAGTTTTCCAGAGTGGCTGCAGCAGTTCACATTTCCACCAACAGTGCAAGAGGGTTCCCCTTTCTCTACATCCTCTCCAACATTTGTGGTTTCCTGCCTTGTTAATGTTCCTGATTCTCACTGGTGTGAGGTGGTATCTCATTGTGGTTTTGATTTATATTTCCCTGATGGTCATTTTTAATTGCATTATTTGTCATTTTATTGTTTCAAATATGTTCTCCCATTCTGTGGATTGTTTGTTTCATTTACTTGGTAGTGTCTTCTGAAACCCCAAAATTTTGACCTTAATAAAACCCAATTTATTTATTTTTCTTCTGTTGATTGTCCTTTTGGTGTTACATTTTAGAAACTATTGCCTAATTCATGTTGGCAAAGATTTGTACTGATGGTTCCTTCTAAGAATTGTATTGTTATTTCCAACTTCATTTTTTTGCATGTGTATATCCTGTCATCTCAAAACCATTTGTTAAGATTAATCTTTCCCATAATTTTTTATACCCTTGTCTAATATCCATTGGATAGATTATTAAGATTATTTTTGGATTCCCAATTTTTTAATTTCATTGATCTATATCTTTATGCCACTAATTAACTATCTTGTTTACTATAACTTTGTAGTAAGTAGAATTTATGGCTTCTGGCATATGTCAGTCATTTTTCCCCCTCTTTTGGTATATACTTCTTTGATATTTGTCCTTCTGTTTTCTTATCAGGATAAGCTTTTCTTCTCATCAGTTTTTGACTTGTCTTCTCAGGTTTCTCTTTAATATTCTTCACTTGCACCCATCACACCTTGCGCCTACCAGTATCAGCTCTTCTGATTGCTTTATACAATTCCATTTTGTTCACCTAGAAACTATTCACAAATTCTGTAAGTATTAATACACAGAATTTATTGTGTATTGTGTATTATGTATTAATTATTTCTATGTGCTGAGGAATGGGAGACAGGAAGACAAATATCCCAATACAGTGTTTAACCACCTTTGGATTTCCCAAATATTATAACTCAAACTTGAAGTGAATCATAGAGGAGAATGCTAAAATAGTAGGGGTGGGGAGAATTTTTTTTAAAAACCCTTAAAAGGTAGAATGAACAAGACTATTGCTGACAGAAAAGTAATGAATATTTGGGAGAGAAATGAAAAACAGTTACATTTTGCTATATATTAGTAAAACCCTGATCACCAATATCTACCCTTTTCCTTCCACCAATTAAATAGTTATCTTTGAATACAGTAAGACAATATCACTTCATTTGAAAGTGCTAAAGTATCATGCAAATAGTTTTGATGGTTTTGTTTTCCTTACTAGTAATTCAGTATTATAATGTCATGCTACATGTACCATGTATACCCATAAGATACAAACTCTGTTTGGCAGCATGTGGAAATATACAGATCAAAGGATCAAGGATTGTACATTTTCACACTTAGGTGTTTTTTTTTTTTTTTTTTTTAAGATTTATTTACTTATTTGAGAGAGAAAGAGTGGCATGGAGGGACAGAGGGAGGAGAGAATCCCAATTGGACTCCCCACTGAATGTGGAGCCCATTGTGGAGCTTGATCTCATGACACTGAGATCATGAACTGAGCTGAAACCAAGATTTTGACACTTAACTGACTGAGAGCCTGGGGGTACCCCTCCCCTCACTGTTAGCTTTATTTTCACAATGACTTTAGTGATTTTTCTCATGTTTTCCATGTGCATTTTATTTATTTATTTATTTTTACTTTTTTATTTATGAAAGAGAGTGAGAGAGAGAGAGAGACGCAGAGACACAGGCAGAGGGAGAAGCAGGTTCCACGCAGGGAGCCCAACACGGGACTTGATCTTGGGATCCCAGGATCACACCCTAGGCCGAAGTCGACACTAAACCACTGAGCCACCAGGGCTGCCCTCCATGTACATTTTAAATAAGCTTATTCTATTTTGCTATACCTGATTCAGATATAATATAGTGTTTGTAAAACATCACCTATTTTATTTTATTTTATTTTATTTTATTTATTTTTTATTTTATTATTTTTTTACCAATTTTATTTTTTAAGGAAAAAAACCTACTTTAACCACTTTGGATTTTTCAATGCAATGTTTTTCCATGGCGCTATGGAAATACAGTGGTATCAACTATACTGTGGTGGCATAGCTAATAACTGTAAATTAACTCATGTTTTAAATTTTAGTGAGTAGAAATGCATGCTTAAAATACTTTTAATATAAGAAAGCAGACCTTAGAAACTTTTTGCCTTTATTTTCTATAGTTTGGAGCATTGATTTTACTTTCTGTTTAGTTTAGGTGCTTTATTTTATTTTATTTGTAAAAATTTCAGAACAAAGATGAATAGGTTCTACAGGACCACAAAGGAGGGAGGGCCACTGACCTCAGATGAAGGGAATTAAGCAAGAATTCCCAGTGGATATTGATGCAGGTCTGAGTTTCAAATATTTAATAAGCATTAGTTAATGTAAAAAGGAAATTGTATTCACAAGGAATTCTAGATGGAGTAGAAGTATACTCTGAAGTGTGTGTTAAGGTATGAGAAATTGTGGTGTGTTGAAGAAACTCTAAGTTGTTTGGTAGCTGGTGGGCTGTGTGCTTCTAGGGAAAGTGGTAAGAAAAGAGTATTTAGAGGCAAGAAGAGAGCAACTCATTAATGGCCTACTATGCTATATTTAGGAGTTTAAATTTTTTACTCTGAAGACAACATGGAATGTGAATTTTAAGCACAAAAATGACATTTTCAGATTAAAAAGTTAGAAAGATCACTCTGAATATACTGTGAAGATTATTGGAACCTGGCTGGAGGTGTGGAGGGGACATTTGGACATGAAGAAGAAAGACCTGTCTGAAACTTATTGCTTGAAACATAGAGAAGACATTGCATATGCCCAAACTAAAGTAATGGGAATAAAGGCTGGTACAAATTCTATAGATGTAGAAAGTATAAAATGTAAATCCTAGAATTTGATAAGGGCTATTATGTTACTCAGTTTACGAAATTATAGTTCCATTTGCTAAGGTCATCTCTATCATCTTGATTAGAATTTTCGGTGTTGATTGGCAATTTAGTACCCAAATCTTTTTTTTTTTTAAGATTTTATTTATTTATTCGTGAGAGACAGACAGAGAGAGGGAGAGAGAGGCAAAGACACAGGCATAGGGAGAAGCAGGCTCCATGCAAGGAGCCTGACGCAGGACTCGATCCTGGGTCCCCAGGATCAGGCCCTGGGCTGAAGGCAGCGCCAAACTGCTGAGCCACCTGGGCTGCTGTAGTACTCAAATCTTTGAACTACTCTTTAGTTTTATGCCACTAGATAGCTAATAACAACTATTACATGTAGGTTTTTTTTTTTTTTTTACTAGACTTAGACTTATTTCCTTAATTTTTAAACTCTTGGGGGCTGATATGGTATCTCATTCTTGTTCTCTTTTGTATCGCCTATTACAAACATATTCCACCTAAAAAGCACTCAAGTCCACAAATTTTAGTGTTAAAAAATCAGAAGAAATTATCCAATTATACAAGGACTTGTACAGTTTCCTAGAACATTTGTAAAAGACTATATGATTGAAATTTTATTTTATTTGTATCAGTTTTGCCTAAAAGATGGAACTTTTTATTTAAGAGAGCCTTACTTATATGACTAACTACTTTGTTGGCTTTATGTTTTTCTTAAATAATTCAGTAAATCTATTTTTGGTAAAAATAATTTCCCTTACTACTGTGTAATTTACTAAAGGCCTAATCCGTTTGAAGGGATGTCACACTGTGTAAGACACCTTGATGTTCTTAAGGAATACATGTAAACCATTGGCATCCTTCCCCAAAATCCTGGATTCTGTAATTTAAGTCTCATCTACTGCCAACTGTCCACAAAAACTTTTCTTCTTTTTCTAGTTTAAAAACAATTCCTACTGTGCTATTAAAATTTGAAAATATTTGATCTTCAGATATAATTACATTCCATAGATACATCCAAATTAGATGTCTATTCTGTGTTAAGAAATGAAAATGTGAGACTTTTAACAAAGATTTTATTTATTTATTTGAGAGAGAGAGAGAGCACAAACAGGCAGAACAGCAGAGGGAAAGGGAGAAGCAGACTCCCCGCTGAGCAGGGAGCCCCAGCATGGGGCTTCATCCCGGGACCCTGGGATCGTGACCTGAGCTGAAGGCACATGCCCAACCAACTGAACCACCTAGGCACCCCAAAATGTGAGATTTTTTTGATCATGATTAAAAAGCAGTTAAAGCCAGTTTGCAATTTTAAATATTTGGAATCATCACATTCAAATTTACTACTTATTTTCCAAAGTAAGATAGCATCAGAATCCAGAAAGATGAGATTTTTAATAAATCAAGTCAGTTGCATTAGTGTGCTAGTAAATTTCTTTTTAAAAGTCATCTCCATTAGTTCCTGTGTCACTTTCCTTGTATCTCCCCCCTTTTATTCTTTCCAAAATGTTAACTTTTAGGGTGCCTGTGTGGGTCAGTCAGTTAAGTGTCCAACTTTTGGTTTCAGCTCAGGTCATAATCTTAGAGTCCTCGGATCCAGCCCTGTATTGGGCTCTATACTCATTGTGAAGTCTGCTTGTCCCTCTCTGTCCCTTTTTGCCCCACCCCCCCAGTTGTGCACACTTGTGCGCCCATGCACACATGCTCTCTGTCTCTAAAATAAATAAATAAAATCTTTAAAAATATATAATGGTCAGTAGTGTGCCATAACTTTCTTTTAAGTAAATAAATAACTTTATGAACTTAAGGCCTCTATATTTAAGTCAAATAAAGTAATAAAGAATATTTAAATAGTATAACAGCATATGTAATCACATACTTTCTTCAAATGTTTGAAAGAAAAGAGCTCGAAACCTAAAGTCACTGTCATAAGGATTATAAAATTCCCTCAAGGTCAGGAACCTTGTTGTACATATGCATAGTTTTTCAACAAGTTGGTCCGTCATGCTAACTTTACAGACATAAAATATGTTGTAAAATCTATATCTTGATGATTATGAAGTTATGAGTAGGTGTTAAACACTGGGGCCCTCAAAAGGAAATATACACAGATTTAAAGGATCAAAGTGATTTAATGTGCTGTTGTGATGACAATTCTTTATGTTTTATATCAAAGTTGTTTAAGAAAATGGCATCAAAGAAACTACCCTATCAGCTGGAAATGTCTTCCATCTGGGAATGTCTTAAGTCAACGTTTTATTACCTTCTATTGCAGATTATTGATAATTTAATAGGAATTTCAAATTTAAGTTACAAAAATTCTAAAATTACCAATTTTGTTAATTTTTTTGAAGTAGACATTCAGATTGTATGCATGTATTATACTGTGATACTCTCTTGTAAATTAAACTTAATGTCAAATACTTTTATTATTGCTAGAAATGAAAAAAGTACAGATATTGACAGCATTTGGTCAAATGTATTCATATATAAAAATCAGAATCTAAAAAGTCAATAAAAAATATGGGGTGCCAGCTGGCTCAGTCAGTAGAGTATGAGACTCTTGATCAGGGTTATAAATTTGAGCCCCACATTGGGTGTAAAAATTACGAGTAAAATCTTAAAAAAAAAAAAAAGTAGAATGTGATTATTTCAGTAAGCATTACATTCCCCTTTCATTATTGATATGTAGATAATTAACAGTTTCAAATATATTCTGAGTAGAAATATATGCATTACACAGATTGGTCTTTTTTTTTTTTTTAAAGATTTTATTTATTTATTCATGAGAACACACAGAGAGGATTGAGAGAGAGAGAGGCAGAGACACAGGCAAAGGGAGAAGCAGGCTCCATGCAGGGAGCCCGACGTGGGACTCGATCCCGGGTCTCCAGGATCACGACCTGGGCTGAAGGCGGCGCTAAACCGCTGAGCCACCCAGGCTGCCCACACAGATTGGTCTTTAAAACAATCTATATGATATATACAGGATAGAATTTTTTTAGTGCTGTCAGCCAAAGGTACCCTCCCCCCCCCCAAAAAAAAGAAAGTGAAAATCAATCTGGAATTGTCAAGTCTGCAAAATATCTTACCTTGGGATTGTAAAGAAGTGGTTCTGAAAGAAAAGTCAAAAACTTAATCCTCCAGCAATGTTTTTTTATTACATAGGACTAGAAAATTATAGAAACGAAACTACTGCCATGTAACGATTTGAAAATTAATCCATATTTAGACCCCTGCACCACTGTTATTTTAACATAACCTCCTTCAGTCACTTAGAGAGAACTAGTTTCAGAACATGATAGTTCAGGCAGGAATATATTACCATTGTAACTACTGAAAACTCTGCTGTTTAATTAAAAAAAAAAAAGATTGTGTGTGTGTGTGGTCTGGATGGACAGTAATTTTGAAAAAGTCTCTGTGTAACAGTGAGGATGGTAGTTTTCTAGACACTGTTGGTCTCAGAGGTTCCCATTAAAAAGAATAAAGACTCCTACTTCTCAAACCTTGTCAGACACTGGGCATGTTACCTGCATGAACAATGGAGGCATTGAGGGTACCAATCTACCTTTGTGATAACCTTGCTTATACACTTACAGAACATATTAAGTACAGTATGCATTATTTCTACAATGCTATCAGAGCCTTGCTTATGAGATTTTGTAAGAAATACACAAGAGGAAGGAATCATAGGCCTCAGATTCTGAAATGTCTAATTCAGTAGTGATGCAGTGCTCAGATGAACTATTGCAGATTTAATGAGCAACCTAGGACAAAGACACATGTACTGGACACACCAGGGAAAGGATTTCGTATACAGGGACTAATTTGCATGAAATATGAATACATTCCTATTAGTTGTCTAGATCTATGAGATGTCTTCATTATTGGGAATGATTTTTGCATGAAGTTAATGGAGATAAATTCAGAAGTTATTCTGTATAAAGAATTTTAAAGTAATGTTTTAGCTTTTTGATTCTGCATCATCTCAACTTCTAAAGCAAAGAAAAAATAAATTGCATATCATAAAATATCATGATCAAATGAAATGGACCCCTTTTCTACAAAGTCTCAAACAAGATGGGAAGCAGTAGCTATCCTTCATATAACCAATTAACTTAATTAACAAGTAGTTCGATTTCAATATTTTGAATTAGAAAGACACTTGATATTGAGTATCATCTTGCTATTTTAAATAAGGTGATCTGGGCACTTTCTATTCTATTTTTTAATAAGATTTTATTTGTTTATTTGTGAGAGACACAGAGAGAGAGAGAGAGAGGCAGAGACATAGGCAGAGAGAGAAGCAGGCTCTTTGCAAGGATCCTGATGCAGGACTTGATCCTAGGACCCTGGGATCACGACCTGAACCATAGGCAAACACTCAACCACTGAGCAACCCACGTCCCCCCTTTCTATTCTAGATTAATACTCTAGCGTTGAAAAGCTTGGATTCAGTTCTTTGGGGAATTTAATTTGTCTTTACGAAAGAAATCATCAATCTTGAGGAAGGATTTAGAGAGAAAATGGTATTTATTTGTTTCAAGTTCATTTGAATCTCATGGGAAGTGGTAGGAAGAGCAGTATTCAGAAATATTGAAAAACAAAAATCTAGAAGTATAATATCCATTTGAGTAGTAGTTAATTCAATTTAAACAATATTTTTATTCTTTTTTAAATTTTTATTTATTTATGATAGTCACAGAGAGAGAGAGAGAAAGAGGCAGAGACACAGGCAGAGGGAGAAGCAGGCTCCATGCACCGGGAGCCCGATGTGGGATTCGATTCCGGGTCTCCAGGATCGCGCCCGGGGCCAAAGGCAGGCGCCAAACCGCTGCGCCACCCAGGGATCCCCAATATTTTTATTCTTAATTTAAGGTTTAAAATTTAGCCTAGGAACACCTAGAATTTAGAACTACTTATGATAATCATTAAAGACTAGAAGTTTGAGGAATTAATCTTGTTTACACCATTTTCACCCCTGTCAAAAGATTTCAGCACGATTGCTTCATTAAATGTATGGCTAGATTTTATGTAAAATACACAATGTTAATATTTTATTTTATATTTGATTTCAATAACATTTTTCATGTGCTTTCTGTTTAAAAACATATTAGAAACTACCACAGAAGTCAGTATTCTTGAAGAGAAGTCCATGTGTTTCAGATGTGAAATTAGAACAAAAATGCTAAAATTGTCAACATGTTTATTTTATGGATTACTTTTAAGAAACAGGTTATTTGTGAGGTGCCTGGGTGGTTAAGTCTCCAACTCTTGAATTCAGCTCAGGTCATGATCTCAGGGTTGTGAGATATAGCCCCGTGGGGGGCCCTACTCTCAGTGGGGAGTCTGCTTGGTGATTCTCTTTCTCTCTCCCTCTCCATTTGCCCCTCCCCCCCAAAAGTAAATAAGTAAATCCAAAAGAAACCCAGATTATCTGTATATAGGGTTATGAGGCTACGTGCCATATATCAGAAAACAGCCTGTGTAGTGCACTTACTATGTTTATTGCTCTATGGTTGCCCATGGTACTAACTCATAACTTTATATGCATGAAGTGTGTATAATGTGATACAGAGGGCTGACAGAGTTGTGGTTAAAATAGGAGTAGAAAACAAATTTAGAAATAATCTATGTGTTGTGACTTTGAATAGGTAAAAAAAAACCCACAAGATTCTTCATTTCAATTTTAGGCCACTTTTGAGAACAGAATTGACTGAAGGTGGGTTATGAATTAGACTAATTCTTTGTGTGGTTACTCTTTACTTTAATGCAACATATTTGACCTTAGGGATAATAACTTTAGGGAGGTACAGTAAATACTTGACAATTAAGATAGCAAAAAATACTTGCTGAGTGTTGAGCAGTTAGAATGTGCTATATTATGTTCTAGATGAATTAACTTAAGAGTCTTCATTTAATTCTAGCAGGTTCCTATTGTGTTATAGGTATTGTTTTTTTAATCTCAAAATTGCAGTTGAATAAACAAAATTTGAAGGTCTAAATAGTTTGCTTGGAATCATACAACTTTTAGGTGTAAGTTCAGAATTCAGTTGTTGAATCCAAGTTGTTTATAGAATTGACTACCTCATTTTTTGGTTTATAATAGAGTATAATTAAACATTGAGATAAAAAATTCTCTTGAATCAACTTATCAGTTTAACTGGGCAATAGATGACCTCGTTCCATCTTTTGTGTACTGAAATACTATTGATAGAAAATCATTTTGAGCTTTCTGCTGCTTAGGTCTCAGGCATACCTATGTATTCTCTTCTACCTCACTATACATCTTTTAGTTCTTTCAAATGCTTGAATCTGGCATATTCATCTTGGCTTTATAGTTGCCAAAACATAGAATTTCTTCCCTACTCTGGTTACATTGAGAGATGTTTTTATGTTGCCCTTCATGTCCATTTCTCGTATATGTATTCAATTTATTACATTTAGAATGTATAGAAAGACTTTTTATAGAAGCATCTCTTGAATTTATATCAGTTAATTGTTATAGTCACTGTTACTTTTTTGCTATATGTTCAGAGATTTTCTGTGTTCTTTTTTGTTGTTACCTGTGTTTGTATCTTTAATTTATTTTTAATGAAATAGCATCTTACTGTATATATAGTATATACTATATTCTTATTTTTTAACCTAATGTATTCTTCAGCCATAAATAGTAATATTCTGCAAATACATGATTCTATTGTATAAAACTCCTTTGTAGGGATATACCATGATTTAACTATTTCCCTAAAGTCCAATATTTATATCATTTTGAATTATTTGATTTTACTGTGACACTTGGAATAGTCTTTTATATAATATGTTTGTAAATTACTTATTGAAGTTACTAATGGAAGGGGATAGTTATTTAAATGCTTGTTATGTTTGTTAGACTATTTCTGGAAACACTGTTCAAATTTACATTCTTGCCAGCCAACAATGAGTGGTAATCATTTAGAACTATCACCACCTCTGAGTATCATAATTAAAAAATAGCTTGCCATATTGATGATTGGAAAACTGTATCTCATTATTTCTATGTTTGTATATTTGCTTACTAATTTTGTTAGTTTTAATGTATAGTAGATCACTTGTGTTTGTGTCCATTATTTGTTCATATTTTTACCAATTTTATACTATAGAGATGATATTTCTCTTGTTTAAAGATCGTGTTATATGATTATTTTAACCCTTTCACATTTTTGTTCTAATTTTTAGTTTTTCCTCAAATTTTTCATTTGCCTTTTAATTTTGTTTTAAAGTATTTTAGGATAAACTAAATCTTTTGCTTGTTTGTTCTTGCAGAAAGTTAGAACCATTTAAACTAGAATTTCACTTTTAAAGATTTTTTAAAATTATTTTTTAACAGGAGTTCAATTTGCCAACATATAGCAAAATACCCAGTGTTTATCCCGCCAAGTGCCCCCCTCAGTGCCCATCACCCAGTCACCCCAACCCCCTGCCCACCTTCCTTTCCACTACCCCTTGTTCGTTTCCCAGAGTTAGGTGTCTCTCATATTCTGTCACCCTCTTTGATATTTCCCACTCATTTTCTCTCCTTTCCCCTTTATTCCCTTTCACTATTTTTTATATTCCCCAAATGAATGAGACCATATAATGTTTGTCCTTCTCCGGTTGACTTATTTCACTCAGCATAATACCCTCCAGTTCCATCCACATTGAAGCAAATGGTGGGTATTTGTCATTTCTAATGGCTGAGTAATATTCCATTGTATACACAGACCACATCTTTTTTATCCATTCATCTTTCGCCAAGCAGACTCCACACTGAGTGTGGGGCCCCACACCAGTCTGTATCACACAACTCATGAGATCATGACCTGAGCCAAAACCAAGAGTTGTATATTTAACTGTCTAGGCCACCCAAGCACCCTTAGAATTTCCATTTTAGATAGAAATGTTTTACTTTAGTTACTCCCAGGAAACAGAAATATGTATAATTATTGTAATACTCACTCAATAGAAATTGTACAAGTAGTGCTATATATTATCCCTGTCTTTAATTTAAATGGTGCTTTCTTTTTTTTTTTTTTCTAAACTTTTTTTTTTTAAAGACTTTATTTATTCATTCATGAGAGAGAGAGGCAGAGAGGCAGGCAAAGGGAGAAGCAGGCTCCATGTAGGGAGCCCATCATGGGACTTGATCCTGGGTCTCCAGGATCCCACCCTAGGCTGAAGGCGGCGCCAAACCGCTGAGCCACCAGGGCTGCCTGGTGCTAACTTTCTTATTTTCATATTCTCCTTCCTGAGTCTTTGTGACAGACTCTTGACAGGAGTTTAGTCTACTTTTATCTTTTATATTTGTAGTTGGTGGTGAGTCAGATTTTCCTGCTTTCCAGGAGGATTTCTCTGTTGTATTAGTTTAGAGCAATACATGCATTCGTTTATGGCATATTCAAATTTCCTAAGTCAATTCGGTCATATCTATGTCATCAAAACAAAGCATATTAAATCTGAAATTGACCTTAAAGATCACAGTCTAAAAATCTCACTCTGCAGATGAGTCAAATCCAGAGATACTACTTTTGCATTCTTTATCAGGTGCATAGATCTTACTGAAGAATGGTTCAATCGGTTCATTCTCTGGCAGCCACATTATGAACTTTCTTGGTATTGATCTCATTACATATTTACTTTCTAAGCTATATATGGGAGGTTAATTACTTTTCTTAATTTAATAAACCAGGCTATTATAGTGCAAGTTTATTCTTGTCATGAACTTCGTGGGATGAGACTCAAATAACCTAGTCATTTGAGTTTTTTTTTTTTTTCCCCAGAGTGTGGTGCCCATCATGGGAACAGATTATTCCATAGAATAATCTATCAATCTATCTATTCCATCTATCTTTGGATTTATGGAAGAACATTTATAAAACACATTTATATTTTGTTAACATTCTGAGTGAGATAAAAGAAACTTTTTCAGAGGAAAGGCTAAGATGGCAGAGTAGTAGGATGACCCTAGGCTTGCCTGGTCCCTTGCACTCAGCTAGATAAAATTCAGATCATTCTGAATATCCAAGAAATCTGAGGACTGATAGAACAAACTGCAGAACTCGATGGAGAGAAGAGGCCATGTCATGGATGATAGGATGTACAGAGATGTGATTTGAGGGAAGTGGATCATGGTGCTCAGGAGGGATGCGGCCCTTTTCCTGGAGAGAGGTTAGAGAAGGAGGAGAACACAGGATTGTACAAGAAAAATACTTGCCTAAAACCATTGAGTAGGAAAATGAGAGAGGCTGATTTTTGTGAGTTTTTATAACCACAGGGCTCAAGGACTGGAGTTTAGAGGTACCTGGTGTGGCAGGTGTAAGGCCCATTAGGTATTACAGTGTTCACATGGAGAAGGAGAGCAGATTGCCTGGGAGACAGAAGGTGTGGGATTGCCAGAGATGTCCTGAGAGAGACAGTTCCCTTCTTCGAGTGCATTTGATAGAAGTGACATTTCCTCTCCAGGGACAAAGGAGCATATAGGTGCCATTTTTCTTCCCTACCCTTTGGCATCAACTATCTTCAGTATGCAGCACAGCACTAACAGTGGCAACATAAACCTACTTACACCAAGCCTGCTCCCCTACACTGTGCAGATACTACTTTTCTCTAGATAGTGTGCATAAAGAACCAGTGGAGCTGGCCCTATCCCCAGAAGAACACATATCCTTCCGCTCACATACACCATGGCAATTGATGATAAGAGTTCTGCAAAGCATCAATTATAATGGAAATAGCATCAGGTCTCTTTTAATAAGAAGACCAAAGCATACTTATTTAAAACTCACCATATTGTGGAAGAGGTCCAAATGCTCTCAGGGAAGGAAAAACTGTGCAGTGAACTAACCTGAGGGAAAGGGCAGCTGAAAGACAGCAGTAGAGTGCACACAGCATACAGCAGAGACAGTTCATGAAGAACAGGCCCTGGACAATATATGACCTCTTCTTTTAAAGCCAATAGTTGCAGGAACTTTCCTAACACAGAAAAGAAGACAGAGACCTAGATAAAATGCCAAGACAGAGGAATTCATCCCAAAAGAAAGTATGAGAAAGGTCACAGCCAAGGATCTCATTGAATAGGATATAAGAAATATGTCTGATCCAGAATTTAAAGCAACAATCATAAGAATACTAACTAGACTTGAGGAAAGCATAGAAGACAACAGGGAGTCCTTTGCTACAGAGATAAAACATCTAAAAACTAGTCAGGCTGAAATAAATGAAACAACTGAGATGCAAAAACAGCTAGATATAAAGACCACAAGTATGGAAGAAGCAGAGGCACAAATACGTGATATAGAACATAAAATTATGGAAAAGAAGCTGAAAAGAAGAGGGAAACAAAAATATTGGATCATGAATGTAGGTTTGGGAACACCTGGGTGGCTCAGCGATTGAGCATCTGCCTTTGGCTCAGGGCATGATCCCATGTCTGGGGATCGAATCCCACATTGGGCTCCCTGTGAGGAGCCTGCTTCTCCCTCTGCCTATGTCTCTGCCTCTCTCTATGTGTCTTTCATGAATAAATAAATTTTTTAAAAAAATGAATGTAGATTTGCAGAACTCAGCGACTCCATAAAACATAATAACATTTATATCATAGAAGTCCCAGACGAAGAGAGGGACAAGGGGCAGAAGGTGTAATTGAGGAAATTATAACTGAAAACTTCCCAAATCTGAGGAAGGAAACAGACAGACATTAAAGTCCAGTAGATACAGGGAACTCCCATCAAAATTATCAAAAGGAGGCCAACAGCCAGACACATCATAGTTAAGTTTGCAAAATATAAACATAGGTAAAGAAATCTTAAAAGCAATAAGAGAAAAAAATCTCTAACTTATAAAGGAAGATAAAAAAATGTAAGCACCAGACTTATCTACAGAAACCTGGCATGCCAGAAACAAGTGGCATGATATATTTAGTGTGCTAAATGGGCTAAATAGGCAGCCAACAATATTGTATCCAGCAAGTGTATAATTGAGAATAGAGAAAGAGTTTCCCAACCAAATAAAAACTAAAGGAGTTTGTGACCACTAAACTAACCCCACATGAAATATTTTTTAAAGATTTTATTTAGTTATTCATGAGAGACACAGAATGAGAGAGAAAGAGAGAGAGGCAGATACACAGGCAGAGAGAGAAGCGGGCTCCATGGAGGGAGCCTGATGCTGGACTCGATCCTGGGACCCCAGGATCACGCCCTATGCCCAAAGCAGATGTTCAACCACTGAGCCACTCAGGCATCCCCCAAGATGAAATATTAAAGGGCGCTCTTCGGAGCTCACCTGGGTGGCTCAGTGGGTTAAATGTCTGATTTCAACTCAGGTCATGATTCCAGAGTCCCAGAATCGAGCCCCACATTGGGATCTCTGTTCAGCAGGGAGTCTGCATCTCCCTCTGCCCTTCACCCTGCACATCCTCTCTCCCTTTCTCTCGCTCTTTCTCTCTATTAAATAAATAAATAAATAAAATATTTATGAAAATCAAGAATAAAGTGGACTCGTCAAATGGGAGAAAAAGGACCAAAAGTGAAAAAGTCTAGAAGAGAACTGAGAAAATCTCCAGAAACAACAAAAGAAATAATAAAATGACACTAAATTGATGTCTATCAATAATAATTCTGAATGTAAATGGACTAAATGCTCCAAATAAAAGAAACAGAGTATCAAAATGGATAAAAATTATCCCAAGACCTATGTTTATGTTGCCTGTAAGAGACGCATTTTATTATTTTTTTAAGATTTTATTTATTTATTCATGAGAGATACACAGAGAGAGAGGCAGAGATAAAGGCAGAGAGAGAAGCAGGCTCCATGCCGGAAGCCTGATGTGGGACGTGGGACTCGATCCCGGGACTCCAGGATCACACCCTGGGTGGAAGGCAGGTGCTCAACTGCTCAGCCACCCAGGTGTCACATAAGAGACACATTTTAGACCTAATGACACTTGCAGATTGAAAGTGAGGGGTTGGAAAATCATTATCATGTTAATTAATAGATGTCAAAAGAAAGCCAGAGTTGGTTACTTATATCAGATGAACTAGATTTTAAACTGAAGATTGTAAAGAGGTGAAGAAGGGCACTGTATCATAATAAAGGGGCCTATTCAACAACAAGATCTAACACTTGTAAATATTTATGCCCCCAACATGGGAGCATCCATATAGATATATAAAACTATAACAAACATATAGGAACACATTGATAATATTACAATAATTGTAGGGGACTTTAAAACCCCAATTACATAAATGGATAGATCAAGCTAAATATGAAGAAGAAAACAATGCCTTTGAATGACAAAGTGTACAAGATGGACTTCACAGCTCTATTTTGAACATTTCATCCTAAAGCAGCAGAATACACATTCTTTTCAAGGGCACATGGAACATTCTTCAGGATAGATCACATACTGGCTCACAAATCAGGCTTCAACAAGTATGAAAAGTTTGATATCATACCATGCATATTTTCAGACCACAACAGTATAAAATGTGAAGACAATCACAAGAAAAAAATTTGCAAAGACCAGAAATATATGGAGGTTACAGTATATCCTACTAAAGAATGAATGGGTCAACCAGGAAATATAACAATTTAAAAAATAGAATCAAATGACAATGAAAACCTTATGGTAGAACTCCTTTAGCATGCGGCAAATGCAGGCCTTAGTGGGAAGTCTCTAGCAATACAGGTCTACCTCAAGATGGAAGAAAATTCTTAAATATGAAACATAACCTTACAGCTAAAGAAGAAGGAAAAAGAACAACAAATTAATCATAAGCAAGCAAGAAAATTGAAATAATAAATATTAGAGCAGACATAAATGATAAACAACAAACAAAAACCAATAGAACACATCAATGTATCCAGGAAGTGGGTCTTTGAGATAATAGAAAACTGATAAACCTCTGGCCAGACTTTTCAAAAAGGAAGGAAAAAGGAACCCAAGAAATAAAATTAGAAATTAGAGAGGAGAGATTACAAGCAACAACACAGATAAACAATTTTAAGATAATATTATGAAAAACTACATGCCAGCAAATTGAGCAATGTGAAAGAAATGGATAAATTGCTAGAAACATATAAACTACCAAGACTGAAATGGGAGGAAATAGAAAATTTGAAAAAACCTGTACAGCAAAGCAATTGAATTCATAATAAAAAATCTCACAAGAAACAAAAATCCAGGGCCAGATGACTTCCTAGGGGATTCTACCAAACATTTAAAGAAGAGTTAATGCCTATTTTCAAACTGTTCTGAAAAATAGTAAAGGAAGGAAAACTTTCAAACTCATTCTATAAGGCCAGCATTACCTCAATTTCAAAACCAGACAGTGACTCCAGTATGAAAGAGAATAGAGGCCAATATCCATGATGAACATGGATGCAGAATTTCTCATCAAAATACTAGCAAATTGAATCCATTGAAAGTATCATTCAACATGATCAAGTGGGATTCATTTCTGGGCTGCAAGGGTGGTTCAATATTTGTGAATCAGTCAACATGTTATACCCCATTAATAAAAGATAAGCATCATATGATCATGTCAATAGATCCAGACAATGCATTTGACAAATATAGCATATATTTTTGATAAGAAATTCCTCAACAATAAGGGGCAGAGGGAACATACCTCAATATCATAAAGGTCATATATGAAAGTTCCCCCAGCGATATCCTCCTTAATGGAGGGAATCTGAGAGCTTTCACGTTATGATCAAGAATAAGACAGTGATGTCCACTCTAATCACTGTTATTTAACATAGTACCATTAAGTCCTAGCTTTATCAATCAGAAAACAAAAAGAAATAAAAGGCATCGGCATCCAAATTAGCAAAGAAGTCAAACCTTTAATATTCATAGACAACATGATACTATATATACAAAGCTCAAAATATTGCACCAAAAAATCAGTAGGACCTAATACATTGATAAAGTCTCAGAATAAAAAAAAATCACTGTATAGATATCTGTTGCATTTCTACACACCAGTAATGAAGCAACAGAAACAGAAATCAAGGAACAGAACCCATTTGCAATTGTACCAAAACCCATAAGATACCTTGGAATAAACCTAAACAAAGAAGTAAAAGATGTGTATTCTAAAAACTATAGAATGCTTATGAAAGAAATTTAACCTGACAGAAAGAAATGGAAAAACATCCTATGTTCATGAATTGGAAGAACAAATATTGTTAAAATATCTATACTACCCAAAGCAATGTACATATTTAATGCATTCCCCCCCCCCAAAAAAATGCATTCCCTATCAAAATACCATGACCATTTTTCAGGGAGCTAAAACAATATGTAAAATTTCTATGGAACTTTAAAATACTCCAAATAGACAAAGCAGTTTTGGAAAGGAAAAGCAAAGTTGAAGGCACCACAATTCTGGGCTTCAAGTTCTATTACAAAGCTGTGATGACCAAGACAGTATGGTGTTGGCACAAAAAACAAACACATAGATCACTGGAAAAGAATAGAAAGCCCAGTAATGGACATACAAGTGTATAGTCAACTAATTTTCAAAAAGGCAAAAAAGAATATACAATGGAAAAAAGAGAGTCTTGGAATGCCTAGGTGGCTCAGTGATTGAGTGTCTGCTTTTGGTTAATGGTGTGATCCTGGAGTCCTGGAATGGAGTCCCATATTAGGCTCCCCGCAGGGAGGCTGCTTCTCCCTCTGCCTATGTCTCTGCCTCTCTGTGTCTCTCATGTACAAATAAATAAAATCTTTAAAAAAACAAACAAAGAAAAAAGAGAGTCTCTTCAACAAATGGTGGTGGGAAAACTGGACAGTGATATACTAAAGAATGAATGTGGACCACTCTCATATTCCATACACATAAGTGACTTCAAAATGGATGGAAAGACCTAAATGTGAGATAGGAAGCCATTGTATCCTAGAGGAGAACACAGGAAGCAACCTCTTTCACATCAGCCCTTGTAGCTTCTTACTAGATGTGTCCCCTGGTGGCAATGAAAACAAAAGCAAAAATAAATTATTGGGATTCTATGAAGATAAAAACCTTCTAAACAGTGAAGGAAACAGTCAACAAAAATAAAAGAAACCTTTGGAATGGGAAAAGATATTTGCAAAGGCATATCTGATAATGGGTCATTATGCAAAATCTATAAAGAACTCCTCAATCTCAACATCCAAAAAAGCAAATAATCCAGATACAAAATGGTCAGTCGAAATGAAGAGACTTTTTCCAGAGAAGACATTCAGATGGCCAGCAGACACCTGAAAAAATTTGTTCAATATCACTCCTCACCAGGGAAATACAAATCAAAGCTACAGTGAAATATTATGTCATTTCTGTTCTAGTGGTTAAAATTAACACAGGAAACAAGAAGTTTTGGTGAGGATGCAGAACCCTCTTACACTGTAAGTCAGAATGCAATGTGGTGCAGCCACTCTTGATAACAATACCAAGGTTTCTCAAAAAGTTAAAACTAGAACAACCCTATGACCCTGAAGTTTCTCTACTAGCCATTTACCCAAAGGATACAAGAACAATGATTTGAAGGGACACATGCACCCAGATATTTATAGTAGCATCATCAACAATAGCCACATTATGAAATGAGCCAAAATATCCTTTGACTGATGAATGGATAAGGAAGATTTGGTATATATATGCAATGGAATATTATTCAGCCATCAAAAAGAATGAAATATTGCCATTTGCAATGTTGTGGATGGAGGTACAGTGCATTAAACAAGTCAGTCATAGACAAACACTATATGATTTCACTCACAATTGGAATTTAAGAAACAAAAAATATGTACATGTGGAAATAAAAAAAACTGGCAAACCACAAAACAGGCTCTTAATTTTAGAGAACAAACTGGATTGCTGGAGGGGAAGTGGTTAGGGGAACGTGTTAAATAAGTGATGGGTATGAAGGAGGGCACCTGTTATGATAAGTACTGGATGTTTTCTGTAAGTCATGAATCACCAAAAACTGCTCTTGAAACTAATATTACACTATATGTTAACTAAATAGAATTTAAATTAAAAAACGAAAAAATGAACTTTATAAGAAACCAAAAAGAGAAAGAAACTCTCTTTAGATGGTATCTCACAGCAAACATATCTCAGTCAATTTGAGTGCTATTTAACTTACAGATTTCACAGTAGTATGAACTAGCAATCATTATCCAGCTTGAGGTATAAGCTAGAAATATGTTGTGCTCTGAGATGAAATATATTATTCCCTCCTGACTTGACAGGAATTTAGCTCACATCATGTGATGTCAGGGCTTTGAGCAATCCTGCCTTTGGGTAGTTTATCTTTTCCAGTGATTTGGGACTTGGACTTGCATTGAATGTACTTTGAGTTTTCATGTATATCTCAGCTTTATTAGTCTGTATTTGTTTTGAAGGGTTTTCATTTTCATATGTAGATTAACACATTTTTATACACGTTGCTGGAGGCATTTTTTCAGTGCTACATTTTAGAAATCAAAATAATAAATAATATATATGTTCATTGTTTTTCTTTTCCTGGTCTTTTGATGAGTATAATCTTTCATGGGAAGTGTTTGTAACATTTCTTTTTTTCTTTTCCTCTCATTTCTTATATTTTCTTCTAACAATAACAACAATAATAATAATTTATCTTTTCTGATAGGCCTGGCATTTCCAAATTGAAATTATATCGTTCATTTTTTAATAGACTATTTTTTGCAACAGTTTTAGGCTTCCAGAAAACTTTTTATTTTTTAATTTTAATTTTTATTTATTTATGATAGTCACAGAGAGAGAGAGAGAGAGAGAGAGGCAGAGACATAGGCAGAGGGAGAAGCAGGCTCCATGCACCGGGAGCCTGATGTGGGATTCGAACCCGGTCTCCAGGATCCCGCCCTGGGCCAAAGGCAGGCACCAAACCGCTGCGCCACCCAGGGATCCCGCTTCCAGAAAACTTAAGCAGAATGCTTAGCATTAAGAGATGCCTTTTAGGGATCCCTGGGTGGCGCAGCGGTTTGGCGCCTGCCTTTGGCCCAGGGCGCGATCCTTGTGATCCGGGATCGAATCCCACGTCGGGCTCCTGGTGCATGGAGCCTGCTTCTCCTCTGCCTTTCTCTCTCTCTCTGACTATCATAAATAAATAAAAATTTAAAAATAAATAAAAATATTAAAAAAGATGCCTTTTACCTTCCCTCCATAGTATCATCTATTATTAACATCTTGCATTAACATGGGACGTTTGTCACAATTGGTGAACCAATATTGATATATAATTATTAGCTGAAGTCCATTCATTACATAAAGATTCATTCTTAATTTTGAACACTCCTATGGCTTTTTGTCAAATTCATAATGTTTAGTATACCACATGCTGATATTTGACTGCTTCTTTGATGAAAGCATAGTCATTTCTCCTTTGGTTTCTACATTCATTCACTCACTCACTTCAATCACACATTTCTTCAGTAACTATTTATTTAGTTTTTTCTATATAAAGACACTGACAGTTGCTAAAGCAAATTACACTTCATCTTAGCCAAAAGGCCGAAAGCGATTGGTTGCTAAAGCAAATTGCCAATCTATACATCTCCAGGAATGAAATTAGGTATTGTGTGAGAATGGTGTTTTAAGGCAACCCTAGGCTGAGAGAATGGTATAACAACTAAATTGTGATTTAATATTTCTGCTTATGAAGGGTTTTCCTAAGTTTAGACAGGGATGGCATGTTCCAGTTATGGATCTGGTATTTATTTTCAAGGAAATGGTTTATGGGGGCTGTTCTAACAAGAGGTTGTTCTGGCCGTTTCCCTCTTTGTGATAGATATTATTTCATATCTTCTGAATTAAGTTTTAGTGGAGAAATTTGAAAAAGGAGTCTTTTTCTTTGTAAATAATTATTCATTGATTTTGTGTAAGTAAGTTAATGGGAGGTTTTGACTTAATGTACTTCCCTTTAATAAATTTTTGCAATAAATTTATCAATATGTGAGAAGGATTCATAATAATTACATCCCTTGGGTGGTTCAGCAGTGAATGGGCAGATCATTTCTGTTACTGGAACACAGTATTACAAATAATGAATATATGCATGTATACATACATACATATCAGTAGAAGTGAAGAATATTTATATATATTTTTTTTAATTGAAGTTCAGTTTGCCAATGTATAGCCTAACACCAGTGCTCATCCCATAAGTGCCCATCACCTAGTTACCCCAGCCCTCTGCCCGCCTCCCCTTCCACTTCCCTTTGTTGGTTTCCCAGAGTTAGGAGTCTCTTATGTTTTGTCACCCTCTCTAATTTTTCCCACTCATTTTCCCTCCTTTCCCTTATAATCCCTTTCACTATTTCTTATATTCCCCATATGAGTGAAACCATATGATGATTGTCCTTATCTGATTGAATTACTTCACTTAGCATAATACCCTCGAGTTCCATCCACATTGAAGCAAATGGTGGGTATTCATCATTTCTAATGGCTAAGATTACATTGTATATATAGACCACATCTTCTTTATTTATTCGTCTGCGATGGACACTAAGGCTCCTTCCACAGTCTGGCTATTGTGGACATTGCTGTTATAAACATTAGGGTGTAGGTGTCTCGGTGTTTCACTGAATCTGTATCTTTGGGGTAAATCCCCAGCAGTGCAATTGCTGGGTCTAGGGCAGATCTATTTTTCACTCTTTGAGGAACCTCCACACAGTTTTTCAGGGTGGCTGTACCAGGTCACATTCCCACCAACAGTGCAAGAGGGTTCCCCTTTCTCCACATCCTCTCCAACATTTGTGGTTTCTGTCTTGTTAATTTTCCCCATTCTCACTAGTGTGAGGTGGTATCTCATTGAGGTTTTGATTTGTATTTCCCTGATGGCAAGTGATGCAGACCATTTTCTCATGTGCTTGTTGGCCATGTGTATGTCTTCCTCTGTGAAATTTCTGTTCATGTCACCACCCTCAAATTGCTGAACTCATTGAGCAACTCAGTAATGTGGCAGGATACAAAATCAATGCCCAGAAATCAGTGGCACTTCTATACACTAACAAGGACACTGAAAAAAAGAGAAATTAAGGATTCAATCCTATTTACAACTGCACCAAAAGGACAAGATACCTAGGAATATACCTAATGAAATAAAGGATCTATACCCTAAAAACTACAGAACATTTCTGAAACAAATTGAGGAAGACAAAAAGAGATGGAAAAATATTCTTTGCTCATGGATTGGAAAAAATAATATTGTGAAAATGTCTATGCTACCCAGGGCAATTTACATGTTCAATGCATTCTCTATCAAAATACCATAGAATTTCTTCAGAAAGTTAGAACAAATCATCTTAAGAATTGTGTGGAATCAGAAAAGTTCCCGAATAGTCAGGGGAATATTGAAAAAGAAAACCAAAGCTGGGGGCATCACAATGCCGGATTTCAAGTTGTACTACAAAGTTGTGGTCATCAAGACAGTGTGGTACTGGCACAAAAACAGACACGTAGATCAATGGAACAGAATAGAGAATCCAGAAATGGGCCCTCAACTCTATGGTCAACTAATATACTACAAAGCGGGAAAGACTATCCCCTGGAAAAAAAGTCTGTTCAATAAATGGTTCTGGGAAAATTGGACATTCACATGCAGAAGAATGAAACTAGACCATTCTCTTACACCATACACAAAGATAAACTCAAAATGGATGAAAGATCTCAATGTGAGACAAGAATCCATCAAAATCCTAGAGGAGGACACAGGCAACACCCTTCTTGAAGTTGGCCACAGCAACTTCTTGCAAGACATATCTATGAAGGCAAGGGAAACAAAAGCAAAAATGAATTATTGGGACTTCATCAAGATAAAAAAGCTTCTGCACAGCAAAAGAAACAGTCAATAAAACTAAAAGACAACCTACAGAATGGGAGAAGATATTTGCAAATGACCTCTCAGAGAAAGGTCTAGAATCCAAGATCTATAAAGAACTTAAGAAACTCAACACCCAAGAAACACAATCTAATTATGAAATGGGCAAAAAACATGAACAGAAATGAAGAATATTAATATAACATTATCTGAGTTAAATTCATTTTCTTCCAGTTAAATCATTCTTTTATCTTCTAAAAATTTTTATTTAAATATCAGTTAACATACAGTATAATAGTCTGAGTGTAGAATTTAATGATTCAGCACTTCCATACTGTACCCAGTGCTCATAACAAGTGTATTCCTTAATCCCTATAATTTATTCAACCCTATCCTATCTATACCCCCTCATAATCCATCAGTTTGTTCAGTATAGTTCAGGGTCTTTTTCTTAGTTTACCTCTCTGTTTTTTCTTTGCTCATTTCTTTTTTTCTTAAATTCAACTTATGTGTGAAATTATATGGTATTCCTTTTTCTCTGTCTTATTTCACTTAGTATATTATACTTTAGCTCTATCCATGTCCTTGCAAATGACAATATTTCATTCTATTTAATTGATGAGGAATATTTCATTTTATACACATACCATCTCTATACATACATCAGTTAATGGACACTTGTGCTGCTTATATAATTTGGCTGCTTTATATATAATGCTCCTATAAACAGCCATGAATGTATCCCTTTGAATTATTATTTTGTATCCTTTGGGTAAATACCAGTATTGCAATTGCTGGATGGTAGGCTAATTTTATTTTTAACTTTGTAGGAACCTCTATACTGTTTTCCACAACAGCTGTACCAGTTCATATTCCCACTGATGCTGTAAGAGGGCTTCTCTTTTCTCTGCATCCTCACTAATACTTGTTTATTATATGGTTGATTTCAGGCATTATGACCAGTGTGAGGTAATATCTCGTTGTTGTTTTTATTCGTATTTACCTGATCATCACTGATATGAGCATCTTTCCTTGAGTATGCTGGTCATCTGTATGTCATCTTTGTAAAACTGGCTATCAGGACCTTCTACCCATTCTTTAATAGGATTATTTATTTTTATGTGTTCAGATTCTTAATTTCTTTATGTATTCTGTATAAGAACTTTGTCAGATATTCATTTGTAAATAACCTCTCTCTTCTGTAGGTTGGATTTTATTATTGTTGATTATTTCCTTCACGTTTCAGAAGGTATTTATTTTGATGGAGTTTCAATAGTTTACTTTTGCTTTTTTTCCGCCTTGCATCAAGAGACGTATCTAGGATGACATTAAGGCATGTGTCATAGAGGTTCCTAATAGTGTTCTTTAGGATTTTAATGGTTTCAGGACTCCCATTTAGGTCTTTAATCTGTTTTAATTTTTTTTCCATTTCGTGTAAATAATTCTTCTAGTTTCATAATTTTGCATGTTGCTGTCAAGTTTTCCCAACAACATTTGTTGAAGAGATGGTCTTTTTTTAATGAGATATTCCTTCCTTCTTTGTCAAAGATCCATTGACCATGTAATTGTCAGTTGGATTGGATCTTGTATTCTGTTTCATTGACCTATATGTTTTATTGACCTATTTTTGTGCCAGTTCCATTTGTTTAGATTGATACAAGTTTTTAATATAACTTGAACTGTGGAATTGTGATACCTCTAGTTTTAATTTTCTTTTTCTAATGAATATTAGTATTTAATACATGATGATTAGGTCTTACAAATAAGTTGGGCATTAGTAATTATAATGACAAGACACTTTAAAAGCTAAACATGCAAACACAAGCATACTAGAAAGAAATGGGATCACCAGTCTCAGGATGAGAAAGTACTTTCCAAATATATAAGGTTTTGAAGAAATATGCAAATACTTATTGATACATTTGACCATACAAGTAACCATTTACATATTCAAAACATAAGTTACTAAGACAAAATACTAAGACCTCAGCCAAAAAGAGGGTCAAGCCATGTGTAGGAGCAGAGATGGAGAAGCTGGTCAAGAGTGCAGAGCAGACTCAGGTTTAGAAGTAATCAAGTTAATAAAAATAAAAAAAAATCAGGAAAGAGTGTTTTTATCTATTCAATTTGTGCATTTTAAAAAAGATTTTATTTATACATGAGATACACACACACAGAGGCAGAGACACAATCAGAGGGAGAAGCAGGCTGCCTGCGGGGATCTTGATGTAGGTAGGACTCGATCCCAGGACGCTGGGATCATGTTCTGAGCCGAAGGCAGATGCTCAACTACTAAGCCACCCAGTGCCCCAAATCTGTGCATTTTTTAAAAATGAAAATACTGACATGCCCAGACAGTGCTAAGGTGGCCCCTTCATTCTGAGATCATGTCACATTTTTAATATGGATTAAGAATAATGGTTTTTCAAATTAGAGAATAAACTTAACTTCCTATAGAAGTTTTCATGGGGAAAAGGTTAAAGGGGAAGCCTCAGTGTTTTATAGTGTTCAAAGGAAAGGTCTTTAACTTCCTTGGTTAGGCTTATTCATAGGTATCTAATTGCCCTTTGTGCATTTGTCAATGGGATTGATTCTCTTTTTTAAATTTATTTTATAAATTTAATTTAATTCCAATTAACTAACATTATAGTATATTATTTATTTTTTAATTTCTTTTTATTTTTCTCTCCTTTGCCCTTTATTCCATGTCACAATTTTTTATATTCCCCAAATGAATGAGACCATATAATGTTTGTCCTTCTCCGATTGACTTATTTCACTCAGCATAATATCCTCCTGTTCCATCCATGTCGAAGCAATTGGTGGGTATTTGTCGTTTTTAATGGCTGAGTAATATTCCATTGTGTACATATACCACACTTCTTTATCCATTCATACTTCTTTTCTTTATTTTTATTTTTTTATTTTTAATTTTTTATTTAAATAAATTTATTTTTTATTGGTGTTCAATTTACCAACATATAGAATAACACCCAGTACTCATCACGTCAAGTGCCCACCTCAGTGCCCGTCACCAGTGACCCTCACCTCCTGCCCACCTCCCCTTCCACCACCCCTAGTTCGTTTCCCAGAGTTAGGAGTCTTTCATGTTCTGTCTCCCTTGTTTTTTCTCCTTTCCCCTTTATTCCCTTTCACTATATTTTATATTCCCCAAATGAATGAAACCATATAATGTTTGTCCTTTTCTGATTGACTTATTTCACTCACCATAACATCCTCCAAATCCATTCACTTCAAAGCAAACGGCGGGTATTTGTCATTTCTAATGGCTGAGTAATATTCCATTGTATACATAGACCACATCTTTTTTATCCATTCATCTTTCGAAGGACACTGAGGCTCCTTCCACAGTTTGGCTATTGTGGACATTGCTGCTAGAAACATCGGGGTGCAGGTGTCCCCGCGTTTCACTGAATCTGTATCTTTGAGGTAAATCCCCAGCAGGGCAATTGCTGGGACGTAGGGCAGATCTATTTTTAACTCTTTGAGGAACCTCCACACAGTTTTCCAGAGTGGCTGTAGCAGTTCACATTCCCACCAACAGTGCAAGAGGGTTCTCCTTTCTCCACATCCTCTCCAACATTGGCTGTTTCCTGTCTTGTTAATTTTCCTCATTCTCACTGGTGTGAGGTAGTATCTCCTTGTGGTTTGGATTTGTATCTCCCTGATGGCCAATGATGCGGAGCATTTTCTCATGTGCTTGTTGACCATGTCTATGTCTTCCTCTGTGAAATTTCTGTTCATGTCATTTGCCCATTTCATGTGTGTGTGTGTGTGTGTATCCATTTATCAATTGATAGACACAGGTTTTGCTTCCATATCTGGTCTATTGTAAATTATGCTGGTATAAATATGGGGGTGCATGTAGCCCTCTAAATTAGTATTTTTATATTTGGATAAATACCCTGAAGTGGAATTAATGCATCATAGATAGTTCTATTTTTAACTTTTTGAGGAACTTGTATACGGTTTTCCAGAGCATTTGTACCACTTTGCATTCCCACCAACAATGCAAGAGTGTTCCTTTTTCCACATCCTTGACAACACCTATTGCTTCTTGTGCTATTGATTATAGCTATATGGACAGGTGTGAGGTGATATCCAATTGTAGTTTTGATTTTCACTTCCCTGATCGTAACTGATGAGGAATACCTTCCAATGTGTCTATTGGAAATGTCTGTTCCTGTCTTTTGTACAAGCTTTAATTAGAGTATCCGTTTTTGGGTGTTGTGTTTTGTAAGTTCTTTATATATATTTTGAATGATAACCCTTTATCAGATACTTCATTTTCAAATATATTTTGCCATTCTGTAGGTTGCTTTTGGTTTTGTTGGCTGTTTCTTCACTGTGCAGAAGGTTTTTATTTTCATATATTCCCAATGGTTTATTTTTGCTTTTGTTTTCCTTGCCTCAGGAGACATATATAGAAAAAAGTTGCTATGGCCAATTTTGATAAAGTTAATTCTTGTGATCTATTCTAGGATTTCTATCATTTCAGGTCTCACATTTAGGTCTTTCATCCATTTTGAATTTATGTTTGTGTTCATATATGAAAGTGGTCCAGTTTCTTCGTTTTGCATGTTGCTGTCCAGTTTTCCCAACACCATTTGTTGAAGAGACTATTTTTTACCCATTGGATAGTCTTTCCTGCCATGTCAAAGATTAATTGACCTTATAGGATCATTTTTGGACTGTTCCATCGATCTATGTGTCTGTTTTTGTGCCAGTACCATACTGTTTTGTTTACTTTAGCTTTGTAATGTAACTTGAAGCCCACAATTGTGATACCTCTAGGTTTGCTTTTTCATTTTCCAGATTGCTTTGGCCATTTGGGGCTTTTGTGGTTCCATTCAAATTTTAGCATTTTTTTTTCTAGCTCTCTGAAAATTGCTGATGGTATTTTGATATGATTGTGTTAAGTTTATTGATTGCCTTGGGTAATTTAGAAATTTTAACAATATTTGTTCTTCTAACCCATGGGCATGGAGTATTTTTCCATTTTTTTGTGTCCTCTTCAATTTCTTTCATCAGTGTTTTAGAATTTTCAAAGCACAGGTCTTTCACTCTTTGATTAGGTTTAGTCTTATATATTTTATTATTTTGGGTGCAATTGTAAATGGGATAGTTTTCTGAATTTCTCTTTCTGCTACTTCAGTATTATTGTTCAGAAATGCAAGATTCCTGTACATTGTTTTATATCTTGCTTCTTTACTGAATTGGTGTATCAGTTCTAACAGTTTTTTAGTGTAGTCTTTTGGCTTTTCTGTATGCAATTCATGTCATCTGCAAATACTCAAAGTGTTACTTCTTCCTTACCAGTTTGGATGCCTTTTATTTATTTATTTTTTTTCTGATTGCTGTGTCTAGGACATTCAGTACTATGTTGAATACAAGTGGTGAGAGTGAACATCCTTGTCTTGTTCCTTACCTTAGTTGAAACACTCTCCATATTTTATCCATTAAGCATGATGTTAACTGTGTGGTTTTCATATATGGTGTTTATTACATTGAGATGTGTTCCCTCTAAACCTGTTTATTGAAGATATTTATCATGGCTGGTTATTGTACTTTGTCAGATGCTTTGTCTACATCTATTGATCATATGTTTTTTTTTTTCCTTTCTTTTATTGATATGACATATCACTTTTAGTGATTTGCTAATATTGAACCACGCTTAGAACCCAGGAGTAAATCTCACTTTATTGTGGTGAATGGTTTTTTTTAAATGTATTGTTGAATTTGGCTTGGTAACATTTGGTTGAGAATGTTTGCATCCATGTTCATCAGGGATACTGGACTGCAAATCTCTTTTTTAATGGAGTCTTTTTGTAGTTTTAGTAACATAATGCTGACCCCATAGAATAAATAGAGAAGTTTTCCTTCTATTTTTCAGAATAGTTTGAGATAAATAGGTATTTACTGTTCTTTAAATGGTAGAATTTGCCTGTGATGTCATCTAGTCCTGGACTTTTGTTTGTTGGTAATTTTTTCATTATTAATTCAGTTTTTTTCTGCTTATTGTTCTGTTCAAATTTCTATTTCTTTTGATTTGGTTTTGTTAGTTTATATGTTTCTGGGAATGTATCCATTTCTTCCAGGTTGTCCAATTTGTTGGCATATTGTTTTTCATAATATTCTCTTAAAATTATTTGTATTTCTGTGGTGTTAGTTGTTATTTATGCTCTCTCCAAAATAGTTTATTTGGGTCCTTTTTCTGTTATTTCTTGGTTTGTTTGGTGAGAGATTTATGAATTTTATTGACTTTTTCACAAAGAACCAGTTTCTGGTTTTATTGATCTGTTGTATTGTTTTTTTAAGTTTCTATATCCTTTATTTTTGCTCTAATCTTTATTATTTCCTTCTGTTAGTTTTTGGTGTTGTTTTTTTTTTTTTTTTTTTTTTTTGTTCTTTCTCTAGCTCCTTTGAGTGCAAAGTTAGGTTGTTTGGGACTTTGCTTGCTTCTTGAGATAGGCCTCTTTTGGTATAAACTTTCCTCTTAGAACTGCTTTTGCTCCGTCCCAGAAGTTTTCAACCATTATGTTTACTTTTTTTTTTAAGATTTTATTTATTTATTCGTAGGAGAGACAGAGAGAGGCAGAGATATAGGCAGAGGAGGAGAAGCAGGCTCCATGCAGGGACTTGATCAATGTGGGACTTGATCCTGGAATTCTGGGATCACACTCTGAGCCAAAGGCAGATGTTCAACCGCTGAGCCACCCAGGAGTCCCTCAACCATTATGTTTTCATTTTCAATTGTTCCCATTTACTTTTTTATTTCTTCTTTTATTTTCTTGTTGACCCATTCATTGTTTATCAACATATTTTTTAATCTATGTATTTTTGTTTTTCCCAAATTTTTTCTTGTAGTTGACTTCTACTTTCTTTTTATATGATCTGCCCATTTGTCTAAGTGAGTTGTTAATATCCCCTACTGTTTTATTGTTATCGATTATTTATTTTTGTTATAGCTATTTTATGTATTTGGGTTCTGGAATATTGGATACATAAATATTTATAATTGTTATATCTTATTGGATTGTCCCCTTTATTATTTAATAATGTCCTTCTTTGTCTCTTCCTACTATCTTACTTTTAAAGTGTTTTTTTTTCACCAATATATGTATAGCATGCTACTCTAGCTTTCTTTTGACATCCATTTGTATATTAGATGTTTCTTCATCCTTTAAATTTCAATCTGTGGATGTCCTTAGGTCTTCAATGATTCTCTAATAGGCAGCATATAGATGGGTCTTTTTTTATCCATTCTGTCATTCTATTTGTTTTATATGGTGCTTTTAGTCCATTGACATTCAATGTAATTTTTGATAAGTATGTATGTATTTTTTGCCATTTTCTTATTAGTTTTCTGTTGTTTTTATAAGTGTTCTCCATTCTTTCTTCCCTTGCTGTCTTCTCTCAGTGCAAGTTGACTTTCTTTGGGGGTATACTTGGATTCTTTTCTCTCCCCCCCCTTTCTCTTGCATATCTATTACTGGTTTTGATTTGAAGTTATCATTAGTATATAATTGTATATTTGTTTATAACATCTTCTACACAAAGTGGTCTGTATTAAGTTGTTGGTTACATAAATTTGAACCATTTTTTTACTCCTCCCCAAATTTTGGGTATATGTTGTCCTACTTTATATCTTTTTTTTTGTGAATCTTTGACTGATTGTTACAGATATACTTATTTTTACTATCTTTGTGCTCCCTACTGTTTTACTCTTACTTATGGCTTTTTCTTCCCACTCAGACTCTCATTTATCATTTCTTATTTAGCTGTTTTAGTGGCATTGAATTCCTTTAGCTTTTGTTTGTCAGGAACTTCTTTATCTCGCCTTCTATTCTGAATGATTGCCTTGCTGAATAGAGTATTCTTGGATGTTGATCTTTTTTTCCTCTTCAGCACTTTGAATATAATCTGTCACTTTCTTCTTGCCTGCAGTCTTTCTTCTGGAAAATTATTTGGTAGTCTTACTGTGTTTCCCTTGTATGTAACTGCTTTATTTTCTCTTTCTGCTTTTAAAATTCTGTGTTTATCACTAATTTTTGCCATTTTAATCACTGTATGTGTTGGTTTGGACATCCATGCATTGATTTGTTAGGGGATCTCTATGCCTCCTTAATGTGGAAATCTGTTTCTTTTCCCAGATTCAGGAGGTTTTCTCTTACTATTTCTTCAAATAAATTTTCTTTACCTTTTCCTCTCTTGCCTTCTTTTGGAATCCCTGTAATATGAATGCTATTACAGTTGATGGAGTTGCTATATTCTCTACATCTCTTCTCATTTTGCATTTTTTTTCCCTCTTACCCAGTCAGCTTGATTACTTTCCCTCAATGTAGTTCTGGTTATTAATTCGTTCTACTGTTTCCTATAATCTGTTGTTTCTTCCATTTAGTTAGTTTTTAAATTCACTTACTGTATTCTTCATCTCTTATTGTTTGTTTTTTGTCTCTGTGTTAAGGTTGTCACTGATGTCCTCTACTCTTTTCTCAAGTCTTGTGAGTATCTTATGATTACTACTTTAAATTCTGTATCAGTCATATTATTTGTTTGTTTTGCTTAGGTCTCTTGCTGTGATTTCCTCCTATTCTTTCATTTGGGACATATTGCCCTGTCTCTTCATTTTCTCTAACTCTTTGTTTTTGTTTCAGTGTTTTAGGAAGGTCAGCTCTGACTCCTGCTCTTAAAAATAACGGGTGGAGTATGTATACATTTTCACCTAGGTGGTGGTTTTGTTCTTTTCCCAAGGGGATGTGCTTCTCCAAATGATACAGGATCCAGTATGAGTCACTCTATAAAGTCCACATGGAATGGGGACACAGTTTTATCAAGCTACACGTATCCTCCCCTGGAAATGACTGGTTGCCACTGGGACAAGGCCCCTTAATGTGCACAGTTGGAAGATGTAGTGTTGCCAAGGATTGTGTAGATCTTCTGAAATTACATATCTGCAGTACTGGGGCTGTGTCAGGCCCAGCTGGAAGGAGCAGGTTAGGTAGTGTTTACAGGTTAGGTAGTGAATGCTGGTGCTGTGGATTCCTACAGGTGGTTGTATGTTTATGCAGGTGAGGGATATGGATATGGTACCTGTCAGCTTCTTTGTTCTTTGAGTGCCTCCCAGTGAAATTGGTCCCTCTGTGACAGGCTTTGAAATTGGTAGATAACTGTGTCTCTAGTATGCCTCAGGCTTTTTTCAAACTGCTGCTTCCATGCCATATGTTCTTGGTCTGTTGTTTTTGTCTCTTTATGGGCTAGGGTTCAGTTTCCTGTCACCTCCTGGCCTCTCCCATAGCCCAACCTGATGACTTTTAATGTTACAGGCTTTATCTCCTATTTATTTTTAATACTCAGGAAACTTGGCCCCTCTGGTTTTCAGAGGCTAATGCTATGGGGATTTCTTCCTTGTGCAGGCTCCCTGGTATGGGGGTCCTTTCTCTTCATGATTCCCTCTCTTGCATGGCTCATTTATCTCCCCACTATATCTAGACCCTTTCTACCCTCTTTGATGTGGCTTATTCTCTGCATTTTTTGTGGAGTTTGTTCTGCCAGTCTTTGGGTTGTTTTTTGGGTTATTTACTTTCAGGTGACTGTTATGTAGTTCTGTCCGTGGGAGGAGCTGAGCTTAGAGTCCTCCTACTCTGACATTCTGTAATAAATTTTCCAAAGTTAGATTGATCAATTAGGTTTATGTAGTACGCTTTATTAAAAATGTTTTTAAAAAGCATATAATCACAAACTATTTTAAAACAAGCACTTCAAATATATAGCAGTTAGAACAGTTTGGGAAATAAAATATGCTTTCTACTCTGTTTCGTAGGAATGGTATATAAAGTATTTACTTGGAATATTTCAGATTGTTCACGTTAGCCAAGTATATATTTTGGAAGATAACAAGGCTTATTGTTAATTACTGAGTAGTCCTAGTGTTTTAATCTTTGTTCTCTGTGACCATATGACCTTAGCTCCATGCTCAGATAAATGAGGAAGTTGTATTAAGATATTTTTAAAGAATTCTCTGATTCTGTTCTATGATTCTAAAAAATAAATTTGAAACATTTCTATGGAAATTATATCTTAGCTTTTAGTGTGGACAAAAATAAATGCCATGTATGTTTGTATCCACTTGATATAGGATTCCAAGCTGTTAGTGGTAGTGTGATTTAGTGTTTCTATTTTCCTTTTATTCTGTAATATCACGTAAATAAACATTGAAATAATTTTCTTTTAATGTAAGACCAGGAAAATAGCATAACAGTAAAATAAGAAACAAATAAAATATGGGTTACATTTTAGGTTTTTATTTGGAAGTCATTTCAAACTTTCAGAAATTATAAGAATAGGAGTACTACAAACAACACTTTTATATATTTTTTACCCAGATGTATCTGCCTTTGACACTGTTACCCCCAAGCCACACACACACACACACACACACACACACACACACACAGACTCTGTCTTGGTGTTTCACTTTGCTTCACCCTTCCTCTGTATTTTCATCACTGACTCAATTTCTTCTTCAGCCTCCTTTAATCTAGAACATTTCCACTGCCTATTTTTAAACAACACAAATCTCTTTTTCTGTAATGGAATGTTTTTATCTTGTGTATGTCTAATGATTCTTCTTATGTCATACATTCTTGTGTATGTCTATTTCTTCATGATTAGATGCAAGTTATGCATTCTTGGCTATAAGTATGGATAGTTGATACTGAATTAGGTATCACCTCTGGAAGTATACAATATCTGCTCATATTTTGTGATGTTAATTTAGATCACTTGGTCTATATTATACAGTCATTATACAGTTTTTATATATAGTTATACATTTATTAAATTATACAGTTTTTTCAGTGTGTAATTACTAGTTTTCATTTGAAATTAATAAGCAATCTGTCGGGAGACATTTTAAAATCATGCCAATATCCCACTTCTTATCAAAATGTTCCTATAGATTATCTAATATTTACCATAATGGTTGTAGAATGATTTTCCAGATTTAGTACTCCACATAGTTAGCACTCAGTATTCTGCTGTAAGCAAACCCCTTATTTCTCATGTATTGATTGTTTTATCTATTCATCTGTCTATACATTGATTGATTATCAGAATTGACTTGTAAGTTCCTGTTGTACAGTGGTTTACAATCCATTGTTGAATTATTTTGGTGCTCAGTTTTTCCCAGATTTGATCAGAGAGGCCACTCTAGCTATCCTTGTGGCATACCCCTCCTTTTACTTTTTAGCACGACCTTACTTTCTGGTATAAAGATATTTTGATTTCACCTTTACCTACCCTTTTATAGCCCTAGAATCAGCTATTTTTCTATGGAACTTGGTTCCTTTCAGTTGGACATTGTATGACACATCAATATCTTGATGGTGTGTGTGTGTTCCTTGCTACTGAAATAGAAGAAAAGACAAGTTACTTTTAAATTAACAGAGTACAGAGCATTAAAAATGTAATTAAGATATAACATTTTTAGCCAAATAAAGGGATTTCTCTTTTCTAAGTGTCATTTTTGTGATAGAGGAATGAAATCATTTTTTAAAAAAGATTTTATCTATTTATTCATCAGAGAGAGAGAGAGGCAGAGACACAGGTAGAGGGAGAAGCAGACTCCCCACAGGGAGCCCAGTGTGGGACTCAATCCCAGGACCCTGGGATTACACCCTGAGCCAAAGGCAGACAGACGCTCAACCACTGAGCCACCTAAGTGTCCCTGAAATCATTTTGAAAGTGTATTGGTATTCTAATTATAATTAACAAATTCGATTTTCAAAAGTAGTAGTAGTAGTGTGTAAAGTGACAAAATAGCAAATAGTTACCTATCTTAACAAAGAAAATGCTATTAACTTTTGTAATGGCCATATATTAATACTCTATTTGAGTTGCTTTGGTGACTTAATTACTAAAACAGCAAATTGAAATTAAAATAGAATTAGACAAGAGATTTTAGTGAAAAAACAGAATCTGTTTCCACCTCAAAAAGTTAAACAATAGTTATAATAATCCACTCTGGAGTACTATAGATGGGCAAAACTTTTTGAATTTATATTTTTAACTTTGAAAACCTCTCAGATTATGGTTCTTTATACTTTTCTCTATGTATAAGTAGTTCCTTGATTTTTTTTGAAGATATATTTTTTGTAGTTAAGAAATAAAATTTGTTGAGGCAAACTCCTACATATTCATTAAACTGAGTAATTCAATTAAAAATTCAGTTGAAATCTATGTTCAAAGTTCTTTTTTATTTTCTGAAATCACACTATTTAATTCCTTTCCTCCTCCTAAGAATCTAAATTTTTCCCATCACTTTTGCATTGCTTCACCTTTGTATTAACTGACCTTTCTAGAAATTAGGATCCACTGAAGTACAGCAATAGAAACCTAGTTGACATATTTAGATACTTTTTAGATACCTTTTATTACACATTAGTTGCGTACTTAGAATATGCAGGCACTGTATAGGAAGTTCTATGTCTTTAAAAATTGTTTGAATTACTGGTGTCTCCCATGAAGCTTGTAATAGAGTTTCTTCCTCACTACCAAACTGCCATTTGACCAATTTATCAGATGAATTACTCAATAGCTTGCTAAGACATGAGGTCAGAACTTAAGGTATATTATCATTTCTATATTTGGTACTGAAAACAAACTAACTTTTTATCCCTTTTCTCTCAAAATATATTTTTCCTAAAATCCCATATTATTGACTATTAAGTTTTCATATCTTGGAGTTGATGCTACAACATTTCCCCATCTACTATGACAGTGATAATCAAAATACTTATTTTTGAAACATTTTCTTAATGTGTCTGAAATGTATTTTTTTAAGCAGTGCTTCCTTTTGATTCATCCTTTCCTTTTATTGCCTCTTGCTTTATGAATAATCATGTATTCTCACTTAGTTCATTAAGTAGTAGTAGTAGTACCATTTTTATGAAAATAAATGCAAATAATTTCTTTTAAGTTGACCTATATGATTCATCAACAGCATACAAGAAGGGATTTTTTTTTCCCCTCTCTGGAAAGGAAATACTTTTACTAACATTGAAACTGGAATTATCTTTGAACTTTATTCAAATAGGTCAGTTTCGTAAAACCATACAAAGGTGTTCACTTAGCTTAAGGGAACAGAAGAACTTAGTTATGCTCTTTGAGTGTTACATTAAACTAGATTATTGCCTCGGGATCCTATTTAATATGTCCATCAGATTTACAATTTTTTGTAGTCTGTTTTCCTTTGATTTGGCTCATGTTTGGAAAACTTGGCATTTGTTTCTATTTTATTTTTTACACTGTCTCCATTATCTGCATTCATAAATCTCAGTAATGTTACTTGCTGAATTTAAAGCAGTTTATATTGACATATTGGGTTTTAAATTTACAGTCATAGTGCGAAGCAGGCAACATGGTTTGTAGGTTTACAGAATGAGTATTTTTAAAGTATCAGTTTCCATAAATTCTTAAAATACTATATTTAGTTTTTGGTCTTATCTTTACCTGGAATAATATAAATGTTAAATATATTTTCATTCTCATTTTTATTATTGATTTAATGAGACTTTAAATTTCTATAGCAAAATATATTTCTCCCTTTCTGGCCATCTATAATATATTTAAGGTGATATCAAAGAGAGATTAGAATATTTAAGTCATTAAGATTTAATTCTTAATTGCACAATTTCCCTTAGGAAAGTTGTTAACTTTTATGATACAGGGAGGGCAGAGATTCAGATGAGACTTTTATTTATTTATTTATTTTTATCAATAGAGCTGTACGATTTGCATTTTTTCAAGTGGTATTAGCAATATGTGAATAGATCACATAGCTGCTGGCTTGGTGGATTTGAGGAGTATGATTAGCAGATGCTTGCAGAATCTGGAATTTGAAGTATTCCCAAATGTATCTAGGGATATTGATATAAATATTCTCTGGTTTAAGATTTCAGATAATGTCTATTTCTTTGGCATATGGTGGTATATAATTGGCTTAGTTGTATATAACTGTTTTGCTTCCTACTTTTTGGTCCCCTGCCCTAGAAAGACATTTTAGAGGCTTAGGGGATATTTCTACCATAACCTTTGAATTAGATAGATGTTCCTATGAAATAGCTGGATATCGTTTTAAGTATATTGTGGGATTTTTATAATTAGCCAATAGTTTACCTACAATACGGAAAATGAAAACCGCAGCCAGCCTCCTTAGTGTGACTTATTTATGTAGCAAAATCACATCACTGATCTGGGCTAAAGAAGTACTATTTTCCCCCATTTCATCTGAAATAAGACAGCCTTTGATGAATTTGAACCAACCTGATTTTTTATCATTTACCTCGTTAGCTGTGTTGGTTAAAAGTAAACGCTGACAGGGGTGCCTGGGTGGCTCAGTCCATTAATTGCCCAACTCTTTGTTTTGGCTCAGGTCATGGTCTCATGGGTCGTGAGAGCGAGCCCTGTATGGGGAGACTGCTTGAGATTCTCTCATTCTGGCTCTTCCCCCACTCATGCACACTTGTGTGCACTATCTCTGTCAAAATGAATAAATATAAATATATCTATAGAGATGACTAAGTTAGACTTGAACCCTTATATCTAGGAGCTTAATGTTCAAGAATAAGACATGCACACAACTGATAAGAGTAAAAGTCTTATAGGTGAGATTGGGATGAATTGGTGCTGGTTTTAAGGGGATAAAGGAAGGGGAGTTTAGGGAGATAGTGGAAGACATCATGAAAATGGAGTAATTTAGCTGAACTTTTAAGGATGAGTGAGATTCAGGTCTTTAACAATGTAGATGAGGGGACAGAGAGATCTTTTCATCAGAACCAATTGTTTATTGGAAAATCTGAAGCTTATAATTCCATTTTCCCCAGACAATTGCAGGAAGAGTTTACCTTCAGAGGAAATGGCAGAAAATAGTGTTAGAGATGTCTCAACTAGATTATGAGAACCTTTAAATACTAGACTTAGAAATGAAGATTGGAGTTCAGGCAAAATTTGGAAGTATGAGGGACCTTAGAAGACTAACATAAGGAAAGTTTTTAAGGAAGTTTAGTGAGAGGTCCTAAGGGCCAAAATAAGAATGGCACCTGTCTTTATATTACAATCTCTGGACTAGGTAACTTATTATTGTTGTATAATAGAGTATAGGGAAAAAGTAATTATGACTAGACTTTAAAGACTATGTCGCTAGAAAAATGATAATACTTCTATCAGAATAAACAGAGTAGGGAAGAAAGAAGAAGAACAGACGCAGGGGAAGATCATTATCTTTTTTTTTTTATAGACATGGGAAACCATAACTTTGGTTTGCTAGTTATCAGCATTGAGGAGGAAATATTCTGGGTGGTTTTGAAGTGCTAGTTTAGTCGTGTGCAAAATTCTTTGAGAGTATATTCCTGGGAGTGAAATTGCTGTGTTATAGAATCTGCACATCATTAGCAAAATTAGTATTGTTGTTGCAATTGTTTTATCAAGTCATTATTTGTTTAGATTTGTCCACATATTTACTGCTTTCTTTGCTCAATAAGCCTTTGTATATTTTCAGCCTTTTTTCTGGGAGCATTTTCTTTGTTGAAGTATGTCTGTTAAAATTTATTTTAGTGAGGGTTTCTTGCTCTCTTTTCTTTAAGATTTATTTATTTATGAGAGAGAGAGGACAGAGACAGAGGGGACATGAGTTGGGGGAAGGTTAGAGGTAGAAGGAGATAATCCTCAAGCAGTTTCCCCGCTAACAATGAAGCCTGACGTGGGGCTGGATCCTAGGATCCCAAGATCACGACCTGAGCTAATATCAGATCCTTAGGCTCAACCAACTGAGCCACCCAGGCACCCCATGTTTGTTTGTTTTTGAAAATATTTTTATTTTTATCTCTTGTTGAAAAATATATTTTTGGGGATAATCTAGGCTATTATTTTCTCTCCATACATTGAAGATATCATTTCTCAATTTTGGCTCCTGTTGTTGATGATAAGTTAGCTTTCACTCTGCATTTGTTCTTTTTTAGGTGATTTCTTTTCTTGTATATTTGATCTTAAGGTCATCATTTACCTTTGGTGTTAATGAACTTATACCACTATATATAGATGTTGATTTCTTTTTATTTATCCTACTTGGAATTTTTTGAACTTCCTCAATCTGTGTATTTGTGTATTTCTGGAAACCTGGAAAATTATCAGCCATTTTCTTCTCAAATATTGCCTCTGTCCCATTCTCACTTTTCTTTCCTTCTAGAAATTGAATTATAAAAATTGTACTTTGTCACTCTATGCTACATTTCTCTTAACGTGTTTCATATTTTCCATTTATTGATCTCTAAGTGATACATTCTGGAAAATTCCTTCAGCTGTATCTTATAGTTCATGAATATTTCTCTTAAGCTGTATTTCATCTGTTGCTACATCCGCTCCATTGAGTTTTTAAAGTTTAAGTATTACTTTTTTAAATTTCAAGAAATTTTCTTCTTTTTCTGACCTTCGTAGTCATTTTAATATCTTGTTCTCTTCATAATTTTAATCTAATTTATTTCTTAAACATATTAAACATGCTTATTTTTTCTTGTACATTTTTCTGTGGGGATATTTTAAGGACCTTTGTTAGGGTTAATACCCTTCAGAAGATTTTCATGTTTACTTTTGCTAGATTGCTACCAACCTATTATAATGTCAAAATTTTGGCTTTTTTGTTTTGTTTCATTTTGTTTTTAAATACTCTTAAGGGAGCATGAATTCAGGCTATATGAACACTAGAGGCTTTTTGACTAGAAATTCTTGGGATATTTTTTTTACCTTCTTGTTCACCACCAAGGTTTGATATGGGCAATTTTCTTCTTAGGCTCTTTAAGAGATGAAAAAGTTTACTTCTAATTTGCTATTAAATTGAGTTGTAGTTCTGTGGGATTAATAGGGCAATGTTCTTTTACTTTTACTGTTATGATCAGACCCTGAGCTTGGTTTCCATTACCCCATACTTAATGCCTTGGAAACTGAAGGTCAGATTCATTTGGGTTTAACATATTCATTCAGTCAAAGCTGATCCATTGATGCTTACCTCTCTGAGATTTTTGGCTTTCTGGTTTTCCTTAACTTGCTTTCCAAATTATCTATGCATTATAAATTATTCAAAAATATTCATCATTTTGGATCTTTTGGGGTGGGGACAGTCAGAGTATATATTTGACCATAGTTTCAGAAATGGAAGTTCAGCTGATACATTTTTTAAAAAATTTATTTATTTATTTGAGAGAGAAATAGTGAGAGAGCAAGAGACAGGAGGGGCAGATGGTGAGGAAGAGACAATCTCCAGCAGACTCTGCACTGAGCATGGAGCCTGATGTGGGGCTCAATCCCACAACCCTGAGATTATGTCTTGAGCCAAAACTGAGAGTTGGTGCTCAACCACCTGAGTCAACCAGATACCCCTGGGTGATCCATTTTTATGTGGACATATGATATCTCAAAATGACTTATTCTTATATAGGCTGTAGTTTCTTAAACATGAGATGTTGGTACTTGAACATAGAAATCACAGTGCCTACTTTATTTCTGATTTAACTTCCTAAGATTCATTTTTAAATAGGGAAATTATTATAATTACATATTGAAGAATTAAAATGATTCAAAAGGTAATTTCATGGGCAAGAATTATGTTCTGTCAATAGTTACAGTTTCCAGGCTTTCTTTCATAGAATTCTGCCTATCCCCATTCACAAAAGAAATTTAATACACAGGCTGTGGGCACAACAAAAATCAGTATTGTCTACATAGAACATTATTTTACTAATGGGCCCTTAATAATGAATGTATGTGTACTTTTGTGTATATATGTGTGATTTCTGAGTTTTAGCTGATGATTTGAGGGCATTAAGTGAAAGCTGCCTGCATGTAGTTGCTTTAGGCTTGAGAAGCTCTGGCACAGGCTGTGTGTGTTTATCATGTAAAGTGATTTGACACTAGGATTTTGCCATAGGAAAATCTGTCCTATTTGTTATCTGCTACCAATTATGGGTTTTACCAGGGAAACACATATACCAGCTGTTAAGTTTCATGCTAGTGATAGAAATAGAAGACATAAATTATAAAATCACCATTATTAAGTGTAATATTCAGCAATAAATGACTATGACATCTTAAATGCAATTTAATTATGGATATAAGGGTTGATGTTCATTAAGTATGGAAAGGCTGGCTTTGAATTTGTTAAATTAGATTATATTTTAATTTCTCTTTTTTTTAAGATTTTATTTTATTTATTCATAGAGAGAGAGAGTGAGAGAGAGAGGCAGAGGGAGAAGCGGACTCCACGCAGGGAGCCCAAAGTGGGACTCCATCTGAGTCTCCAGGATCACACCCCGGGCTGCAGGTGGCGCCAAACCGCTGCGCCACCGGGGCTGCCTTGTTTTAATTTCTAACACGTAGAAGTTTAATAATTTTTACAATTTGTCAATATAGTACTTTCATTCCATTCAAGCAAAGCCTTTTTTTTCTAATACCTCTCATTTACCAAAATGGTATTAGTTTCTTATTATACAAATATGGTCAAGATATGGCTGATGTCTTTAAGAAGCTCATACTTAATTGGGGAACTGAATATATAAAGTAATCATAATGCAGTATATTAAGTTCTACATCCAGGTAGGAACAAAAGACTGCAGAAGAAGATGTAATTAATTCTGCTTGGAAGACTTTAGGAAAGCATCCCAGAGGAAATGGTATTTTAACCCAGCCAATGTTTTCAGGCTGAGGAATGGAATATAAAGATCTTTCAGCAAAGACATACAGGCCTGGAATTTCGTGACTTTTTCTAGGAATGGCAATATTCTGGTGTGGCTGGAGCATTGGGGTACCTGAGGGCTATGCCTTTAATTTCCAGCCAGATTTTGAAAAGACCCTGAATGCCATGCTTACTAAGTTTTACCCTACAGGTAGTGAAAAAACAGTAATAAAATCATGTATTAGAAAGCTATCCTCAGTAATGAATGTATAAAAGAAAGTGGAATAGAGTGAAAACAATATAAAAAGAATTTAGAAGACTTCTATAAATTCATAGCATTTCCTTACAACTTAATACATTGTTATAGTTATCTGTTTCCTTTCAAGACAGAGATTGTACTTCATTCGGTTTTGCATTCACATTGCCTTGTATATTTCATAGCTATAGAATAAATAGATTACTGAATGAATGGTCTGAGCAATAATTGTTGAATGCTCTGAACAAGAAAGTCAACATGGAGACAGAAAAAAAGATATAGAATTTTGCAGGAAAGGCTTAGGTAGAGAAGGGGCAAAGATGACTTGATGGTTTCTTACCATATGGTATTATTGGGTTCTCATACTTTCAACCAATGTAGGGAACAAACAATCCAATTTTCATGTTACTGGATGTGTGTTCATGTTGGAATATCTTTATTTAGAGGTCCTGTGGAAGAGATAAGAAATTGGATTTGTGAGTCTACAACTCAGGGAAAAAGCTTAGAGTGGAGACACAGATTCAAGAAACATAACCATAGAGACTAAATGTCAAAGTCAAGGGTAGGGGATCACACAGGATGAAAATATAAAGTAAAAAAAATAAGAGCATGGGGACCCTGGAGTCACTAATATTTAAGGAGTAGACACAAAAAGGAAATACAATGTAGAAAACCAAAGGCTATTCAAAAGCATAGGATTGATTATCAGGGAAGTCTCTGGCCCTTGTCCATTGAAGAGAAAGTTTCCAGAAGTGCCTGCGTGGCTCAGTCAGTTAAGCATCTGCCTTTGGCTCAGGTCATGATTCCAGGGTCTTGGGATCATCCCTGTGTCAGGCTTCCTGCTCTGTGTAGTCTGCTTGTCCCTCTCCCTGCCCCTCCTCCCCACTCATGTTCTCTCTTGCTCTCTTTCTCTCAAATAAGTAAATAAAATATTTAAAAAGAGGGAACAAGTTTCCAGGACAAACTGTGTTGATGATCTAATAAATTCAGTAGATTTCTATATGGGTGCATATGATATTATGGAAATATATGTAACACACATATTAATATAGATTTGGAAGATAACAAGATTACCCATATCTGGTGTTATATAATTTCAGGTCTCAAACAATAGAGGACAAGTTTTAGGAAGGTGGGAAGAGAATAAAGAGTGAATACTTCTTGGTTCTTGTCTCATCTAATAGAATGGTGCTCTTATTTTTCCAAGGGCCAATTCAAAGTAGGTTTTTGTTTTGTTTTGTTTTGTTTTGTTTTGTTTTGTTTTGTTTTGATTGTGTGTGGCTATGCATCTTAGTTCCATTGATTACATGCTTTAAGAGGTTTTAATGTGGCCACATATTGAGGATGTAGCTGTTAAGAGCATTTATGTGATAGTAAATTCTAGCATTTAATAATTGCCGAAAATGCAATGTCTTCTTATTGTATTTGACAGATTTTTTTTGTTTTTGTTTTTGTTTTTAAAGATTTTATTTATTTATTCATGAGCGATACAGAGAGAGAGAGAGAGGCAGAGACACAGGCAGAGGGAGAAGCAGGCTCCATGCAGGGAGCCTGATGTGGGACTCGATCCCGGGACCCCAGGATTACACCCTGGGCTGAAGGCGGTGCTAAACTGCTAAGCCACCCAGGCTGCCCAGATTTTTTGTTATTATTTTAATACTCTTTATTTTGCCAAGAGGTAACTTATTCCCAAAGGTATTTTATGCTGGGGATGTTTCATTCCACTTTGCATAGAAAGCTAGGTTTTATATTATCTTTTGAGTGTACATTTTTACTGTGGATTATTATTAGAATTACCTAAGCAAAATTCATACTTAGATTCTTTATATTGAAACTGATAATAACCATATGCCTTAGAGGGTTACCCTCAGAAAACTGTCAGTGAATAATTGCCCTTGCCTTTGGGAAACAGAGAAGTCATTGCATAATGCTTCAATTACGATTAAGTATATCAATGGATATACTCATTCATTAACTTTTGTTCTTTTTGTTAATCCAGTTTTTTCCTTTATCATCTTTAGTGATGGAATTTACTATGTCTGGTATATTTACCTATAAATAACATTACAGAATCCCATGTCTTTGTATATAGCTCACTTGATTAGACTGCATGTTGTACAGTATCTATGAAATTATTGGGGGGCCATTGAATAGGAATCACATTTATTGGAGGTTCTTATTAAGTGCTATTCACTCTGCTTCAGGTTTTAATTCTTGTTATTTCACTTAATGAAATAATATATGGAATTATATTTTTCTGTTGAAAACTATACTTATCTGGGTTTGTATCTGAGGTTTATTACTCAGTAGATGGACAAAGTTACTTCACTGCTCAGAACGTAAGCTTTTGTATAGTTAGAATAGGATATTTACTTTGAAGAATTATTACGATAATTAGGAGATGAAGATGTACAACCTAAGGCACTCATTAAAAAAGAGATACAACATCACTAGCAATAACTGACATTAGAAAGGAAAGTAAATGTTTCATTTTTAGAGGGTGCCATTACTAAATGAGAAATAATTCATGCATGGTGTACAGAGGAAATGGGGAATATAGGCAATTGCCTTTTAAATAAAATTTCAAACAAAAATTTAATTAATATGTTAATTTGACGATTATGTTAGCTATCTTAGTCTTCTTAGGGTCAGTAACTGTTTCCTGGAATTCCTTCACTTCCTTGGGTAACATCTTACTCCCAACTTGGAACTTAATAATTTCTTTAATTGTATTGCATTGAAAATGTTTGAGTTACCATGCTTTTGTCATGAAATTGGCCCTGGAAATTTTATTCTTTCATCTGAATAGTTTCTCTTAATAAAGTATAAATTCAGTAAGTAAGTTGACAAAGCCATCTGCTATCTTGTTAGGCCACTTAGCTGGTCCATTTGTACTTGGAGTAGATGGAGGCTTTAGTAGCTACCATTAGGCCTGCATGTTGTCAGATTTCATACCTTCAGAACACCATAGGTAATTGGGTGAAAGTAGTTTATTTTCTTCAGCTAATATTGTAGGTAAGCACTTCATACTTCAGTTTAGTCCTGATATGACGATTAAGTAGTGTTCTAATCTTCACGAGCAGTTTGTTATTCAGTAACTTATTTTTTACCCAGTAACTTTTGTATTCCAATAAAAATGGCATAGGCTACTGCTTCTGCAACATTAAATGTCGAGCACACCGGTTTTGCTCATTTTTTAACTATAATAGATTTTTATTCTTTGCCATAGATGTTGACAGGACCTTATGGACCATGCTTATTGTATGAACATTTGGTTCTCTAAACAATAATTTCCAGTCTAGTTCTATTGGTATTACTACATACTACTTTTCTTTTCCTATGACACTGGAAAATGCTATTTTCTCATCAATAAAAAGAGGACGTGGTACTTGCTTATTGGCTATGTATTTTCTTTTACTGGTTGATTTTGTTAATGAGCAATTCTAGGAAGTCTTAGACCATTGTATCACCTTGTCTCATTCCATTATAGATATTGATACAACATGGATCGCTGAACAGTATAATCTCTTTTGTAATGTTTCTATTGATCTTGTTCAGTAAATCATTATTTGCTGGGTTTGTTCTGAAATTATTTTGGATATAAAAGCTGCTCTTGAATTTGACAATCAGGTAACTTATTCATAGTTGAGATTCAATCACCTTTTTTCTGTCTACTTCATGCTATATTCTTATTTTTCCTACTAAACTTCTTAAGTGAATGGTTGTTACTGTTTCCATTCACTTCTTCCTCACATCCTGTAATATGGCTTCTGTTATCATTGATCTGTTGAAGTTGCTTTGTATGATCTGGAAATGGCCTACTTTTTTCTGGTCTTTTTTTTCCCCCCACAGGATTTAGACTATGCTTAATCTTCCTGCTTGTACTTGACACTGTTGATTTTCTTTCATTGAAACATTTCCCATTCTCATTGGGAGGACAAAATTCTCCCGTTTCTCTCATCTTTTGCTTATTCTTTTTGTCCTCTTAATTGGTTGTTCTTTCTCCTCTATGCCCATGACTTGGGACATCCTCTCAAATCTTCTGTCCTGAATTCTTTCTCATGGACTATTCAGTAGCTCTTTAGGCTTTAGTTACATCTTGAAGACAGATCATCATAAAATTTCACTTTTCTTTTTTCACCCTCATAATTTTCCACTATAATATTTTACATATTTTTCACATATTTCTTGTGTTATCATTTTCTAGGTAATATGAGAGGTGGGATGGATGTGGAAGATAAAATTGTACTAAGAATATTGTCTTCCCTGTGAGTTTGTAACTTAGGAAAGGCAATAAGATGTATATATGAGCCTTAATTAAGTAGGTCAATGTATGGAAAATACCATATTGATGATATAGGTAGGCAAAAATGTGGTAATTGGAGAAGTTTTCATAGAGAACGTGACACTTTATTTGGTTCTTAGTGGATAGATAAAAGTTTGACAGCCAAAGTATGAAGTGATTTGAGCTCAAAGTATTTTATAGTCATTCAGGAGTCTTGTCATGCCTTTTCTCTTTAGGTAGACTTGTCCTGGGTAGACAATATGCAAAAAACACTTTGAATTAGAACCTGTAATATTTTCATCGATATTAGGCACATAGAATAACATTATGTATAAGTCATACCATACTCATAATAAATGAAAAATCTCTGCATTTTATTTTATTTTTTAAAGATTTTATTTATTTAATCATGAGAGACACAGAGAGATTGAGAGGCAGAGGCATAGGCAGAGGGAGAAGCAGGCTCCATGCAGGAAGTCTGACATGGGACTCGATCCTGGGTCTCCAGGATCACACCCCAGGCTGAAGGCAGAGCTAAACTGCTGAGCCCCTCAGGCTGCCCAATCTCTGCATTTTAGAAGCAGAATATAAAGGATGATTTTAAATAAGTATAACCATTTCATTTTCTATGTTTACTTAATCCTATTGTATCTTGTATGTCTTGGTTTTTTAAAGTACTACACTGGAAATCAGATCTCTCTCTCCCCTTTAAAATATCTTATCAGATTTATTTCCATGAATTTTAAATGGAAATCTAGATACATTAGTGATTCTTTCATTGTTCTTCGTGAATTATCACATCCAACTTTGGAGTTTGTAGTTTTTAACTGACATTTTAGTATAATTTCCAGTAAGAAATAGGAATCTATCATTTCTAATTAGCCAATTTGAAGGGTTGTTTTACCTATTTAAAAAAATAATCTCTGTACCCAATATTGGCTCAAACTCATGACCCAGATCAAGACTTGGATCCTCTACTGAATGAGCCAGCAAGGCATCCCCAATTTGAAGCTTTTAATTTGTATTTCTTTATGACACCTCTGTTCCCAATTCTATGTATTGACTTCCTGTTCCCTCCATAGTTATAACCGTGATTATATTTGGATTCAAACCATTCTGTGCTAAGAGCAGAGGCACAATTTTGGTGGCTGCTATGAAGAAAGCAAATTAGATCCCACAGTGATGGCTGAAGTGGCTGGGGTGAAATAAAGGCCAGCCTAATGGTGAGAACAGCAGGCTTGAACTTTTGCTAGGAAAGAGAATCAGCCGGTTGCTGACTTGATCCAGTCAAATTTATTTGCTGTCTGTGACTCTTAGTAGCTACTTCTTACCTGAGCTATTTGTTTTCTCATTTATGTTTCTGGTAAAACCTTCAATCCAGGGGATTTCAGATTTTTTTAAAACATAATGCAGGTTCCATTCTAATCTTTATATTTTCCTTTATATGGTGATAACTCTATCTGCATTCTACAGATTTCACAGAAATTTGGGGCCATACATTGAGGGTATAATCTACATTTAAGATTTTTTTGTTTTTTTTTTGCCCTGGGATTTAGTGTTTAATCTTAAACTCTGCCTTTATTTTATTCCTTTATGGACAATACAGTAGCCTATCTTATCTACTTCCTAGGCTCAAAAATTAATAAAAGTACACAAAAGGCAATTACCAGTTACTCTAAAATAAATGACTAGGCTTATGTTCTTGTTTTATATAATGTATTTTTGCAGTTATGTTAAATATGTTCTATGACATTGATTTAATATTAGTAAAAGATAGTTCTTATAGAAAACAGTGTTTCTCATAGCTGGGATCTCATCCAAAAATATTTTTTTTTTAATTCTTAAAGCTTATAACCCAAACTGTTTTTAACACTTAGTAGAATAAAATAGCTCATGGAAGATCATTGTTAAACTGAAGCCACCTAAGTATGATATATTTAATGATACAAACACACATACCCATAAACTAGTTATCAATGACTCCACATGAAACTAATAGTACCTATTGAATAGGTTCCCTAGAAGTTGACTTAATTTACTTTGATAAACAGCTTACATATTGACCTCAGGTTATCATTATTCTCATTGTTTATTTTTTCCAAAAACCATTTGTTAAAGAGACTGGATTTTTCCCATTGGATGGTCTCTTTATCCTTTGTAGAAGATTAATTGAACATATAGTTGTGGCTTCATGTCTGGGGTTTCTATTCTGTTCTATTGATCTCTATGTCTATTTTTGTGCCAGAACCATGCTATATTGATAACTGCAGCTTTATATATAACTCCAAATCTGGAATTGTGATACCTCCAATTTTGTTTTTCTTTTTTTTCAGGATTGTTTTGGCTATTTGAAGTATTTTGTGGTTTTATAAAAATTTTAGGATTGTTTGTTCTATCTCTGTAAAAAATTCTGTTGGTATTTTGATACGGATTACATTTAACCTGTAGATTCCTTTGGGTAGCATGGACATTTTAAAAATATTTGTTCTTCTAATACATGAAAATGTAATGTCTTTCCATTTCTTTTTGTCATCTTCAATTTCTCTCATCAGTGTTTTATAGTTTTCAGCATGCACTTCTTTCACCTCTTTGGTTAAGTTTATTCCTAGGTATTTTATTGTTTTTGCTTCAATTTTAAATGGGATTGTTTTCTTAACTTCTCTTTCTACTGCTGCATTATTATTTATAGAAATACAACAGATTTTTGTACATTGATTTTGTACCTGTGACCTTACTAAATTCATTTTAATTTCTAGTATCTTTATGGTGGGGTCTTTAGGGTTTTCTGTATGTAGTGTCATGTCATTTGCAAATAGTGAAAGTTATATGTCTTCCTTACTGATTTGGATGCCTTTTATTTCTTTATGATGTCTGATTGCTTTGACTAGGACTTCCAGTACTGTGTGGAATAACAGTGGTGAAAGTGTATCTTCTTGTCTTCTTCCTTACCTTAGAGGAAAAGCTGCCAGTTTTTCCCCAATGAGTGTGATGGGTCCTGTAGCTTTTTTTATAAAAGGCCTTTGTTATATTGAGATATGTCCCTCTAGACCTACCTCCCCAAAGAGTTTTTAACATGAATGGATGTTGTATTGTCAGATATTTTTTCTGTATCTAGTGAAATGGCCACATAGATCCTTTCTCTTACTGATGTGATGTATGTCATCAATTGTTTGGCAAATATTGACATCCCTTGTATCCCACACATAAATCCCACATGATCATGGCATATGATTTTTTTTAACATATTGTTGGATTCAGTTTGCTAATATTAGGATTTCATAGAAATTTCTGTGAAATCTGTAGGATTTTTCATTTGTATTCATGAAAGATACTGCCTACAGTTTTCTTTCTTTGTGGTTTCTTTATCTGATTTTGGTATCAAAGTGACACTGGCCTCATAGAATAAATTAGAAATTTTTCCTCCTCTTGAATTTTTTGGAATAGTTTAAGGATAGGGATTAACTGTTCTTTAAATGTTTGGTAGAATTTGCCTCTGAAAAAATCTGGCCCTGGACTTTTGTTTCTTGGGAGGTTTTTGATTAGTGTTTCAATTGTATTTCTGGTAATTGGTCTGTTAAAATATTCGATTTCTTCCTGCTTCAGTTTTGGGAGGTTATATATTTCTAAGAATGTATTCTTTTCTTCTAGGTGATCCAATTTGTTAGCATATAATTTTTCATAATATTCTCTTACAATCCTAAGTGTTTCTGTGGTGTCGGATGTTATTTCTCTTATTTCATTTGTGATTTTGTTTATTTTAATCCTCTCTCTTTCCTTTTTGTCTTTTTTTTTTCTTTTCTCTTTTTGATAAGTCTGGCTAGAGGTTTATCAATTTCATTTATCTTTTCAAAGAACTAGCTCCGGGTTTCCTTAATTAGATCTATTGTGTTTTTTAAAATTTTCTTTATCATGTATTTCTGCTCTAAACTTTATATTTTTTTTCCTTTTGCTGGTTTTGGCTTTTGATTTTTCTTCTTATACTAGCTGCATTAAGTGTTAGGATAGGTAGAGATTTTTGCTTGAAAAAGGCCTGTATTGCCTTTCCTTCCTTCCTTCCTTCCTTCCTTCCTTCCTTCCTTCCTTCCTTCCTTCCTTTCTTTCTTTCTTTCTTCTTTCTTTCTTTCTTTCTTTCTTTCTTTCTTTCTTTCTTTGTTTCTTTCTTTCTTTCTTTCTTTCTTTCTCTTTCTTTCTTTGTTTCTTTGTTTCTTTCTTCTTTCTTTCTTTCTCTTTCTTCTTTCTCTTTCTTTCTTCTTTCTTTCTTTCTTTCTTTCTTTCTTTCTTTCTTTTCTTTTCTTTTCTTTTCTTTTCTTTCATTCTTTATCTTCTTTCTTATTGCAGTTCAATTGCCAACATATGGAATAACACCCAGTACTCATCCCGCCAAGTGCACCTCTCACTGCCCATCACCCAGTCACCCCAACCCCCCCCCACCTCCCTTTCCACTACCACTTGTTCGTTTCCCAGAGTTAGGTGTCTCTCATCTTCAGATTTTCTCACTGATATTTTCACCCATTTTCTCTCCTTTCCCTTTATTCCCTTTCACTAATTTTTATGTTCTCCAAATGAATGAGACCATAAAATGATTGTCCTTTTCTGATTGACTTATTTCACTCAGCATAATACTCTCCAATTCCATTCACGTTCAAGCAAATGGTGGATATTTGTCGTTTCTAATGGCTGAGTAATATTCCATTGTATACATATACCACATCTTCTTTATCCATTCATCTTTCGATGGACACCGAGGCTCCTTCCAGTTTGGCTATTGTGGACATTGCTGCTAGAAACATCGGGGTGCAGGTGTCCTGGCATTTCACTGCATCTGTATCTTTGGGGTAAATCCTGAGAAATGCAATTGCTGGGTCGTAGGGCAGATCTATTTTTAACTCTTTGAGGAACCTCCACACAGTTTTCCAGAGTGGCTCCACCAGTTCACATTCCCACCAACAGTACAAGAGGGTCCCCTTTCTCCACATCCTCTCCAACATTTGTTGTTTCCTGCCTTGTTAATTTTTCCCATTCTCACTGGTGTGAGGTGGTATCTCATTGTGGTTTTGATTTGTACTTCCCTGATGGCCAGTGATGCGGAGCATTTTCTCATGTGCTTGTTGGACATGTCTATGTCTTCCTCTGTGAGATTTATTCATGTCTTTTGCCCATTTCATGATTGGATTGTTTGTTTCTTTGCTGTTGAATTTCATAAGTTCTTTATAGATCTTGGGTACTAGCCCTTTATCTGATAGGTCATTTGCAAATATCTTGCAAAGCTATGTAGTTGTCTTTTAGTTTTGTTGACTGTTTCTTTTGCTGTGCAAAAGTTTTTATCTTCATGAACTCCCAATAGTTCATTTTTGCTTTTGTTTCTCTTGCCTTCATGGATGCATCTTTCAAGAAGTTACTGTGGCCAAGTTCAAAAAGGGTGTTGCCTGTGTTCTCCTCTAGGATTTTGATGGAATCTTGTCTCACATTGAGATCTTTCATCCATTTTGAGTTTATCTTTGTGTATGGTGTAAGAGAATGGGCCAGTTTCATTCTTCTGAATGTGGATGTCCAATTTTCCCAGCACCATTTATTGAAGAGACTGTGTTTTTTCCAGGGGATAGTCTTTCTTGCTTTGTCGAATATTAGTTGACCATAAAGTTGAGGGTCCACTTCTGGATTCTCTGTTCTGTTCCATTGATCTATGTATCTGTTTTTTGTGCCAGTACCACACTGTCTTGATGACCACAGCTTTGTAGTACAACCTGAAATCTGGCATTGTGATGCCCCCAGCTCTGGTTTTCTTTTTTAATATTCCCCTGTCTCTTCGAGGACTGCTCTGATTCCACACAAATCTTAAGATGATTTGTTCCAACTCTCTGAAGAAGGTCCATGGTATTTTGATAGGCATTGGATTAAATGTGTAAATTGCCCTGAGTAGCATTGACATTTTCACAATATTAATTCTCCCAATCCATGAGCATGGAATATTTTCCATCTCTTTGTGTCTTCCTCAATTTCGTTCAGAAGTGTTCTGTAGTTTTTAGGGTATAGATCCTTCACCTCTTTGATTAGATTTATTCCTTGGTATCTTCTGCTTTTGGGTGCAATTGTAAATTGGATTGACTCCTTAATTTCTCTTCCTTCAGTCTCATTGTTAGTGTATAGAAATGCCACTGATTTCTGGGCCTTGATTTTGTATCCTGCCACACTGCCAAATTGCTGAATGAGTTCGAGCAATCTTGCAGTGGAGTCTTTTGGGTTTTCTATGTACAGTATCATGTCATCTACAAAGAGGGGGAGTTTGACTTCTTCTTTGCCAATTTGAATGCCTTTTATTTCTTTTTGTTGCCTGATTGCTGAGGCTAGGACTTCTAGTACTATGTTGAATAGCAGTGGTGAGAGTGGACATCCCTGTCGTGTTCCTGATCTTAGAGGAAAGGCTCCCAGTGTTTCCCCATTGAGAATGATATTTGCTGTGGGCTTTTCGTAGATGGCTTTTAAGATGCTGTGGAATGTTCCCTCTATCCCTACACTCTGAAGCGTTTTGATCAGGAATGGAATCTGTATTTTGTCAAATTCTTTCTTTGCTTCTATTGAAAGGATCATGTGGTTCTTGTTTTTTTTCTCTTCTTTATATGAACCTTCACATTGGTTGCTTTATGAGTGTTGAACCAGCCTTGCATCCCAGGGACACATCCCACTTGGTCATGGTGAGTGATCTTAATGTACTGTTTGATCCTATAGGCTAGTGTCTTGTTGAGAATTTTTGCATCCATGTTCATCACGGATAGTGGTCTATAATTCTCATTTTTGGTGGGGTCTTTGTCTGGTTTTGGAATTAAGGTGATGCTGGCCTCATAGAACGAGTTTGGAAGTATTCCATGTCTTTCTACCTTTCTGAACAGCTTTAGTAGAATAGGTATGGTTTCTTCTTTAAATGTTTGATAGAATCCCCTAGGAATCTACCTGGCCCTGGACTTTTGTGTCTTGGGAGGTTTTTGAGACTCCTTCAATTTCCTACCTGGTTATTGACCTGTTCAGGGTTTCTATTTCTTCCTTTTTCAGTTTTGGTAGTTTGTGGTTTTCCAGAAATGCGTCCATTTCTTCTAGATTGCCTAATTTATTGGCGTATAGCTGCTCATAGTAAATTTTTTAAATGGTTTCTGTTTCCTTGTATTGGTGGTGATCTCTCTTTTCTCATTCATGATTTTATTAATTTGAGTCTTTTCTCTCTTCATTTTAATAAGGCTGGCTAATGGTTTATCTATCTTATTTATTCCTTCAAAGAACCAACTCCTGGTTTTGTTGATCTGTTCCACCATTCTTCTGGTCTCTATTTCATTGAGTTCTGCTCCAATCTGCTAGGTGAGGGTTTCAATTGCTGTTCCTTCTCCAGCTCCTTTAGGTGTAAGGTTAGCTTTTGTATTTGAGTTCTTTCCAGTTTTTGGATGGATGCTTGTAATGCGATGTATTTCCCCCTCAGGACTGCTTTTGCTGTATCCCAAAGATTTTGAATGGTTGTATCTTCATTCTCATTAGTTTCCATGAATCTTTTTAATTCTTCTCTAGTTTCTTGGTTGATCCTTCATCTTTTAGCTGGATGGTCTTTAACCTCCACGTGTTTGAAATCCTTCCAAACTTCCTCTTGTGGTTTAATTCTAGTTTCAAAGCATAGTCTGAAAATATGCAGGGGACAATCCCCATCTTTTGATATCGGTTCAGACCTGATTTGTGACCCAGTATGTGATCTATTCTGGAGAAAGTTCCTTATGCACTTGAGAAGAATGTGTATTCAATTGCATTTGGTTGTAAAGTTCTCTAAATATCTGTGAAATCCATCTGGTCCAGTGTATCATTTAATGCTCTTATTCTTTGGAGATGTTGTGCTTAGAAGATCTATCAATTTTAGCAAGCTCCGTGTTCAAGTATCCAAGTATAAGTGTATTATTATCTAAGTATGTCTTAAGTTTGGTTATTAATTGATTGATATACTTGGCTGCTCCCACATTCGGGGCATATATATTGATGATTGTTAAGTCCTCTTGTTGTATAGATCCTTTAAGTATGATATAGTGTCCTTCTTCATCTCTTAGTACAGTCTTTGGGATAAACTTTAATTTATCTGACATAAGGATGGCTACCCCTGCTTTCTTTTGAGGACCATTTGAATGGTTAATGGTTCTCCAACCTTTTATTTTTAGGCTGTAGGTGTCCTTATGTCTAAATGAGTCTCTTGTAGACAGCAACTAGGTGGGTCTTGCTTTTTTATCCAGTCTGAAACCCTGCACCTTTTGATGGGGTCATTAAGCCCATTCACGTTCAGAGTTACTATTGAAAGATATGAATTGAGTGTCATCATGATACCTATTCAGTCCCTGTTTTTTTTCTTTTTTTTTTAAGATTTTATTTTTTTTTATTCATGGGAGACACACAGAGAGGCAGAAACACAGGCAGAGGGAGAAGCAGGCTCCATGCAGGGAGCCCAACATGGGACTTGATCCCAGGTCTCCAGGATCACGCTTGATCCCAGGTCTCCAGGATCACACCCTGGGCTGAAGGTGGCACTAAACCACTGAGCCACCCGGGCTGCCCCTCAGTCCCTGTTTTTGTGGATTGTTTCCTTGGACTTCCTCTTTCTTTTACAGAGTCCCCCTTAATATTTATTGCAGAACTGGTTTGGTGGTCACATATTCTTTCAGTTTCTGGCTATCTTGGAAGCTTTGTATCTCTCCTTCTATTCTGAATGAGAGTCTTACTGGATAAAGTATCTTGGCTGTAGATTCTTCTCACTTAGGACCCGGAATATATCCTGCCAGCCCTTTCTGGCCTGCCAAGTCTCTGTGGAGACGTCTGCTGTTACCCTAATACTTCTCCCCATAAAGTTTAGAGATCTCTTGTGTCTTGACACTTTAAGGATCTTTTCTTTGTCTTTGGAATTTGCAAGTTTCACTATTAAATGTTGGAGTGTTGAATGGTTTCTATTGATTTTTTTTGGGGGGGTCTCTCTATCTCTTGGATCTGAATGCCTGTTTCTCTTCCTTAGTTAGGGAAGTTTTCACCTATGATTTGTTCAAATATATTTTCTGGTCCTCTATCTCCTTCGGCGCCCTCGGGAACTCCAATTAAACGTACATTTTTCCTTCAGAGGCTCTTATTTATTTCCCTTAACCTATCCTCAGGATCTTTTGTTTTTCTCTTTTTTCTTCAGCTTTATTCCTTGCCATCAACTTGTCTTCTATGTACTTCACTCGTTCTTCTATGTTGTTAACCATCTCGTTTGGACCTCCAGTTTAGATTACATCTCATTTAATTGATTTTTAATTTCGGCCTGATTAGATCTGAATTCTGCAGTCCTGAAGTCTCTTGAATCCTTTATGCTTTTTTCTAGAGCCACCAGTGGCTTTATATTTGTGCTTTTGAATTGGCTTTCTGACATGGATTTGTAATCCAAATTCTGTAACTCTGTGGGAGAGAGTACTGTTTCTGATTGTTTCTTTTGTGGTGAGTTCTTCCTTCTAGTCATTTTGCTCAGTGCAGAGTGGCTAGAAACAAGTTGTACTGGAAAAAGGAGAAAAAAAAATAAAAGGGGAGGGACACACGAAAAACAAAAACCAAGGAGAGGCATCCTCTGATTCTATACACTGTACGTCCTTAGACTTCCCCTGGAAATTTCCATCAGTGCTTAGTCCAGAACTTGCTCTTCCCCTGTCCCTCTAGCTGGTCTTCTCGGTGAGGGGCCTGCTGTGTTGATTCTCAGGTGTGTGCACCTGTGGAGCTGTCCTGCCCCCTGATGTTGTCAGGCTCAGTGGGAGCTGTTTATCCTGTGAGGCCCCTGCTCCCTGGCGGCCCTGCTCAGTCCCAGGTACAAGGTGACACCAGGAGGAACAACAACAGTGTAGGGGGCCAGTTCTCTAGCTCTGGAGTCAGCTGTCGCAGTAACTACTGCAGGTCCCAGTCTGCAGTTGCTTGGGTGCTCCGGGGGCGGGTGGTGCTGAACTGCACAGCTCAGGATTGCCTGGAGTCAGGAGCATCCTTGCTGTCTTGTGTCCTCCCCACCTCTGCCTGTCCTAAGGGCAGCCCAGGATCCTGGGCTGTTTCCCCTAGTGCTCTGGGCTATGTGGCCTGTGCCGCTAGAATCTTGGTCCCAGGGCCGGGCAGCCCTCTCCATGTGGGGCCGCCGCCTGAACCTCCACTGGAGCTGCTCTTGGGGTCCCCTTGGTCACGTGCTCCAATCCTTTACTGCTCTTGGCTCGTGGTGTATGGCTTGCTCTCCCCCAGGGCACACTACCTCTGTTAGTGACCCCGGGAACCTGGGGGCTCCACTGCCTCTCCTGGTATCCTGCCTTAGTTCCCTGTCAGCGCCTTTCCATCCGTGAAGATTGGTAAAGTTTCAGCTTCTCCAGGACTGGGCTTTCCTCTCCTGGAGGCCTCCCTGCACAGCATTAGCCTGGCTCCTTGCGGGGGCCCCTTCCCTTTGGATGCTTTTTTATTCATTTATTTTTTTCTGTCTTCCTACCTTGATGGAAGTGCAAACTCTTCTCACTGTAGCATTCTAGCTGTTCTCTCTTTAAATCTCAGGCTGAATTCATAGGTTTTCAGGATGATTTGAAAGTTATCTAGGTAAGTTGGTGGTGACAGGTGACTTGGGGACCCTACTCCTCCGCCATCTTGCCGCGCCTCTCTTGTATTGCTTTAAACATCCCTCTTAGACCTGCTTTTGTTGCATCCCAATGATTTTGGACTGTTATATTTTCATTCTCATTTGTTTCTATGTAATTTTGTATTTCTTCTCTGATTTATTGGTTTACTTTTTAAAAATTTCTTCTTTGATTTCCTGGTTAATCTATTCTTTGTTTAGTAGTATATTATTTATCCTTCATGTACCTGTAATTTTTTTCCTTGTGGTTGATTTCTTTTGACATCCATTTTCAATGATAGATGTATCTCCATCCCCTTTCATTTTTTTTGCATGTTTTTTTATTGGAGTTTGATTTGCCCACATATAGTATAACACCTAGTGCTCATCTGGTCAAGTCCTCCCTCAGTGCCCATCACCCACTCACCCTATCCCCCTGCCCACTTCCCCTTCCACTACCCCTTGTTCGTTTCCCAGAGTTAGGAGTCTCTCATGTTCTGTCACCCTGTTTGATTTTTCCCACTCATTTTCTTTCCTTTCCCTTTTATTCCTTTTCACTATTTTTATATTCTCCAAATGAATGAGACTGTATAATGTTTGTCCTTCTCCAGTTGACTTACTTCACTCAGCGTAATACCCTCCAGTTCCATCCACATTGAAGGAAATGGTGGGTATTGGTCCTTTCCAATGGCTGAGAAATATTCCATTGTATGTATAAACCACATCTTCTTTATCCACTCATCTTTTGTCCATCCCCTTACTTTCAAGCTGAAGGTGTGTTTAGGCCTGAAATGTGTCTCCTGAGGGAGCATGTAAATGGTTTGTTGTTGTTGTTGTTTTTATCCACTTGTCACCCTGTGTGTTTTGATTGGAACATTTGGCTAACATTCAAAATAATTATTGGTAAGTGTGTTTTTATTGTCATTAATAAAATGGCAAGTAATAAACTGTTTTGTGGTTGCTTTTGTAGTTTTTTCTCTGATTCTTTTTTCTCTTGTTCTCCTTCATAGTTTGCTGTCTCTGGGAATATACTTGGATTCTTTTCTGTTTGTTCTTTGCATGTTCATTTACTAGATTTTGATTTGTGGTTACCATTAAGTTTGTATATAAGATCATCTGCACATAGCAGCGTATATCAAGTTGATTTTCACGTATGTTTCAACACATTCTTTACTCTTCTCCCTCCACCCCCACATTTTGGGTATATGGTGTCATAGTTTTACATCCTTTTATTTTGTGAATCCCTTGAGTGATTTTTATAGATATATGTATTCTGACTTCTTTTGAGGTTCCTACTTTTCATACTTTTACTTACGGTCTTTCCTTTCTACTCAATGAGTTTTCTTTTTTTTTTTTAATACATTATTTATTTATCTGTGAGAGACACACAGAGAGAGGCAGAGACATAGGCACAGGGAGAAGCAGACTCCACGCAGGGACCCCAATGTGGAACTTTATCTTGGGACCCCAGGATCACTCCCTAAGCCGAAGGCAGACACTTCCCTAACCGCTGAGCCACCCAGGTGTCTCCAAAGAATATTCTTTAGTATTTCTTTTATTCCTGGTTTAGTGGTCATTTAATTCCTTTAGGCTTTGTTTGAAAATTCTTTATATCTCCTATACTTTTTTTTTAAAGATTGTATTTATTTATTTATGAGAGATACAGAGAGAGAGGCATAAACATAGGCAGATTCCCTGCAGGGAGCCTGATGTGGGACTCCATCCTAGGACTCCGGGATCACACCTGAGCTGAAGGCAGTTGCTCAACCACTGAGCCACCCAGGCATCCCAATATATCACCTATTCTAAGTGATAGCTATGCTGGATAAAGTACTCTTGGTTACAGATTTTTCCCTTTCAACACTTTGAATATATCTTGCTACTCTCCTGTGGCCTATAAATTAGTTTCTGCTGAAAAAAATCCCTTGATAGGCTTACTGGGTTTCCCTTGTGTGTAACTACCCTATTTTCTCTTACTGCTTTCATTTTTTTTTTTTTTTTTGGTCACTTCTTTTTGCCCTTTTAATTTCTTTGTTTCTTGATGTAGAACTCCTTGGACTGATTTTGTTGGGAGATCTCTGTGCCTTCTGAATCTAGATATCTGTTTCCTTCTCCAGATTCAGGAATTTTCTGCTATTATTTCTTCAAGTAAATGTTCTGCCCCCTTTTCTCTCTTTTTCTTCTGGGATCCCTATAATGCAAATGTTATTATACTCAATGGAGTCACTTAGTTCTTTAAATCAATTCTCAATTTGTATTTTTTTCCTCTAATTTGCCCTGCTTGATTGCTTTCCTTATGTTTTCATCCAGGTAATTAATTCACTACTCTTATTCCTCTAACCTGCTATTTACTCCATAAAGTATATTTTTGTTTTGTTTTTTTCTGTTCTTAATCTGATTATTTCTTTTTATCTCTTTGTTGAAGGACTCATTGATGTCTTCCATTCTTTTTTCACATCCTATGAGTATCATTATGATCCTTACTTTCAATTCTGTATTGGGCATCTTCCTTATATTTGTTTCACTTAAGTGTCTGGCAATGGCGTCGTCCTGTTCTTTCTTTTGGGACATATTCCTCAGTCTCCTCATTTTGTTTCACTGTGTCTGTTTCTGTGTTAGGAAAATCAACTGTGTCTCCTGTTCTTATAGGCAATAATAGCCTTTTGAAGAAGATGTCTGGTTAATGTCCTTCAGTCCAGTATCCTCTGTTCAGTAGGACTTGGCACTTCAGAGAATATTTCCTATGTGTTTTGTGTGAACCCTGCTATTGTGTCCTGGTTGCTTTTACCTCAGTTCCATCATCTGCAGAGGATCTCTTTGCCTGTTGTAAGCAGTGTTTGTTCCCTAACTGTGGCGTGGCATGTTTCAAAAAGGTGCACACTGGTCTGCTTTGGAAATGTAGCCTGCTTCCACGGCTGGAATGGAGGCCTTGAAAAATGCATGAGTCATAGACATAGTGTTGGCAGATTTGTGCAGGTCTTGGTGGGAGGGGACCCACCGTGCAGGGATTGAGGCAAATGTGATTGGGAATGGCAGATCCCTGGAAGTGTGTGGGGAGGGGCTTGATTAAAGCAAATAAGCTAGGGAGTGTTGGCATTGTGCTGGTTTTCTTTTTTTTTTTTTTCTTTTATTTTTTTATTTTATTTTTTTTTTAATGTACTACGACTTTTTTTTATTTTTTTATTTTTTTATTTTTTTATTATTATTTTTTTAAAATTTATTTTTTATTGGTGTTCAATTTACTAACATACAGAATAACACCCAGTGTGCTGGTTTTCACAATTGGCTATGTGTTTGTGCTGAAGGGTAGGGGAGGGTAATGGCACCTGCCAGGTCCTTTTTTTCTGGAAGGCTTTCCCTATAATCCCTGCCTCTCAGGGACATGCTCTGAGATGAGTAAATAACTTTCCCTCCCTTATGCTACAGATGTTTTTCAAACTGCTGTTTCTATGCTGTATGTCCGTAGAATGTTTGTTGTGCTATCTCTAAGGATAAGGGACTCAGCTTCATAATATCCTCCAGATTCTTCCAGAGCCAAGCCAGCTGATTTTTAAAATTCCAGATGTTTTTTGTTTTTGTTTTTGTTTGTCCAACTGGTTGTAAAAACTCATGAAATTCGGCCCTTCTTGCTTTCAAAACCAGATGTTATAGGGATTTATCTTCTGCTTGAAGTCTCCCTGGTGTGATAATCTGTTTCTTGCCCCTTGCGATGATGCCACTGACTCCCTCCAGATCTCAGGGGGCCAAGGTCCATTTGGCTCTCAGACCATGTGTTAGCCCTTACTGTTTTCTCTGATGTGGCCTCTTCTCAATGTTGTGGAGTTTGTTCTGCTGCTCTTTGGGTCTTTTTCTGGGTTATTTTTCCTGGTGTGTTATCAGTTGTATCTCTGGGAGGAGGCAAGCTTTGGGTCTTCCTCCTCCTCCATCTTCCCAGCCTTCCTTTGCTTTCCTTTTCAATAGAAAATCATTGGGTTCTTTAAATCTTTTTTTCCTCATATTATGACAACTACACCTATAAAAGGGGATAATGATATTAGTATCTATTATTAATTTTTGTGTATATTATATATATCCATATTTTAAATTAATTTATGAAATATATTATTGTTTATTCCTAAAATTTCTATGCAAGATCCTTGCCACCAAGGAAGTTATCTAGTTGATAGTTTCTTTTAAGATAAACAGAATTGCCTTGAGATTCCTTTGCTTTCTCTTAAAAATCTCACTATTTGTCACTACTATGTGCTCAGCCATTGACCCAGTATTGCCTTAGTGTTAGATTGTGGACTTTAGAAGAAGTTACAAAGAGGACTTTCATGGTTTACTATTGTTGATCATTGCACTTAAAATTTGGAGAGTATTTTGAGCTATCCACACATTGTTGTGTTATATGCCATAGAGCTGTTGTTCCATGAACGCCTGGTGGCTTAGCAGTTGAGCATCTGCTTTTGGCTCAGGGCATGACCCTGGAGACCCGGGATCAAGTCCCACATCAGGCTCCCTGCATGGGCCTGCTTCTCCCTCTGCCTATGTTTCTGTCTCTCTCTGTGTGTCTCTCATGAATAAATAAATAAGATATTTAAAAAGAAAAAGAGCTGTTGTTCCAAACTTTACTAATATTCAAAATTACCTGGGGAGTTTTTAAGAGATACAGATCCTGAGGACCAATCTAAAGAAATTCTGATAATCTGATTCTGTAGTTCTAGATTTGTTTAAATACAGATTACCAGTAGATGAAAACATAGGGAAGGGGAGGGCAATGGTGATTTCAGGCATTCTACATTTTTCATAGCCATAATAGAGAGGATAGTAGTTGAGAAGCAATAGGGTCATAAGTCTGTTTTGCCTAAAAACAGGATAACTTTAGGCTCTTTTGAAAATTTTGTAGTTACCATGTATTTTCACATCTACAAAATGGTCTCAAATAGAAAGTTGCCAATAGATGAAAATTGATTTAAAAAAAGAAAAGAAAGAATAGTTCAGGTACTCCCTCTCCTATCCTTCTCAAAAAACAATTTTTTTTTAAAGATTTTATTTATCTATTCATGACAGAGGGAGGGAGGGAGAGAGAGAGAGAGAGAGAGAGAGAGGCAGAGACACACAGGCAGAGGGAGAAGCAGTCTCCATGCAGGGAGCCCGATGTGGGACTCGATCCCAGGACTCCAGGATCACACCCCGATCCAAAGACAGGCGCCAAACCGTTGAGCCACCCAGGGATCCCTTCAAAAATTTTTTCTAAAGCTTACTTTGACTTCAGTAGAATATACTAATGTGGTTTCTGAACTAAAGAAAATTACTACTGAAAAATAAAATTGAAACTAGTTGGAATCAGAAAGGGGGAAACAGAATCAATGTAACTATGATTGTTTCCTATTGAGCTCAGCCAGCAGCAAACCATATTGAGATATGCAATAATGTTGTTTTGTACATAAGGAGAACTGTATTATATGAAATTCAAAGATCTTATTAATGTGTTCCTTTTATTGAATTCAGATTCCATTCTATCATAAACCAGCATATCCCAAGTGAAGCATTATCTTTTTATAAAAAGATTTTATTTATTTATTTATAAAAGACACACAGAGAGAGAGAGGAAGAGACACAGGCAGAGGGAGAAGCAGGCTTCATGCAGGGAGCCAGACATGGGACTGCATCCCGGGACTCCAGGATCACACCTTGGGCTGAAGGTAGACACAAAACCGCTGACCCACTCAGGCATCCCACAAGTGAAGCATTATCAAACATTGTAGCTCCTTATAAGCTCTCATTCTACCTCGTATTCATGGGACAGTAGAAACTAATTTTACAATTTTATTAAGGCTGATTTTTATAGTCATTTTACATGTAGGCAGGATAAAATCGTAAGAGACTATGTAGGGAACAAATAAGACACAGTTATGGTTTGAGATAAAATCTTTGATCCCTTTTGGATTGATACATTAAAAAAAGCAAGAGGTGTGTAAATATGTTTGATTATGAGAATGGTATTTGGAAAACAGGATTACTAATTAACAATTATATTAAGGTGCTTCTATATGCTGTTTTGCAAGGAAAATGTTGAACAGTTACATTTCCAAAGATTGAAGCAAGAATAAATTGCCCTCGGTTGCCAAAGGAAGGGGATAAGGGACCACATACTTAATGAAGACCTTTTATGTCAAGGGTTGTCAATCTACAGCAGGCCAAATCTATCCCACTGGGTATTTTTGTAAGACAGTTGTTGCCATTCTCATTTGTTATTTATTGTCTAAGGCTGCTCACTCTCTTTCTCCCTGCATACACACAAAGGGAATAGCCTTCAGAATAAAACCCACCTTCCCAGTACCTTGATCTTGATATTCCCTGGCTCCAGAACTTTGAGAAATAAATTCCTGTTGTTTAAGCCACCTGGTCTGTGACATTTTGTTATGGCAGCCTGAGCAGACTAATACAAATACTTGCTTTTCAAAGTTATAAGTGAAATCCATCCAATGGAGTGCTGCTGGTAGTTGCATATGTGCTCTTAATTACTATGTATACCCAGAATTTTCCTGGTCATACGAATCTGGGGATAGGAATAAAAATTACAAAACCATTGTATGAATGGTACACCTAAATTGGTCTTGCAGGAGCTAGTCTTCTCCAGGTTACTTCAGCTGGTTTGAGAATTCTTTAGGGGAAACCTACTTATATATATATAATACCTATGATGTAGTCCTTAAATTTTGTATGTTTAACCTTTAAAGTATCCTTTGCAGAGATTATTTATTGAAACTCTTAAATTGCCTTTTTGTTTTTTTACAATGAATTCAGCCATTTTTACAGACATGATAGTGCCATATACCAACCAACAGTTCTGATTCTGCTAGCTTTGGGTTTTGTTTGTTTTGTTTTGGTCTGCACAGGAAATGTTTGTGCAGGTGTTTTAATATTTTTGTTGCAATTTTACTTTCTTTTATAAACTATAAGTGATGAATAAGAAACAAATATGTTGAGACTAGTTATAAGAAATATGCATATCAGGGATGCCTGGGTGGCTCCGCAGTTGGGCGCCTGCCTTCAGCTCAGCTTCAGATCCTGGGATCTGGGACTCCCACATCAGGCTCCCTGCTAGGAGCCTGCCTCTCCCTATGCCTGTGCCTCTGCCTCTCCCTCTCAGTCTGTGTCTCTCAGGAATAAATAAATAAATCTTAAAAAAAATATGTTTATCAAACATAATACAGTTGTGAAGATTGAATTCATTAGTCATGCTGAAAGCAGTGAATCCTTAAGCCCACCCCCCCCTTTGCACATCATTATGTTGTTAAAATTTTGCTTATTTGAATTTCACTAATACATTTTGATATGCCTCTCAGACTCTAGGTCTACATCACCATTTGATATGTGTTACTTTATTCTTCCTCTGCTTTATTGATGGTGTCATTTGAAGACTAGGCTTCATTTCTATGCTGCATCCTAAAGTGCACAAAGTAATTTTCCCCCAACTTGTACCACAAAACATTTTTGTCCTATGCACTCATATATTAGAGACATCTTAGTGGTGAAATCCTTTTGTTCCTTTTCTTTCTTTTTCTATACATTTTTGAATTGATAAAATATTTACATGGTTTTTAAAATTCAAGAGGCACAAAAAATAGTATAGAGGGAAATTTCATGTCTCATCTCTGTACCTGAGCTACTTCGTTCCTTCCCTAGAAGTAACTAATATAATAAATTTCTTGTGTTTCCTCCCAAAAATGTTTTATGTATATACCAGCGAATATATATATTCTTCCCTCTTTTTTTTCCACAAATGGTAGTACTGCATAGTCATGTATAACTTGTTTGCTTCGTTTAATGATATTTATTGAAGATCATTCCATATCATTCTATAATGATCATCCTTAGTCTTGGATATAGCAGCAGAATGGTACATTAAATGGACATACTGTAGTTTTAATCATTCTTCTAATGATGAGCTTTTGGGTCATTTCAAATCTGCTATTATAAGCAATGCCCAATATACCATAATTTATTAAATCTGTCTGCAATACATGAACACATATAATCTCTTTTCTATTAACAATACTGGAATATATAACATTTACATAGATCCTCTTGCACAAATAAAAATATATATGAAGTATAAATTCCAAAATAATTGTAGTGCCTATTTTTTTCAGGAATGATCCTAGGTGATGGTATGTAACAGTGACAAATTCTTCTCTTTAATAAAAAATAAATAAATAAATAAATAAATAAATAAATAAATAAATAAATAAAATTTTTTAATAAAAAAATAAAATAAAAACAGGGACAAATTCTTCTTTTTAATAGAGCTCACATCAAAGTAGAAGGTATAGACAATAAAATAAGTAATTATGTCAGATGCCAATAATTGCTTGGGAGGAAAATGAAGCAGGCAAGGAGGAAAATATGTGTCAAAAGGGTAGAGTTGTGATTTTGAACCACATCATCAGGAAAATTTCAGTTGAGAAAGTAACATTGAATAAAGATCTGAAAGATGTGAGGAAAGACCTCGAGATAGCATAATATCAAGTGTAAAGACTCTGTTGTGGAAGTTGTTCTGCTATATTTGAAGAACAGCAAGGAAGCTTGTGTGGCTGGAGTGAATGAGAGGAAAATAGCAAGAGATGAGATCAGAGCAGTTATGGAAGGGGCATGAAATATGAAGTAGGATATTCTAGGCTATTGTAAGGACATTGGTTTTTATTCTGAATAAGGCAGGAAGCCATTTGGAGGGTTTTGAGCAGTAGAAAAACATTAATGAAATGAATTGACAGGATAGAATGAAGAAGGGCAAAGGCAGAAGGGAGATGAGTTATTAGACTACAATAGGCCACAAGTAATGGTGACTTGAAATGCTTAGGTAGAAATGGAGGTGATAATAAGTGATCAGATACTGGATTTGCCAAAGAATGGGATGTGCCTGTGAGAGGTAAGAGTCAATGATAACTCATTTGTGTGTCTGTGTGTCTGTGTGTGCATGTGCATGTTTATATTTTGCTTGAACGATTCGCAAGATTTCAGTTGCTATTTGTTGAGATGCAAAAGACTATGGGTGGAGCAGATTTAGGATAAAGAAAAGGAATTTGGCATAGGAAGTGCTAAACTTAAGGAGCTTACTAGACAATCAGGTAGAAATATCCAGGAGATGAGAAACTTCTTTTAGGATACATAGTTTCCCAGTGATCCTTCACTTAAATAAGTAAATCCTTGATGAGATGTATAGCACTGACCTTCAAGATATGTTCAGCTATATGTGAAACCCAGAGTGAAAAATCCCACATTGTCATGTTGACAATGGCTACAAATATTTCAGGGTGTAATTTTGTTCAGTCTTGCTCATGAGGTTAACTACCTTTTGCATTTTAATTAAATTGTGTGCAGGACTTGTACCAGACTGAGATGACCAGATTAAAAAAGAAAAACCTGAATATGATGAACACCTAAACTATTCTCAACAAAAAATGCCCTATTAGTCTAGCAGTGCTAGTTTTATCGTCATAATTCCTACTGTTGCATTTCTTAGCATTCAACTTTGATACACTTAGCTCTTGGGATTTATTGCTGGGCTTACTGATTTGTGCCATGAATTAGGAAATTTAACATAACAGGACATTATTTGAGTGTGTGGGATGGCCAGAAAAATATCAGTCCATACATGGAAAGTCAGAGCCAACTTACAAGTAAAAGAATTAACTATAGCTTGAATAAGGTACTTCACAAAGATTAAAGGTTAACAGGAATATCTTCTACTACCTCATTTGTCAAATGCTAGTGAGAAGTAAGAACCATATTTCCATTTTGATATTTAAAGTATCACTTCAAACAAGGGAGTGATTCTCCCTAAAAACCTCTAAGTCAACTTTATTTGTCCTCCCTAAAATACATCATTACATGCTGAGCTATTGAGACCCAATTGAAAATACACAACATTAGCTATGCACGTTGTTAAGCATAGTATTCTGGTGACACTTAGCAGTGTTCAGCAATTTCCTTAATGAACAGGTGTGCAAGTATATTAGTCTTCCAGAAGTTAATTTGCAGTAACGTGTGCTTCCTGATTTGGAGGTTCTTGTCTAAACTATAACCAGTAAAAAATTAAAAAAATAAATAAAAATCAATAAACTATGACCAGTAGGATTTATTCCTTAATTAGGGAATCATTACAAGGTATGTGTGTGTTTTTCCCACCGTTAGAACCATTAGTCTTGTTTAGGGTGCTGTAAACTTCAGGAACACTCATAATGCCATTCCTATGGTTTTGACTACTGTGCAGGTGACAGAGTGAAATCTACCTTTCTCTGGTGTGCCTTAGTTAACGCACAGCTGTAGGTAGCACAGAAAGGGGAAGCTTCACAGTTGCAATATGCAGCACATAAGAAGAGATGGAAATAGTATCTCCTACTGCATATTGGATCGGCTTTCCCTCTCAAGGGTTGGTAAATATGTTATTCCTCGCAAAATAGATTCAAAAACAGTTGAAAACAAAATTGTGCTTGCTGACCAAACTGACTAATATTTACCTGTAGTTTTTATTATTCCCTCCCCTATTGTTTCTGATTTCCTATATACCCTTGGTCCCTGGATTGTCAAAGCTAAGAGTTTATAAAGAGTAAATATATATATTATGTATTATATATATTAAAAGTATAAATATATATTATAATATATATATCTGGTGATACAAATTTTATTTTTATGTTAAAAAATGGAAATATGCATAGGCTAATATAGGAAACACCTATGTACCAGCCTCTCAGAATGAATAAATGTTAATATTCATCATATTTATTATAGATCTTTGCTTTTAAACAAATAAAACATTAGAGATAAAATTGAAGTTTCCAGGATTTTACTTGTTCCACTTTCTTCCCCCAAGAAAAGCATTATCATGTTAAGTATTTCATATTTTTAAAATTTTGATACATATTTACTTATATATGTATCTGTATACCCATACATACACTCTATAAAGAATACATAAAATTATTCTGTTTCATTTTTAATTTAGATGAATGCTATTATGCTGCATACAACATTTTCCATGACTCTTATTTTTTCATTCAAAATTGTAATTGGGATCTATTCTTATTATAATTTTTATCTGTAGTACAGTTATTATAAATGCTGAGTTGTATTCTATTCTATGAATATACCACAATTTATCCATTTCATAACCCCCTGGCATATGGATTATTTCCAGTTTTTGTACTGTTGTTAATTTGCTGCAGTAAACATCCTTGTTTCTTGACTGATCCATAAATGGAAAGATTGGGTTATACTTGTGGTAAGCACACCTTAAATGTATTAGATGTTACTGAATATTTATTTTATATTTGTTGTCCTAATTTTTACTGCCATTGCTGGCACAATCAAATTATTATTTCTTTGCCTCCTCATCTGTACTTGGCATTACAAGACTTTTTTGTTACTTCCAATTTGATGACTGTGAAATGATATTTCATTGGTTGTTTTCATTTGCATTTCCCTGATTATTTTTGCTATTTGATTACTTGCTATTTGATCTTGGACAAATGACTCAATTTTTCTGTTCCTTAGTTTCTCCTTTATAAAATGACAATGGTATACCTATTATATAAGGTGACAGAGGAATTATTTAATAAAAGTTGATTTTGGTGGTGATTGTGATGATTGTGATCATGGTTACTACTACTACTAGTACTACTATCATTGTTATTGTTCTTTTTATTATACTTTCCTCTTTGTATTTATATATATATATATATAGGTATATATTTATATATATATATTTATATATAGTTTTTAATTATTATTTATTTATTTATATATATTTTTATTGGAGTTTGACTTGCCCACATACAGTATAATACCCAGTGCCCCCCTCAGTGCCCGTCACCCAGTCACCTCATCCCCCTGCCCACCTCCCCTTCCACTACCCCTTGTTCGTTTCCCAGAGTTAGGAGTCTCTAATGTTTTGCCACTCTCTCTGGTTTTTCCCACTCATTTTCTCTTCTTTCCCCTATAATCTCTTTCACTATTTTTTATATTCTCCATATGAGTGAAACCATATAATGATCGTCCTTCTCCGATTGACTTACTTCACTCAGCACATTTATAAATATTTATTTATATATATAAATATATACTTAACATTTATATATATGTATATTCCTTTATACATTTTCAGTTCTATTTTTTATATTTCCAGAAATTCAAGAATAAAGACAACTTTAAAAGAATAGAAAATAGCAATGAAAAAAAATATTGCAGCTATCACACAGAAATCATAGTAGATTTTCCCTGCCTGTCATTCTCATACTTGCACTCATTTTAACATGAAATTATTTATTGAAGTTTAACACCCATTTCAACTAATAACTGAAAAATTCTTTCCGTATAGGTAAAATCACTTCTGGAATTGTATACCAATGGAAAAATATGTATTTATATAAGAAGATCACAATTATTATATTTATATGATATATCTAAAACAAGTTGGGCATTTACTTGTTGGATATATATATATATATATATATATATATATATATATATATATATAATATAAATATTTTAGGTGGTTTTTAACACTAGTGTTACTGGCTTTATTTATCCTAGGTTTGTATTTAGTATACTTACTAGGAAGTGTCATATTTTTACTTCTCCACATATTTCTTAGAATATGATGTAATACATCAGTTGATGCTGGTTTAAGATACAGTATTCTTTAATATGAAACTACTTCTAATAATAAAAAGAGAGTTTGCTGAGTGATAAGCATATATTCTTTCAAACTATATTATTATGGATAAAGAAAATTACAAATGTTAGAGATCTTTTGGAGATACTTCCCTAATTAGTAGTTTACATATGACCATCTATTTAAGAAAAATGAGTAGACACTTAAGTCTTTCTATATGCTTGTCCCTAAGCTCACCATAGTAGGTGTTCAACAAGTATTTGCTGATTAAATGAATTAATGAATAGTGTTGATGCTGACTTTAGCAATCAATCTTTCTCACTAGAATTTTAAGATAAAGTAGTTATAAATAATTTATTATGATTTATGATAGTTATTATGCAAAGAATTCAGTGGTACCCATTATAATATCTTAATATTTGCAACAACTTACAGATATCTTGTCACATGTATGTATCCACTGAGATAGCAGAGATTTCTTTTTTTTAGTATTTTATTTACTCATGACACACATACACACAGGCAGAGGCAGAGACACAGGCAGAGGGAGGAGCAGGCTTCATGCAGGGAGCCTGATGTGGGACTCGATCCCGGGACTCCAGGATCACACCCTGGGCCAAAGGCAGGCTCTTAAACCGCTGGGCCACCCAGGGATCCCGGTAGCAGAGATTAATAGGGGATTGATGAACATTGCCTAAATTAGATCAGGAAAGTATTAGAGCCCTGTTTATTTTTTGTTAATGAGCATCCATCGTTGTGAAGGAATAAATTGATAGAACAATTGCAGTTAAAAATCCATATATTAAAGGAAATATAAGAATACTAAATGGACCCTTTATCTTATATAATTAGTATCTTGATGTTAACATAATAATACAAATGTCTTTATTAAAAATCATATTTCTACAGACAGTATTTTATGGTTTATTATTATTTGGTCAATTAGCAGTGACCAATTTAATTGAAGCACTGAAATTAATTTAATCCATCTGATTCAAAATCAGTGGCTATACGGTTTTTCATTTGCAGATGCAGAGATCACATTTGATTATAGGCCTCATTATGAATGTGAGGACCATAGGGCCATGGATGACAAAATCAATTATTTAGGTTTTTATATTGAGACTTAAAAAATCTCTCCAGTCCTATTCAAGTAATTTCAAATAAGAAAATTACTATAATTTATGTTATAAATTTTATAGTGTAAGCACTTTTAACTTGAGATGTACCCGCTCACAAATTTTTAAGTGCACTACCCATTGTTATTAACTTTAGCTACAGTGTTGTACCACAGATCTTTAGAGTTTATTCATCTTATAAAACTGAAACTTTATATACATTGAACAGTGACAGCAACTACCCACTTCCCCGTCCCTCAGTCCCTGGCAACCACAATTGTACAATTCTACTCTTTGTTTCTATGAGTTTGATATTTTAGATGCTTCATAATTATGCAGTACTTTTCTATGACTTGCTTATTTCATTTAGCATAGTGTTCCCCAGGTTCATCCGTGTTATTATATAAGGTAGGATTTTTTTCTTTAAGATGAATAACATTTCATTTTATGTATATGCCACATTTCTTTATCCCTTGATCTTTTTGATGGACATTTAAATTCTTTCCATATATTGACTGTTTTGTGAATAATATTACAGTAAACATGGGAGTACAGCTATCTCTTTGAGATTCTGATTTCAGTTAATTTGGTTATATACCCAAAAGTAGGATTGGTAGATCATTTGGTAGTTCTAGTTTTAATTTTTTCTAGTTTTAATTATTTGTAGACTCTCCGTACTGTTCTCTATAGCAGCTACACCATTTTATATTTCTACCAACAATGTATAAAGGTTCCAATTCTTCCACCACTTCCTCACCAATGTTTTGCTTTAGATTTTGATAATAGTCATTCCAAGATCTGTGAGTTGAGGACTACCTGGGTGGCTCCATGGGTTAAGTGTTTGCCATCTCAGGTCATGATCCCAGGATCCTGCTCAGCGGGGAGTCTGCTTCTCCCTCTGCCTCTGCCCCTCCCTTCTGGTTGTGCTCTCTTGTGCTCTCCTAAATAAATAAATAAAATATTTCTAAAAACATGAAAAAATGGTTTGAGGTAATATCTCATTGTGGCTTTATTTGTATTTCCCTCAAGATATTGAGGATATTTTTGTATACTTGTTGGCCATCTGTAGGTCTTCTTTGGAGAAATGTCTATTCAAATCTTAATCAAGTTATTGCCCCTGTTTCACTAAAGCTATGGAGTATTTACTTTTTAAAAGCATTTGAAACATATATGTAATAAACGCATCCTACATATACCAAGTAACATTTTGTAGTCATGGAAACAGGACAGTTTTAATATATGAAGCTTTCAGTACTATCTGGGGATAAGTTTCATATGTTATTACCTCTCTTCAAAGTATTTATTTATCTAACCCTGTGGTTGTGATCACTAAGGAATGCTCTTAAAGACAAGAAAGCTAAAGACAATATTAGCAAAACCTTTATTGTTTGTGAAAGGCTGTCTAATTAGGGAACTGTTTTAAACTAGCTTTGCTTGGGAAGCCTGGTGGCTTAGTGGTTGAGCGACTATCTTTGGCTTAGGGTGTGATGTGGGGGGTGGTGGTGGCCTAAATCAAGTCCCACATAGGGCTCCTTGTGAAGAGTCTGCTTTTCCCTCTGCCTATGTCTCTGCCTTCGTCTCTGTCTCTCATGAATAAATAAATAAAATCATTAAAAAAATTGAAAAAAAAATAAACTAGCTTTGCTTTAGTAATTCTCAAAATAGTGGTGCCCAATCATGGAATTCTTATTTCTTCAACCTAGGCTAAAGCCAATTTGCATACTATAAGGGAAATATATTAAGATTTAAGATACTTAAGACATCTAATCTTAATTTGAAATAATTTGTTCATTTGAAAAGGGGAGATGTTGGAATATATTTTAATGAAATAATGCAAAAATATGAAGTCATACAAAATGAGCATTATGTATGTTTGGGTTATTCTGGAGTCTTGTTAGTTTGCAGAAAATCTTACAATATCTATTACACTACAGCATTTTCATCCTATATGTACTTGGTTAACTAATCTCCCATAGTGGGGTTTAAGACATATTGGAAGCTTAGAATAGTTTTCTTGACTATTTCTTTGGGAAAAGTTTTCTGAATGATTCTAGAAGTAATTTTATTATTTTTCAGATACTTATTTTATTAACAAAGGGTATGATTCTTGGACTGTCATTTTTTTCTATAGAGTTGTGTTAACCTGACATGACTTAAAAATTAGAATAAATTAAAATGCTGATTATTGTACAAGAAAGACACTGTGCTCTTAGAATGATTCTTTGAGAAACATTTATGACCACTTCAAGGGAAATATATTAAAACTCATTTTTGTTTCCATGAGTAGCAATAATTTTATTGTATTGAATACGCATGGCAAACTACTTGAGATTATGATTTTCAAGTGTAATTATTATCTAGTCTGCTTACACTATGCATCACTTTAGATAAGTCATAGTGGTATATCTTAGAACTAAATGTTAAGACTTGAGTTATTCAGGTAATTAATTTTTTGTTATTTTTTCTACAAAGTTCACTTCATTTTCTTATATCTTGCACCACTAAAACAATGGGGTTTTAATGGACTTGCAGTATTTAATGCATCCTATAATGTTTATAGAAAGTTTTCCAGATAGTAACATCCATGAACATGTAGCTTAGCAAAAATGTACTGTGGTTGTGTGTTGCTTTTCCTCTAGAGAAAATCTGTAACTCATTTGTAAGCTCTTTAACAAAAACCAGATAAATTAAAATAATGAAAATATTGATTTCCTCAAAATGAAGTTATATTTTTAAAAGTAATAAGCAGCAGTATTATGATTCAGTGATGAAGTTTAGCAGCATGAGTTTGGAGACAAAAGCATATCACTACTTGAATGAAAAAAAATGTTGGGTTTATTTTTCTCACATTTTTTTAACAGTCCCATTATCTACAACCATATTTTTATATTAGAAGACATAAACTGCCAACACATGAGTACAATGGTAGCTATAGAATTTCTGTATAGGAGAGTTTAGGGATTTGCCATAAAGCTTCATTTTCATAGCAGATAACCACATTGTTTTTTTACTTTGGTTTTTGGGATGCATTTTCTGGGTGAGAGTTGATGGAGGTTATGGCGGGGAGGTGGGGGGAGGCGGGGGGGGAGGGTGGGAAGCCACTCCTTGGCACTTCTACTTCTCAGAGTTTCAGGTCCATTAATTATGTGCATGTAAATAGTACTGTTGTTGTGCAACTTGCAAATGGTTCATATTTATTCTTCAAAGCAATCTCAGCAGGAATTTTTATATGGCAACCAGTTTAGCAGTTAGCATTGCTTTACATACTTAAAAGCAGTTACACTGAATTAAAGACATGTCTAAAATTTAGCATATTTTAGGATGAATGCATATTTTGCCTTTTCCCTCAATTAGTCCAAAATAGGGAGATTTTACTATATGTTTAATTTCAGTGCTGCTGTAGATTCCTGTTAAAGGAGTAATGAATGTTGCACATTAGGTAAAAAGTAGTAATTGATTTTTAGTACTATTTGGCTTATCCTTTTTGCTTAAGTGCTGATATTTAATTTTTAAGTAAACCTCTATATAGACCTATATTATTATGTTTATTCAATATATTATATTGAAATACAATGAAATAAATACATTTATTGATTTTTCACATAAGCTTTATCAATGTAGTTAATATGCCTTACTAATTTATTTTGTGTGATTGGAATAATACCATTATTTTTTATGGGTAAATGTTTTTCCTTTAGTTCAAAAGAATGTAGAAGCTTCAGAAGAAAAGAAGATCTTGCCTGCAAAGAAGAAAGTGAAAGAATTGAGAATTTTGGATCACAAAATGGCCCAGAATCTGTGTATGTGTTATTTTCTAAATAGGGGTGGTAGTGATTATGGTGATGAGTTGTTGAATATTTTTAAACAAAGTTGTAACTGATTTTAACAGGTATATTTAGCATCCACTAGAAACAAAATTGCATGCAAACATGATCTGTTTTTTTTTTTCCCCAAACATGATTTGAATTGCCTTTTTGTCATATAGCCAGAATGAAGACCATAATTTTGTCTTCCTCAGGTCAGATGAAACTTATGAATAATAAAGCTTTGGAAGATACTTAAAGTTTAGCACTGTTAAAAGACAGAGTGAGATATAAGGCATAGTTTAAAAGAGTGTTATTTTCCCTTTTCTGCCTAGGCTTGGGTGTTTTAGTTTTGGAGTATTCACTGGTCACATTGGGCAAATTCTTTTATCGATATGCCTTTATAGTTAAAGTAATTGCGATGGTAGAAAGTTAAATTGTTACCACTAAACTTTAAAACTGATTAGTGAACCTCATGAAGGAGTTAAAATGGTGGAGAATTTGGGGGACCCAAAGTTTGTCAGGGCTCTCAAAAACAGCTAGGTAGTTATTAAATTATTCTGAACACCCAAGAAAACAATCAGAGGTCTCAGAGAACAAAAACTGCAAGTAAACACTTAGAAAACTACCACCTTTTGGAAGGAATCCCAGAAGATAAAGACAAAGAGACAGAAGGTTTGTTCATTCAAATTATAGCTGAAGACTTCTCTAATATAGGGACATAGACATCAAAATCCAAGAAACACAGAGACCTATTAAATCCAACAAAAGCTAAGCATCAACAAGGCATATCATAGTCAAATTCACAAAATACACAGACAATGAAAGCAGCAACAGAAAAAAAAAATCCTTAAACTTTAGTGGAAAACAAATCACATTTGCAGCAGATCTGTCCAGAGAAACCTGACAGGTCAGAATAAAGTGGAAGGATATATTCAATGTGCTGAATGGTAAAAAATATGCAGGCAGGAATTCTTTATCTAGCAAGGCTGTCATTCAGAACAGAAGAGTTGAAGAGTTTCCCAGACAAACAAAAACTAAAAGCGTTCAGCTAGCCCTACAAGAAATTTTTAGGGGGAATCTTTGAGTGGAGAAGACCAAAAGCATCAAAGACTAGAAAGGACCAGAGACCATCACCAGAAACACCAATACTACATATAACACAATGGCACTAAATTCATATCTTTGGATTATCACTCTGAGTGTAAATGAACTAAATACTTCAATCAGAAGACATGGGGAATCAGAATGGTTAAAGAAAAGAAGATCTATCTATATGCTGCTTCCAAGGGACTCATTTTAGACCGAAAGACACCTGCAGATTGAAAGTGAGGGGATAGAAAACCATCTATCATGTTTTTTTAAAAAGATTTTATTTATTTATTCATGAGAGATACACACAGAGAGAGGCAGAGACACAGGCAGAGGGAGAAGCAGGCTCCATACAGGGAGCCTGATGTGGGACTCAATCCCGGGTCTTCAGGATCACACCCTGGGTGGAAGGCGGCACTTAACCGCTGAGCCACCCTGCTGCCTCCATCTATCATGTTAATGAATGTCAAAAGAAAGCTAGAATAGCCATACTTAAATCAGAGAAACTAGGTTTTCAACCAAAGACTGTAACAAGAGATGAAGAAAGGCATAATAAAGGGGTCTATCCATCAAGATCTATCCAGATCTAGCAATTATAAATATTTATGCCCCCAAATTAGGAGCCTCCAAATATATAAATCAATTAACAATAAAGACAAAGAAACTCATTGATGATAATAATACAGTAATAGTAGGTGACTTTAATGCCCCACTTACAGCAATAGACAGATCACCTAAGCAGGTAATCAACAAGAAAACAAGGGCTTTGAGATGCACTGCACCAGATGAACTTCACAGATATATCCAAGACATTCCATCCTAAAGCAGCAGAACACACATGCTTTTCATAGATAGATTTCCAAAATAGATCACATACTGGGTCACAAATCAGCCTTCAACAAGTGCATATTTTCAGACCACAGCTTTATGAAACTTGAAGTCAACTACAAGAAAAAAATTGGAAAGACTGCCATTACATGGAGTTTGAAGAGCATCATACTAAAGAATGAATAGGTTAACCAGGAGATTAAAGAAGAAATTTTTAAAAATTACACTGAAATCTTGAATATGAAAACACAACAGTGTAAACTTGTGGGATGTAGCTAAGGCAGTCCTAAGAAGGAAGTATATTGCAATATAGGCCTACCTCAAGAATAAAGAAAAGTCTTATTTTTTTTAAGATTTTATTTATTTATTCATAGAGGCACACAGAGAGAGATGCAGAGACACAGGCAGAAAAAAGCATTTGACAAAATACACCATCCTTTCTTGATAAAAACTGTCAACAAAGGAGGGATAGATGGAAAATACCTACCTCAACATCAAAAGGCCATATATAAAAGACCCAGAGGTATTATCATCCTCGGCTCCGCCTCCCCTGGGGGTCAATGGGGAGAAACTGAGCTTTTCCTCCACATTGAGGAACAAGACAAATATGTACGCTCTTACCATTACTACTTAACATAGTACTGGAAGTCCTGAGCTCATCAATCACACAAAAAGAAATAAATGCATCTGAATTGGCAAGGAAGGAGTCAAACTTTCACTATTCGCAGATGGTGTGATACTCTATGTAGAAAGCCCAAAAGACTCCAGCAAAAAATTGCTAGAAATAATACATGAACTCAGCAAAGTTGCAGGATATAAAATCAACATGCAGAAATCTGCTCTATTTCTATACACTAATAACAAAGCAGCAGAAAAAGTAATCAAGGAATCTATCCCATTTGTAATTGTTCTAAAAACAATAAGATACCCTGGAATAAAATAACTCAAAAAGTAAAAGATCTATACTCTGGAAAACTATAGAACACTTATGAAAGAAATTGAAGAGGACACAAAGAAATGGAAGTGTTCCATGCTCATGAATTGGAAGAACAGTGTTAAAATGTATATACTATCCAAAACAAAATACACACTTAATGTAATCTCTATCAAAATATCACTATCATTTTTCATAAATAATCCTAAAATTCATATGGAAGCACAAAACACCCTGAAAAGCCAAAGCAATATTGAAAAAGAAAAACAAAACTGGAGACACCATGATTCCCGTACCTCAAGTTACATAACCAAGCTGTAGTGATCAAGACAATTATAGTACTGGCACAAAAACAGACATAGATCAATGGACCGGGATAGAAAACCCAGAGATGGACCCATGAGTATACGGTCACCTCATCTTTGAAAAGCAGGAAAGACTATCTAATGGAAAAAAGTCCCTTCAACAAATGGTATTGGAAAAACTGGACAGAATGCATGCAGAAGAATGAAACTGGACCACTTTCTTTAACCATACACAAAATTAGATTCAAAATGAATGAAAGTCCTAAATGTGATAGGAGAAACCATCAAAATCCTAGTGGACAACACAGGCAGAAATCTCTTTGACCTGGGCCTTAGCAACTTCTTACTAGACACATCTCTGGAGGCAAGGGAAACAGAAGGAAAAATAAACTATTGGGACTTCATTAAGATAAAAAGCTTATTCACAGCAAAGAAAACAATCAACAAAACTAAAAGGTAGCCTACAGAATGGGAGACAATATTTGCAAATGACATATCTGATAAACAGTTGGTATCCAAAACTATAAAGAACTTATCAGACTCAACACCCAAAAAAACAAATAATCCAGTTAAGAAACTGGCAGAGGAAGGAGTGCTTAGGTGGCTGACTCAGTTAAACTTCCAACCTTTCATTTCGTCTCAGGTCATTATCTCAGGTTTTTGAGACAGAGCCTCAAGTCAGGCTCCCTGCTAAGGTGGAGTCATCTTGGGTTTCTTTCCTTCGTCTGCCACTCCTCTCTCTCTTTCTTCCCCACCCCAAGTGAACAAATAAATATTTTAAAAAAAAGAAGAAGAAATGGGCAGAAGACACAAATAGACACTTTTACAAAGTGGACATCCAGATGTTAACAAACACATGAAAAAATGTTCAACATCACTCATCATCAGGAAAATACAAATCAAAACCACAATGAATTACCATGTCACTTCTGTAAAATGGATAAAATTAACACAAGAAACAGCCGGTTTGGGCAACGATGTGGAAAAAGGGGAATCCTCTTACATCTTTTGTAGGAATACAAACTGGTGCAGCCACTTTGGAGAGCAGTTTGGAGGTTCTTCAATACGTTAAAGATCCAGCCATTGCATTATTAGCTATTTACCCAACGGATACAAAAATATACATTGAAAGGGGTACATACACCCTGGTGTTTGTAGCAACATTATCAATAATAGCCAGAATAAAGAGAGAGCCAAAATGTCCATTGACTGATGAATGGATAAAGAAGATTTGGTATATATATATATATAATGAGTTATTACTCAGCCATAAAAAAAAAGAAATCTTGCCATTTGCAATGATATGGATGGAGCTATAGTGTATTATGCTAAGTGAAATAAGTCAGAGAAAGACAAATACCATATGATTTTATTCATATGTGGAATTTAAGAAAGAAAACAAATGAACATATGGGAAGGAGGAAAAGAAAAAAAGCAGAGAGGTAAACAACCTATAAGTGACACTTAGTGACAGAGAACAATCTGAGGGTTGATGGAGAGAGATAGATGTGGGATGGGTTAGTTGGGTGATGGGTGATGGGTATTAAAGATGGCACTTGTTGTGATGAGCACTGGGTATTGTGTGTAAGTGATGAATCACTGAATTCTGGTCCTGAAACCAATATTGTACTTTATATTAACTAAATTTATATAAAAGATATTGAAAACCTGGCTATTGAACCTTAAAGCCTTCAACAAATCATTCATCCATTAAATATGCTTTTGCTAAAGAAGCTGGATAGTTAAACCTATCTTCATGTAACTAAGCCCTACATGTTATTTTGACATATTCTCCCCTCTGTATTGAATTCAGCATTTTTTTAACACAGTAGACTGCTCTGAGGATACTAAAACACTATGCATGAGAAATTACAACACACCAAGCATTTCTAATTATGCAAGGAAATACCATGGGAGTTTATTTTGTTAAGGGATGTGCTATAGCAAATCAGATTAAAATAAACGTCATTATTCTCCAGTGAATTGGAATGCTGCTGTCAGAAAAGAAGCCTCCAAATAGTTGCTGTGAATGTATACATTGCTTACTGAGAGTACATTTTCTTTATAAAGTGGATGTTAAGGACCTTTAAAAAAAAAAAAAACACAGTATGATCTTAATTGCTAGTTGATGTCTGTCAGCATTATTTATTTAGATTATGGAGATCTCACTTGGTGTTTATGTCTAGGTACTCAATTGCCTAGACAGTGAGGATTTGTTTTTTCCTTTAGGCACCAGTGAAATCATACAGACCTTTTCATGAAAAAAATATTCTTAAAAACATATTCATGTTCTCATGATAAGAACACATGATTGTTCATTAAAATGTATGTTTAGTGGAAGTTAAAGTGAAATATGTTGTTATAAAATACTTTCTGAATTAGTTTTAAGCTTTTCTCAGTGTGATTTGTTGACATTTTTCAGTATGACATAATATATATTCAATCAAGAAAAAATTGACAAGGGAAATTGTGAAAATACAAGCTACGTCCTGATTGTCAGCAGGAATTCAGACAACCTTGATCATTTAGACACTTTAATTTTTTCTTATGTGGAAAAATTGCAGTAGTAGATTGATATGAAGTACTGCATTATATTTATCTGACAATATCCATATTAAATTCCACATTGAATTCAAAAGCCAACTTTAAATAAAATATCTCATGAGTCATTTTGTATCAACTTGTTCTAAAATGCATAAACATGTAGTCATCAGCATAATTAGTAGGAGTCTTAATTTCCATATAAATATGTTCAACTTATAAATATTAGATCCTGAAATAATAGGCCACTTTGCTTCAATAAGTAGTATAGTCTGTCAAATGTAAACTACTTTTGTTTGTTCCTAATTATGAATTAATACAAGTAACAGATTTCATATTTTGAGCATGTGAAAATGAGAAGGTATTTATTAGGCCTTTAAATTTTCTATGCTTTTCTATTTTTAATAAAATCTACTTTTATTTTTAGCTATATTCCTAGGATCATATCGTATGCCATATGAAGATATAAAAAACATCATTCTGGAGGTTAATGAAGACATGCTGAGTGAAGCCTTAATTCAGGTAATGTGCATATTTTCCTTTTGAAATTCATTTTCACAGGTATTTCTAGATTGTTATTTTCTCAATGGAGTTGTGGGAAAATGATCTTCTATATTTGGGTAATAGAATCAATAGTATCTAGCTTTGTTACCAGTAAGAGTATTCAACATTGAAGATCTAAATTCCAGGATTGTTTCTGCCTATCATTCACTGTACATAAAATTGCATGTATTTCATCATCACAATGACTGTTAAGTAAATATTGTTACTATCTTATGGATGTGAAAGTGAGGAGGCCAAATGGTTAATTAGCGTGCTTTTGACCAATTGGTAAATGTCAAAGTTATTCTTTGTTAGACATATAACATGTTCTAGAGATTGTGTCAAGCACTTAATATATTTTATCTCATTAAATAATAGAACAATCCTATGAAGTTCGCACTATTTTCCTCATGTTTCAGAAAAGAAAACTGAGGCTTAGAGAGAGTGCCCAATGTCACATAGATGGTAAGTGACAGAGTAGCAGACCTGTGATTCACAACAAGATCTCTCATGGTTCTAAATCTTTTGTTCTTTCTATTCTATTATTCTGCCTTCCATGAGCCAGTTATTTTAGCTTGCTAAATCTTAAGCTAAATGTTTCCACATCTGAGAATGCAGATGGATTAAACCAAATAATGTGCTCTGTAGAATAAAGCACTGTATAGGATCTAACATATTATTATAATTCTTGGTATGTCTGGCCCTGTCTGGTTTAATTTCTGGAAGGAAGAACTGAAGATTTTACCTGGAAGGGCATAGTCACTGTAGATGTTTTTGTTTGTTCATTTGTTTTTAAGCCATCAAGTTTGCTTTGACTTTGAAAAAGCTTGATGAGTTTGTATTGTGAGAGTTTTGCCATATCCCCCTCAGACCGTCTCTATAAATATCAGAGGACCAGTGTATGTCCTTTGAACAGACTATGTCTCTATGGAAATTCCTCAACTTTGTAATGTGGGCTTGCATTACAGATTACCTCATTTAAATGTTCTAAATATAGATATATTTTTTTTTCTAGAAGACTAAGATTTAATGCCTCTTCATTATGATGGCATACATTAATCTCTGTAAGAGTTATACTTTGATAAAGCCCCCTGGGGAAAAAAAAATTTAAAAAGTGTTCTGTACAACTAGCAAGTGTGTCTTTCTCTGAGTAGAAATGGGGAGCTGACTGATCACATTCGTCCTCCCTAAGGACTAATGTGAGGATTCACAATAATCCTCTTAAAGAAGTTGAGTGAGCTACAAGAACACTAAGAAAGACTATGGAACAGAATTTGGAAATTAATACAAGAACAAAATTAGAAGTTCGACAAAGAAGAGTAGAACCAAACCGAAATCCTAGAGATGAAGAATACAATGACTGAATTGAATAATTCAATAGAAAATTTAACATTACACTGATCAGGCAGAAGAAAGAATGGGTGAATTGAAAAATACATCATTTGACATTATGCAGCCACAGGTATAAAAATAAACAAAAAAGGGGTAGCTCAGGTGACTCAGCAGTTTAGTGCCACCTTCAGCCCAGGGCCTGATCCCTGAGAGCTGGGATGGAGTCCCATGTCGGGATCCCTGCATGGAGCCTGCTTCTCCCACTGCCTGTGTTTCTGCCTCTCTCTCTCTCTCTCTCTCTCTCTCTCTCTCTGTGTGTCTCATGAATAAATAAATAAAATATTAAAAAAAATAAACAAAAAGGAAGAGTGAAGAAAACTTACAGGACCATCAGTGGATTTCCATAGAGAAGCATGGCAGGCCAGGAGATGGTGGGATGGTATATTCAAAATATTGAAAGAAAGAAACTGTTATTCAAAACTGTTTTTAGACAAATTAGAAGTAAAGCAAAAAAAAAAAAAAAGAGAAAACAGGTCAAAACAAAGCACATCAAGATATGATAAAAGGGCAATTTCATCAAGAAGATGTAACAATTATAAATAATTACCCAAACAAAGAATCAATAAGGAAACAGTAGATTTGAACAACACTAACCAAAGGGGCATAATAGATATATATAGAACATTTCATACAACAGCAGCAAAATACATATTCTTTTCAAGTGCACATGAAACAATCTTCAGGATAGATCATATGATAAATAACAAAAGTCTTAGCAAATTTAAGATTAAAGTCATACCAGGTATATTTTCCTTTTTTTTAAGGTTTTAAATTGTATTTTAAAAATACACTGCCCTCCAGTTAAGACTTAAGCCCCCAGATGTCACAAAAAAAAAGACCAGCAGCTCGTGGACATTTACCTAATAGGTAGACAGATATGTGACCAATGCTTAAGATAGTTCCACAAAAGAGCTCATAAAACCCCCTACACTTAGAAACTCCAACAGCAATGTGCTTTGGCCCTCCTTCTCTAGGAGCTTTATACCACTGATCAATAAACTTTGCTTTACTGCCCACCAAAAAAAAACAAAAAACAAAAAAAAACACTGCCCTCAGTCCGCATCCATGGCATTTTAAGGATCACATCTGTTCCTTAGCTTCTTTTATTATCCAAATTGTATCACATTTCTTTTCTTTTTCTTTTTTTTAAAAGATTTTATTTATTTATTCATGAGAGACACACACAGAGAGAGGAGAGACACAGGCAGAGGGAGAAGCAGGCTCCACGTAGGGAGCCCAATGTGGGACTCCATCCGGGGACTCCAGGACCACGCCCTGAGCTGAAGGCAGACACTCAACCGCTGAGCCATCCGGGCATCCTGATTTTATCACATTTCTTACTGGATTCTAGGCTCTTGCAAATGAATAGACTCACATCAGGGGAATCAACAAACAGTGGCAAAACAACATTGTGAAATAGAAAAATAAAATGTTTGTCACATGAGTGTAGCAATACAGAGAACGTATCAAGAACATGGCTCACTGGTGGTGGCAGCTATGTTAGTGTTTCTTTCTGCCTCAAGTTAAGAAACAAGTTGGACCAATCAGCGTGACTAAATTTTCCTGCTATGGAATTATAGAAGCCCTGCAGCTTCCCAGGTTTGTTCTGAAGGTCCTCATACTCAGATGCCTAAAGAATCATCTCACATTGGTCCAGCTGCTTCACAAATTTGGCTTCTGCATTAGGTTAGGTCTAATACTTTTCCCGAATTTCATAAAGTTCCTTTCTGAGATCCTCTGGAAGGAGCTGGGTTAGCTGCTTCATAGCTTCTGGTATTTTTCAAGATGCTCATCTTTTGGAACCAGAGCCATAAGTGTCATTCTGTACTTGAGATCTGATACACTCTCTGACCTCTAAACATGTCTGTATACCCAGACAGTCCATGGGATTCTCTGAGCTGCCCCACCAGCCGCAGGCACTATTCGAGGCCCCGCAGCCTGAACAGGGCGGCAGCAGAGGCCTATGCCATGTGGACACTGATCTGGCCGGTTGGTACAAGCCACCCCGACTCTCTTTTCTAACCACAGGGGTATGGAACTAAAAATCAAATACATGGAAACTAACAGAATGCTCTTGAACAACTAATAGACCCACAGAATGTTTTCCTTTTTTAAAGAATGAAATACAAATATCTGTTGAGATAAAACTTACGGGATGAAAATAAAACACTTCTAACAGGGAATTTAGGGATAAACATGTATGTCAAGAAAAAAAAAAGTATCTCAACCAAATTTTACATCGCAGGGTACTAGAGAAAAAGATACATGATTAAGCCCAAAGTTGGGAGACAAAAGGAAATTATAATAAAGACTAGAGCAGAAATAACTGAAATCGAGAAATAGAAAATAGAAAAGATCAATAAAACTAAGAGTTAGTTCTTTGAAAAGATAAAATTGATTAGCCTTTGGTTAGACTAACCCAACAAGAGATAAGATCCACATAAATAAAATTACAAATGAAATAGGAAACATTACAACTGATGCCAAAGAAATACAAAGGATTATAAGAGACTACTGTGAACAATTATATGCCAACTAACTGCACAGCCTAGAAGAGGATAAATTCTGAGTTACATACAACCTAGCAAGACTGAATCATGAAGAAATAGGATATATGAACAGACTATAATGATGAAGGAGATTGAGGCAGTCATCAAAAACCTCTCCACAAAGAAAAGTCTAAGTTCAGATGATTTCACTCATGAATTTTACCAAATGTTTAAAAAAGAATTAACACCAATCCTTCTGAAATGCTTCCAAAAATTTGAAGAGAAAGGAACATTCCCAAGCTCATTTTATGACACCAGCCTTACCCTGATACCAAAATAAGACAAGAACATTATAAAAGGAATGCCTGGGTGATTTAGCCTTTAAGTGCCTGCCTTTGGCCCAGGGCTGATCCTGGAGTGCCAGATCGAGTCCTGTATCGGGTTACCTGCATGGATCCTGCTTCTCCCTCCGCCAATGTCTCTGCCTCTCTCTCTCTGTGTCTCTCATGAATAAATAAATAAAATCTTTTTAAAAATAAAGAACACTGTAAAAAAGTGCAGGCCAATATATCTGATGAATATGAATGCAAAGTTTATCAACAACAGCTAGGAAATTGAATTCAACAGTACATTAAAAGGATCATACACCATGATCCAGTGTGATTCATAACTGGGATGCAAACATAGTTCAATATACATAAATCAATAAATAGGATACATTGCATTAATAGAATTAAAGATAAAACCCACATGATCATCTCAATAGATATAAAAACATTTTACAAAATTCAACATCCATTCATGATAATACCTCTCAGCAATTTGGGTATAGAAGAAACTCATTTTAGCTTGTTAGAGGCCATAAATGATAAACATATAGCTAATATCATAATAATGAAAGGTGGAAAGTTTTTCTTCCTAGATCAGGAATAAGGAAAGGGTGTCCATTCTTACCATATCTATTCAACCTAGTACAGGTAGTCCTAACCAGAGTGATGAAACATGAAAAAAAAATAAGAAAAGGCATCCAAAAAATAAATAAATAAATAAATAAAAATAAAAAATAAAAGGCATCCAAATTGGAAAGTGAGTAGTAATGTTGTCTGAAGATCACATGATCTAAAATATAGAAAATCATAAGGACTCCATCCATCATAAGGATCTAAAATATAGAAAATCATAAGGACTCCAAAAAAAACCTGTTAGAGCTAATGTGCAAATTCAATAAAGTTGCAGGATACAAAATTAATATACAAAGATTAGTTGTGTTTCATGTTCATTATGATTTATTCATATCTCTTAACTTTGCTCCTTCCCTTTCCTATGATACTTAGGCATAATTTAAGGAAGTGAAAGATCTGTACCCTGAAATCTCTAAGACACTTATGACAGAAATTGAAGGAGACACAAATAAATGGAAAGATATTTCATGTTCATGGATGATAATAATTATTTTGTTAAAACATTCATACTACCCAAAGCCATTCTATACGTCAAATACAATCTCTATCAAGATTCCAATAGCAGTTTTTACAGAAATAGAAAAAATATTCCTAAATTTCATATAAACCATAATAGCCAAAAAAATCCCAATAAAGAACAAATATGGAGGCATCACAATTCCTGATATCAAGCTATATTACAAAAGTATTGTAATCAAAACAATATTGTGCATAGATCAATGGAACAGAAGTTAGAGCCCATAAATAATCCTGTCAAATATTGGATAAGGTAGCTAAGAATACTGAATGGAGAAAAGGATAATCCTTTTTATAAAGTGTTCTGGGAAAACTGGATAGTCACATGCAAAAGAATGAAACTGGAACCTTATCTAATATCACTCACAAAAAAATTAATTTGAAATGAATTTTTAGAGACTTAAATGTAAGTCATGAAAACAAAATTCCTAGAAGAAAACATAGGGGAAAACCTCCTTGACATTGTTCTTGGAAATACTATTTTGATGTGATACCAAAAGCAAAAATAAACAAGTGAGACTATATCAAACTAAGTTTTCTACACAGCATAGGAAATAGCAGAATGAAAAGGCAACCTATTGTATGGGAGAAAATACGTGCAAACCACAAATCTGATAAGGGGTTAATATCCAAAATATATAAAGAACTCCTGCAACTTAAGAGTAGAAAACCAAATAATTTGATTTAAAAAATCAGCAAAGGACTTGAAAAGTCATTTTTCCAATGAAGATATTCCAGTGGCCAACAGGTTTATGAAAAGATGCTCAATATTACTAATTACCAGGGATATGCAAATCAAAACTATAATGAGATATCACCTCATATATATTGGAATCACTATTATGAAAAATACAAGAGATAACAAGTGCTGTTGAGGATGTAGAGAAAAGAGAACCCTTGTACACTGTTGATGAGAATGTAAATTGGTGCAGCCACTCTTAAAAACAGTGTGGTGACTCCTGAAAACATTAAAATAGAACTACTATATGATTGAGCAACCACACTTCTGGGTCTATCTGTGAAGGAAATGAAATCACTATATTGAAGAGGTATCTGTATACCCATTTTTATTGCAGTATTTTGTTTTTACAGTAGCCAAGATGCGGAAACAATATACATTTCTATTGATGAATGACTAAAGAAGTTATATGCACACATAGGAATATCACTCAACCATAGAAAAGGAGGACATCCTTTCTTTTTTTTAAAAAAAATATTTTATTTATTTATTCATGAGAGAAACAGAGAGAAGAATGGCAGAGACACAAGCAGAGAGAGAAGCAGGCTCCATGCAGGGATCCAGATGTGGGACTTGATTCTGGGACCCCAGGATCACGCCCTGGACCAAAGGCAGACACTCCACTGCTGAGCCACCCAAGTGTCCCAGGAGGACATCCTTTCATTTATCATAACATTGGTGGACCTTGAGGACATTACACTAAATGAAATATGTCACACAGAGAAAATACTTCCAGGGCAGAGAAGAAAATGTTATCGAATATATTATATTAGAATATGTAATTGGAAGTCAGAATGGATATTAGGACTGAAAATAGGATTTTTGGAATCATTTGCAAAGAAATGTTTGTTGGAGTATGAGAACCAATGATAGTGGATAGGAGATAGTGGAAGAAAAGTGACAAGTGGAAGGTTAAAGACCATGTTTCTGTAGAGTGTACCAACCAGTTGAGAGAATGGATGGTGTTACAGATATCAGAACAAAGTGAGCCACCTTGACTGGGAGACACACCACCGTGTCTGTGGTGTGTCACAATATCCAGCACAGGAGAGAATTTTAAGGAATGATAAATAAGAGAAGGAGATGGGGTAAAAATGCCCCTTTTGATGTCCTGAATTTCAGTGACTTACTTAAAGTTGTAGTTATTTTCTTGTTGATTTTTCTTAAAATAATCTATACTTTGTACCAGATATGTATACACACATCCTTAAGTAGATGTTCTGTTTATTGTCTTTTGGCTATGTCTCCCTTATTTTTAAGGGACGGAGACATTTATTCTGGGTATACAACTATCCAGTATCCTATTTTTTGTTCATTCTCCACCTGCTTCATTATCTCTTAACTTTGCTCCTTCCCTTTCCTCCTTTCTTCCTACCCTCTCTCCCCCTAACCTCCCTTCCCTCCTCCCTCCTTTCCTTATTTTATTTTAAATAAATTTTGTTTTAAATAAAGGGCCCTGATCTTTCTTAATAATATCAGCTCGGTGAAATATGGCTCTAGGGCATCTCCTTCATATACCTAGAAATTATAGGAACACCTCCATAGATGTCTCTGTGATACATGCATGGAAATAGTCCAGCTTACTTTTTCCCCTCAGATAATTTCCACTCATGCTGGCTGTGTTACTTTTCTGGAATGCATTAAATATCCATCACTGTATCAGATGTATATAGTCTACAGGTAGCCATATGATTATGTTTTTCCAGTTATTACTTTATGTCTCAAAACAGATTATATGAATTATGTAACTTTTTATTGGGTCCTGCCATGATAATTAGAATAAAGTATTGGTCATCTGATCCATTGCCCTGATTACAGGCAATGCTACTCCTAAGCCATCAAAGATAGATGGGTATCTATTGATTCTGCAGGGGAGAAATGACTCTTCAACTTCCCTCAATTAACCAGTTCTACCGTATAATTATTCTTATAGTCAGGAAGTTCATGCATGTGTAATAGTACAGCTCACTTTTGTCTCCTCAATCCATCTTTGTAATCATTGATCTATTTATGTTCCTATCGACCATCTGTATTTTATGCTGCCTGTGAGTCTGCATGTGTTCATATACTTTACAAAGGTTGATGACTATTAAGTATATCAATTACAGCTGTAATGGCATTAGTATTGTAGAATTTGAAAACATTTTTCTCTTAAATAACAACTTATATTAGCCACATTCATTTCCAAATTTTTTAGAGAAAAATGAGACATTAGCAATAACAGGAACATTTGTTAAGTATTTCTTTCCCATTTCTCATTAAGTTGGCATAAATAATTACTTTATGGCATGCTATGCAATCTAAAAATACCTTTACCCACAAGCTGCTGTTCTTTTCCATCTTTTGTTTCTAACTAGTTATTTGAGTCATTTTTTCTCTTCCCTTTCTTCACTGCTTATCTTAGACCCTTGTTTGCTACTTTCAATTTGTTGATAAAATTATATCTATTTTAAGTAAATGTAATGACTGCTTATTTTCATCCCTTCTATGTCTATTATTGAGTAATACCAGTATTCATTTGTCACCATCACTGTATTGTTGTCCATAAGTGATATCAGAGTTTTTTTGTTTTGTTTTGTTTTGTTTTATTCATGAGAGACACAGAGAGGGAGAGAGAGGCAGAGACACAGGCAGAGGGAGAAGCAGGCTCCATGCAGGGAGCCCGACACAGGGACTCAATCCCGGGTCTCCAGGATCAGGCCCCAGGCCGAAGGCGGTGCAAAACCGCTAAGCCACCCGGGCTGCCCCCAGAGTGTTTTAAAAAGAAAGAAAAATTAGCTTTAAACAATTTTCCTATACTAATTGGATTGTAAAATGCATTTTAAAAATGCTAAATATTTTAGTTTATTTACATTTTGAACAAAACAGAAGTCTAATTAATAGTTAAGCAAGATGTGGCCTCAAAGATCATATTTTCTGCTGCCTTCTAGACTTTAAGCCATGATAGATCTTTATTAAAATCCTGGTTCTTTCATCCTATACATCCATTGGGTCTGTTGAAATGAGGTGTTTTGTGGTAGACCAAGAATTCCCTTGCCGTTGTAGAATTTGGAAAGAGTCATATTTTTCCTCACACAGACTTCCACAATCTTAAACTAGAAATGAAGAGCAAGGTTATACCAATATCCTAACACTAACTTGCACTTGTGAATTTACCTCTAGACAAAATGCAGAAATCTCTTAGCCCAAGAGAAGGAGGCAGAGAATCCAGGTTCAAATGCCTTCAATGAATCTAACAGAGATGGAAAACAATCACACTGTTTTTTTGTTTCGTTTTGTTTACCAGTGTCCTACTCATTTTTTTTTTTTTTGGTATTATATAAATTGGTTTTGAATCCAAAGATTGTCAGCTAGTCATATATCTGTAAAAACAATTCTTCTCAGTTGTAAATTCAGGAATTAGGATAATCTATATATAAGAATAAATATTTACTTACCATATGGTTTTTTCAATGTTCTATTATAACTCTAGATCTCCTATGTAAAGCATAAATATGTCTTATCATCAAATATATTAGTCATATAAAGTACAATTTTATATAATATGATATAGTCAACATGCTATGACATACTTTAACACATTTATAGCAATAACACAATAGTTTATTTTTAATCTAATTTGTAAAAGCTAGAGAGATAGGAATAGATAAGGAGGGATTGAACCCTTTTATTAGACTCAGTGGTAGGCACATAGATTCATTGTCTTATGGATACATTTCTATATGTCTTAAATATTATACAATAAATATGTTTGAAAGTATTTGACAAGTGCTGAAAACGCATGCTTAAGAAGAGTTCCTTAACTTTGGCACTGTTGATATTTTGGCCCAATAATACTTTTTTGTGGAGAGCTGTCCTGTACTTTGTAGGATTCTTAGCACTATTCCTGGCCTCTATCCACTAGGTGTGAGTAGCAGCACCCCCACCACTAGTTATATAAAACAAAAATGCCTTCAGACATTGAAAAATGTCCCCTACGAGACAAAATTGTCTTTGGTTGAGAACCACTATCTTCAAAATTACTTTTATTTCATATAAGTGAAATGATCTAGTATTTTCCTCTTGCTGACTGACTGACTTGGCTTAGCATAATACACTCTAGCTCTATCCATGTCCTTGCAAATAGCAAGATTTCATTTTTTTTGATGACTCTAATATTCCATTGTGTATGTATGTGTGTGATATAGATCACATCTTCCTTATTCATTCATCAGTCAATGGACATTTGGTCTCTTTCCATAAAGAGACAACAATTTGGCTATTGTTGATAATGTTAATGTACATATCAAGGTGCTTGTGCCCCTTTAAATCAGTATTTTTGTGTCTTTGGGTAAATACCTAGTAGTGCAATTACTGTGTTGTAGGGTAGTTCTCTTCTTAACTTTTTTTTTTCTTCTTAACTTTTTGAGTAATCTCAATACTGTTTTCCAGAATAGCTGCACTAGTTTGTATTGCCACCAACAGTGTAAATGGTTCTTCTTTCTTCACATACTCACCAACATCTGTTGTTTCCTGTGTTGTTGATTTTATCCATTCTGACAGATGTAAGGTAGTATCTCAGCATGGTTTTGATTGGTATTTCCTTGATGATGAGGGATGTTGAACATCTTTTCATGTGTCTATTGACCATTTGGATGTTTTCTTTGGAGAAAATGTCTTTTCATGTCTTTTGCCCATTTCTTAATTGGATTTTTTTAGGTGTTGAATTTAATAAGTTCTTTATAGATTTTGGGTGAAAGCCCTTTATCAGATGTCATTTACCAATATCGTCTCCCATTCTATATGTTGTGTTTTAGTTTTGTGGATTGTTTCCTTCACTGTGCAGAAGCTTTTTATCTTGATGAATTCCCAATAGTTCATTTTGTCTTTGTTTCCCTTATTAGTAGAGACATGTCTACTGATAAGTAGCTATGGCTAAGGTCAGAGGGATTTCTGCCTGTGTCCTCCTCTAGGATTTTGATGGATTCCTATCTCACATTTAGGTTTCTCATCCATTTTGAGTTTATTTTTGTGTATGGTATAAGAAAGTGGTCCAGTTTCATTCTTCGGCATATCGCTGTCCAGTTTTCCTAACATCATTTGTTGAAGAGACTCTTTTCTCCATTGGATATTCTTTCCTTCTTTGTCAAAAATGAAGTGAACCTATACTTGTGGGTCAATTTCTGGGTTTTCTATTCTGATCCATTGATCTATGGGTCTGTTTTTTGCTAGTACCATACTGTCTTGATCATTACAGTTTTTTAATAGAGCTTGATGTCTGGAATGGTGCTTTCTCCCAGCTTTGCTTTTCTTTTTTCAATATTGCTTTCAATATTGCTTTCAATATTGCTTCTGTGATTCTATACAAATTTCAGGATTGTTTGTCCACCTAAGTGAAAAAAGCAGATGGCATTTTGATAGGGATTGCAATAAGTATATAGATTGCTTTCTGTAGTATAGATATTTTAATAATGTTTATTCTTCCAATCCATAAGCATGGGATCTTTTTTTCATTTCTTTGTGACATTTTCAGTTGCTTTCATAAGTGTTCTATAGATTTTCAAGTATGGATCTTTTACCTCTTTAGTTAGGGTTATTCCTAGGTATCTTATAGCTTTTACAATTATAAGGGCATCAATTACTTTATTTCTTTTTTTTTCTTCATTATTTATAGAAATGCAATGGATTTCTATAGGTTCATTTTGTATCCTGAGACATTACTGAATTTGTGTATCAGTTCTAGCAACTTTTTTTGGTGGAGTCTTTTGGGTTTTCTACATAGAGTATCATATCAATTGCAAATAGTGAAAGTTTGACTTCCTCCTTGCTGATTCAATGCCTTTTACTTCTTTTTGTTTTGTGATTGCTGAGGCTAGGACTTCTAGTACTATGTTAAATAACAGTAATGAGAGTGGACATCCCTGTCTTGTTCCTGATCATAGAGAAAAAACTCTCAGTTTTCACAATTTTTTAAAATATCTTATTTATTTATTCATGAGAGACAGAGAGAGAGAGACAGAGAGAGAAGCAGGCTTCATGCAGGGAGCCTGACGTGGGACTCAATCTCGGGTCTCCAGGATCACACTCTGGGCTAAAGGCAGTGCTAAACCCCTGAGCCACCGGGGCTGCCCCAGTTTTCACCATTTAGGATGAAATTAGCTGTGGTCTTTGGATTTGGAAGTTTTCCTTCCATTTCTATGTTTTTGGAAATACATAGAATTTGGATTCTTTGGAAACAAAGAATATCTAATTGACTCTTTTTTAAATGTCTTGGTAGAATTTCCTTAGGGAGCCATCTGGCCCCAGACTTTTGTTTGTTGGATGATTTTTGATTACTGATTCAATTTCTTTCATGTTTATGGATCTATTCAAATTGTTCACATCTTCCTGTTTCAGTTTTGACAGTTTGTATGTTTCTAGAAATTTGGCCATTTCTTCCAGATTGCCCAATTTCTTAGTATATAATTTTTCATAATATACTCTAATAATTGTTTTATTTCTGTGGTGTTGGTTGTGATCCTTTCTCATTCATTATTTTATTTATTCGAGTCTTTCTTATATTTTGATAATTTTGGGTAGAGGTTTATTGGTTTTATTGAGTCTTTCAAAGAAGCAGCTCCTAGTTTTGTTGATCTACTTTTTTGTTTGTTTTTATATCATTCGTTTCTATGTTCTAATTTTTATTATTTTCTTTCTTCTTCTGGCCTTTAACTTCATTTCCTGTTCCCTTTTTAGCTCCTTTGCACGTAATATGATTGTATATTTGAAATTTTTCTTATTTAAGGTAAGCCTGTATTGCTGTAATATTCCTTCTTATGACTACCTTTGCTGTATCCCCAGTGTTCTGGACTGTCATGTTTTCATTTTCATTAGCTTCTATGTATTTTTTACTTTCTTCTTTAATCCTGGTCAACCAATTCATTCTTTAGTAGGATGTTCTTTAACCTCCATGTATTTGTGGTCTTTTCCAATTTGTTTTGTGTGTGGTTGAATTCAAGTTTTACAACGCTGTGGTCTGAAAATATGTGTAGTATGATCTCAGTCATCTTGTATTTGTTGAGGGCTCATTTATGACCCAGAATGTGATCTATTCTGCAGAATGTTCCAGGTGCACTTCAAAAGAATGTGTATTCTGCTGCTTTAGGATGAATTGTTCTCAATATATTTGTGACATCCATCTGGTCCAGTGTGTCATTCAAAGCCATTCTTTCCTTGTTGATTTCTGCTTAGATGAATTATCCATTGCTATAAATGGGGTTTTCAAGTCCCCTACTATTTTTATATAAGTATCAGTAAGTTTCATTTTTTGTTGTTATTTATTAACCCATGTATTTGAGTACTTCCAAGTGGGGGTATAAATATTTATAATTGTTAGATATTTCTGTTGGATAGTCCCATTTATTATGGTATAGTGCCATTCTTCTCTTATTCCTGTCTTTAGTTTAAGATCTAGTTTGTCTGATATGAGTCTGGCTACTCTGGCTTTCTTTTGACATTCATTAATATGGTAGATTGTTCTTCTTCCCCTCACTTTCAATATGCAGTTGTCTTTAGGTCTCTTGTAAGCAAACGTATGTGAATTTTTTAAAAATAATTCTGGTACCCTATGTATTTTGATTGGAGCATTTACTCCATTATTATTCAGAATGATTAGTGAAAGGTATGAATTTAGTGCTGTTTTATTACCTGTTAATTTGCTGTTTCTGGAGATTTTCCCTGATCCATTCCAGTCTTTGTTGCTTTTGGTCTTTCTACCCCACTCAGGTAGTCCCCTTAAATATTTCTTGCAGGACTTGTTTACTGGTCATGAACTCCTTTAATTTTTGTTTGTCTGGGATATTCTTTATCTCTCCTTGTATTCTAAATGACAAGCTTGCTCGATAATGTATTCTTTGCTGCATATTTTACCATTCATCATGTTGAATATACTATGCCACTCTCTTTGGGCCTGTCAGGTTTCTTTAGTGTGATCTGCTGCTAACCTGATTTGTCTTCCATTGTATGTTAGGGTTTTGTTTACACTTGCTGTTTTCAAGATTCTTTCCTTATCTCTGTAATTTGCAAATTTTACAAACTGCAAACTGATGTTGGTCAGCTTTTGTAGAGTTTGATGGGAGTTCTCTGTGCCTCCTGGATTTGGATGTCTGCTTCTTTCCCCAGATTGGTGAAATTATCAGCTATAACTTGCTTAAATAAACCTTCTGCCCCTTTTTGCTTTTCTTCTTCTTCTGGGACTCCTATGATATGAACAGTATTATGCATTATTGATCACGGAGTTCCCTTACATTCATGGTCTAATATTTTTCTTTCCCTCCTATTTTACTTTCATTATTTTCCATAAATTTATCTTCTATACCACTAATTCATTCCTCTCCTTCCATATTTGTGGTCATCACATATAGTTGGTTTTGCATCTTGTTTATAGAATTTTTTATTTTGGCCTTACTAGAGTTTAGGTCTTTTATCCCTGCAGTAATGGTCTCTGCTTTCTTCCATGCTTTCTCAAGCCTAGCTAGTATACTTAGGATTGTTGTTTTGGATTCTGGTTCAAGTTTATTACTTATATCTCTTTTGTTTCGCTCCATGTCTGTGACCTGGTATTGTTCATTCTTTTTGGATAAATTCTTCAATCTTGGCATTTTGTGTAGGTCTTGTCTTTTATGTGTTAGTAACACCTACACCTGATTGTATTTCCACTACCACTAAAGCTTTCAGCATTCTATGATCAATAGATCTGGTGTGTGCAGTATTTTCTGTTCATTTTCTGGGGGAGGGGCCTCCTGCTTCTCTGGCTCTCAATTACACTTGCCCTATTAGAAAAGGCACCTGAAGAGTAATAGGGGGCAGGGCTTGATGTAAGTGGCTCAGGCCTCCATTGTGTGCACTGTACTGCTTGCTGAACTCCATCCATATTGATGGGAGGGGTGAACAATGGAGCTGGACTATTCTCTTCTCTGGAAAAGTGAGTTTGCACCCACCGCTGTTCAGAAAGCCCTCACAAAAAGCAGTCTATCCTCTTGTATCCCGGGTTTCTATCAGATCCCTGCCTCCACCCTGTCTGTGTTCATACTGTCAGCCCAGCTGTTGGTGCTGCAATGTTCCTGACTTTTATCTTCAGTGGGTGGCTTGGTTTCAGAATTCCAAATTTTAGATGCAGACCTGCTCTGATCCTCTGGGTAAGGTCTTAATGCACTGTGTTTGGTACCAGTTTGTCACAGAAAAGCAGTTGTGTAACCATTCAGGGGCTTGGATTTTAAGGTAAAGCATAACAAAAAGCTGGCATTTAGGCTAGTTGCCCTCAGCAGGTGTCTTTGATAGAGAAAGTCAACCCACATTCATCCTGTTGTTCTTCAGGGATGTTTTGACTATTTCTCTCTCTCCTTTCAGCCACATACATTTTATAATCATTTTGACAAGTTTAAACTAGAGGAAAAATCCATTCACAGTATTTGATTACACTTGCATAAAATGGGCAAATTTGTATCTATTGAGATTCATATATTTAATTCTTCCTATCCTTGAGCATGGCCTGTGTGTCTATTTATTTAAATCATTTTTAACAACTTTGAAAAAAACTTTTTTTAAGATTTTATTTATTTATTCATGAAAGACACAGAGAGAGAGAGAGAGGCAGAGACACAGGCAGAGGGAGAAGCAGGCCCCATTCAGGGAGCCTGATGTGGGTCTCAATCCCGGGACCCCAGGAACACATCCTGGGCCAAAGGCAGGCACTAAACCACTGAGCCACCCAGGGTTCCCTCTGAAAAAACTTTCTATGACACTTCCTAATTTATCTGTTTTTCCATATTTTGGTTATTTTTTTAATCTAAATTAGACAACATGTTTACTGTTTCATGCATGTTTGCTTAAATTTACTCATATATTTAATTTAGGTTTATACTTCCCTTCTATATTATATGACAGCTTCTAGGATCATTTTACTTCTTACTGAAACACATCTTTTTAAAGTATTGCTAGTGAAATTTTGGTCATTGTAAACACTAAAGTTTGTATGATAATGTGTTTATTTCATCCTTGATCTTAAAATATATTTGCAATGGATATATAATTCTAATTTGTAAATTATTTTCTCAGCAGTGTAAACAGATTATTTCACCAATATCTGGTTTTGATTATTATTGAACAACATCCATTCTTCAGTTTATTTTGATTCATTGGGCTTCCTGAATATAATGATTGTTATTTTATCAATGATGGATAATTATTAGCCATTTTTATTTAGAGTATTATTTGTTCTATGCTCTCTATCCATAGTTGCCTTCTATAATTCTAATTAAACATATTTTAACCATTCTCACTCTGTCTATGTTTTCTTGTGTTTACATCTCATAGTTTGTCTTTTTGTCAAATACTTTACTGGGTATGTTTTTTTGTTCTTTTTTGTCCATTTTTACTAATTTTTTTATGATTTCTGCCTCATCTTCTGTTTTACTTCCCCCAATGAATTTCTAATATCAATTATTATATTTCTTATCTCTCTAGAAAATCTTTGTTTTTCAAATATTATGTCTTGTGTCTTTATAGGTCTAATTCTATTGTTTTTCTCACTGATTTTTACTATTGTTTTTTCACTGCTTCCTATGTTATCTTTATTTTTATTGTGAACTAGTGATTTCTAATTTTTTTTTTTTTTTTGATTTCTAATTTTTATCTGTGGGAATACTTTGAAACTGATGTTTAAAGGTAGTTTCCTCCTTGGAAATTTGCATGAATTATTGTCAGACATCTAGGACCACTACCAAAGACTAATCACTTTAAGTTTAAATTCTCTCTCTCTCTCTCTCCTCATCTCTATATCTCTATATCTCTATCTCTCTATTTCTTATTTCTCTCTGGGATAGATTTTTAGGTGTGTGTGTGTGTGTATGTGTTGTTGTTGTTGTTGTTGTTTTTTTTTTTTTTTTAAACTAGGTAGTTTATATTCTGATCAAAAACCTGCATGGGAGCTGTCTTGTGGTTAGAGATTTATAGGGGAGAAACCCCATACTCTAGATACCAGAGTCAAGGCAAAATCAGGCAAGATTTCATACTGTTTTCCTCTGTGGGTGAGCTTTGTTTTTTCTTGAAGGTAAGCCTTTCACTAGGGATATTATCTCTTGGGGTCTCATATTTACACAGTTGAATTTTTCCTCATATCTTGTAAAAGGTCTAGGCCTTGTGTACACTCCATCTTATCTTCTAGACACATTGCAGCTGAAAACTGTGGACCACTAGAGATTGGTAGATGTTCCTAAGATAGTCTTAATCTTCAGTATTTGATTATATCTCTGGATTAGTCCTTTATTTAAAAAAAAAAAAGATATTTTAAAAGAGTTTTATGTGTTCTCTAAATTGACAGCCCATACCCCATTTGACTACCCAATTGACTAGGGTAATCAGTCAGCTAGAAATAGAAGTATTTTCTAAAGTATCTCAATAACTCTTTTATTGGGAAGTTGGGACCAGCATATTACATACTGCTTATCTGCCCCCATGTTCAGGTCAGTTTATTTTACATTTGATAAATGCCAAGTGTTCTTTCTGCTTAGTTAAAAATCATATTATCAGCTTGACCTGGATACCTGGTATGTTAAAATGTCCAGTGCATTATGAATGCCTCATACTGGCTCTTTGTTTCTATAAAGAATAACTGTATACTTTTATGCATGTTTTGGAGGCACGTGTTTATAACCAGTTCTTACATGAAAACAGGGAAGTGAATACTTAAAGATAGCCAATAATGTATAAATCTCTTTAGCTAAGTGAAATAATTTTCTGGGGCAGCCCAAGTGGCTCAGCGGTTTAGTGCCACCTTCGGCCCAGGGCGTGATCCTGGAGATCTGGGATCGAATCCCATGTTGGGCTCCCTGCAGGGAGCCTGCTTCTCCCTCTGCCTGTGTCTCTGCCTTTCTCTCTGTGTGTGTCTCTCATGAATAAATAAATAAAAATCTAAAAGAAAAAAGAAATGACTTTCTGGTACTATGGTCTCAGAAATAGAAGCAACCTCATGTTTCTGTGTTTATTGTTTTCCTAGATAGTGGTGTTTTTACATTTGGATCTGCATAAGCCTGGTAGCATTCTGACATCGCATGCTTTGTGTAACTATATGCATATTCTGTTAGTGTGCTAATTTTCACAGTATACATAGAATTGCATCATTTCATATGACCCAATAAAAATCATGAAAGAGAATCACTGACTTTGTGAAGTGAAATAATTAGGTATACCATGAATGTACACCTTGTATAGTTGAATGAAATTTCCAGATAGTTTTTTGGTGGTATTCCACATCAAGTGCATTGCAATATTCTCATTTCAAAATTTGTAAGCTGTTAGCACACTTCAAACTCCCTAGATAGTTATATTGACTGTTAGAGTACTATTCAGCTTTGGAAACATCTACATATAATATTTAATAATACTGCATCCTTGCATTTGTTTGTATCAGTTTGTCATGGACATTTTAAGGTGATATCTAAAGAAAGCAGAGTGTAGCATAAACAGGATATTGTATACCTGTTACCTGCTTTAACAAATATGAATCTATTCTATTATGTATCTGAGGATATCAGTTTGGCCACTTACAATGAAAAGATATTTTATATTTTATTTGAAATATGTTAGTTTAAAATACATGAATATTATATAATATGTAGAAAAATATTAACATGGATAGTATTTGGTTTTTTAAAAATATTTTATTTATTCATGAGAGACACAGAGAGAGAGGCAGAAACATAGGCAGATGGAAAAGCAGGCTCCCCGAGGGAGAGCCTGCTGTGGGACTCAATTCCAGGACTCTGGGATCACAACCTGAGCCAAAGGCAGATGCTCAAACACTGACCCACCCAGGTACCCCAGTATTTGTGTTATATTTAGGAAGAATATATTATAGCTAGACCTGGGCATACACACGTCATATGTTATTCAATATTCATGGTCACTCAGTCTGTATATTCTATATTTTTAATTCTAAAAATCACCTTTTAGGTTTAATATGTTTTTTTTTAGAGCCGCCTTCAGCCCAGGGCATGATCCTGGAGACCCGGGATCGAGTCCCACATCGGGCTCTCTGCATGGAGCCTGCTTCTCCCTCTGCCTCTCTCTCTCATTCTTTCTCTCTCTCTCTCTATGTGTCTCTCATGAATAAATAAATAAAATTTTAAAAAAATTATTAAAAAAAGGAAGTGTTCCCTCCTCTTAATGTTTTGGAAGAGTTTGAAAAGGATTGGTATTAATTCTTATTTAAATATTTGAATTCATCAGCGAAGCTATCAGGTCCTGGGCTTTTCTTTGTTGGGAGTTTTTTGATTATGTACACAATCTCCTTACTTGTTATAGGTCTACTCAGATTTTCTTTTTTTTTATTTCCTGGATTCAGTTTTGGTAGTTTGTATGTTTCTAGGAATTTGTCAATTTCTTCTAGGTTATTCAATTTGTTTGTGTACAGTTATTCATAGTATCCTCTTATAATCCTTTATAAATCTCTGTAAAATCAGTAATAATATCCCAACTATCTGTGTTGTAGGATTGAACCCCGTGTCATGCTCTACACTCAGCACAGAATCTACTTGTCCCTCTCCCTCTGATCTTCCTTGCTTCTCTCTCTCTCAGATAAATGAATAAAATCTAAAAAAAGAATGCACCTATTATTTTATTTTATTAAAGTTTTTATTTATTTGAGTAATCTCTACACCCCATGTGAACTTGAACTCACTACTCCAAGATCAAGAGCTCCATTCTCTTCAAACTAAGCCATCCATGGGCCTTTCCACCCATTGTTTTAGAACAGCCTTTTCCTCTCTTCAATTCTCTCAATTTTTATTTCATATATTTTTGAGCTCTGTTTTTAGTTGGGCATTTCCTTATATCTTCTTGATGCATTGAAAATTTTATCAGTTTAGAATATCCTTCTGTGTCTCTTATTACTTTTTTTATTTCAAGTTTATCTTGACAAATAATAATATAGCAACCACAGTTTGTTTTTGTGTGTGTGCATGTGTTTTGTTACTCTTTACATGGAATATGTTTTTCCATTCTTTTGCTTTCAACCTCTTTCTATCTAAAGGTGAGTCTCTAGTAGATAAATATGTTTGTTTTTAAGTCCAGCCTTCCAAACTCCCCCTTTTAATTGGAGAATTTAATTCATTTACATATAAAGTAATTATTCATAAAGAAGTGCCTAGTTCTGCCAGTTAGCTGTTTTCTGTATCTCCTACATGTTTTTTGTTCCTTAATTTCTCTATTACTATCTATTTTTATATTTAGTTGTGTTTTTGGTAGCCTACTATTTTGATTCCTATCATTATTTCTGTTATTTTTATTTATTTTCTTATTAGTTTCTTTAGGGATTATACTTAATATCTTAATCTTATAACCCATTTTTTATAATGCAAACTTAATTTTAATAACATAATCTGTTCCTATACATATTTGTCCCTTTTCTATTGTTTTTGTTACAGATTACATCATTACACATGTTATGATCATTAACATTGATTTGTAATTATGGTGTTATGCATTGGTCTTTTAACTCATAGAAAAGAAAACTCATTGGGATCCCTGGGTGGCGCAGCGGTTTGGCGCCTGCCTTTGGCCCAGGGCGCGATCCTGGAGACTCGGGATCGAATCCCACGTCGGGCTCCCGGTGCATGGAGCCCGCTTCTCCCTCTGCCTGTGTCTCTGCCTCTCTCTCTCTCTCTGTGACTATCATGAATAAATAAATAAAAAAATCTTTAAAAAAAAAAAAAAAAAAAAGAAAAGAAAACTCATTGTCTTTTAACTCAAAAATACAATAACATTGGGTTTTATATTTACCTATGCAATTACCTTTATAATTCTTCATTATTTCTTATTTTTTTTGAGTTACCGTTAGTGTCCTTTTATTTCTGTCTGTAGGAGGTCCATTAGTATTTCTTACAGAACAGGTTTGCTAGCAAGAAATTATACTTGTTGTTATTATTTTGGTAATATCTCAGGGCTGTAAATATGTTATCACACTACCTTTTTACTTCCATTGGAGAAATCAGATATTGATCTTATTGTGGATTCCTTAAATGTGACAATTCACTTCCCTCTTGCTGTAAAATCACTCACTTTTTGGCAGTTTGATTTAATGTGTCTCAGTGTGGACTTCTTTGAGTTCCTGCTTAGAGTGGATGTATTTGGTCATAGTTTTCTTTAGCTCATTGAACATAGTTAAGATTCGATTTAGTGGTTTTGACTATTAATTCCAAAATCTAAGTTTCTTCATGGTTAGTTTCTGTCATTTCCTTTTTTTTTTTTTTCCTGTGTAGCTGATGCCTTCCTGGTTTGGTTTTGTTTTTTTGTTTGTTTGTTTGTGTACTTGTTTTTGGTCATGCCTAGTAATTTTTTGTTTTGTTAGAACTAGTCATTTGACTATAACTCTGGAATTTGGATTTTTCTAATTCCTCACAGACTGCTGATTTTTGTTTGCTGAGGGCTGTTTGTTTGTAATTTCCAAATAGTTGATGCAAACTGTCTATTCCTTGTGTGCAGTTACTAGATTTTGGATTTCATTATCTCGCTGTCAACCAGTGATCTGACAAAGTTTAACTTACATGTCTAGTTCTAAAGATCAGAGGAGGTGTTTCTATTTAAGTCTTCTGATAGATTCCATCTGGAGAAGCTACTGCAACCCAAGAGGGTTGAAACCAAGGCAAGCACCTGCAGTGGCCCTTCAGGAAACTGTTCAACCAACCAAAATGCACGTTCTTAAATTTTCGATAACAGGATCCCCACTGCCCACCCTGACATCAGCCGACACCTCAAGTACTCAGGCACTATCTTCATAGTGGTGCTGAGGAATGGTGTTTGATATCTGTTTTGTGCATGTTGTTCTCTTACCAGAGAGCAGCAGTGTCTCCCTTCAACAAACACTTCCCTTGTTGTAAGTATCCAATCAGGTTTCAATGTTTTGAAATAGTTTATTTAAATTACACTTTCTAGCTCAGTGATTGCTTTGGTGATGGGACCAATCCTCGGAATGTATCCTTCTGCCATTTTGTGTCAACTCTACTTTCTTAAACCTTTTTTTCCTGCTTTTCTTCCTTTGATATGTTTTTTGAAATCTCATACAAGTCCCCAAAATGTTGGTTGCATGCTAATGTTATGATAATTAGAACTGTCTCATAGTCTAAGATAAACTATATTGAGAAGAATTAATCAATTTTGATTCTCTTCACCATCAAATTTGAACATGTATCAGACTTCATTACTTTAACTTGGTTCTCCGTTAAAGTGGGAATACATTGTGTATTTAAATACCAGCATTATAAATAACGGGATTGTTTTTTCATAGGCTTGGTGTGGTTTGTGAGATTAAAGACTATTCCAAATTTTGCCAATTATGAAGAATAGATTTAACTTTTATTATTATTACATATGATTTAATTTTACATAGTATTTTTGTCTTCCATATGAGTTGACTGGTAAAAAATAAAACGTAAAAATTTTGCTGTATAGGTTTAAAGCCCAGAAAGCAACTTGCTTTTCAAAGGTCTTTTATTTCCATGTGATCTTTTTATTTATCATTTATGTCCTAAAGTGCATTGAAACCAAACACATTTGTACATTTATTCACATTACGTTGTAATTCATTTTTGGTTATTTATTTGGGAGAGAAGGGGAATATACACTGGTATTATAATAGAATCGCAATCAGAAATTTACTATCCTAGTTACTCACTTTTTAGAGTTGTTAATGCATGCTTAATAGTTCTAATAATAAAATATTAAATTTTTGTACTTCTATTTCTTTGTAGAACCTTGTCAAATATCTTCCTGAGCAGAAAGTACTCAGTGAATTAGCACAGCTGAGGAATGAATATGATGACCTATGTGAACCTGAACAATTTGGTGTTGTGGTATGTATCTTACATAAAGGCCCACAAACTCGGCTGTGATATAACAATTGTCAAAAAGAATATTTCAACTGTTAATTTTTTTTTCAAACTGTACAATGGCGTAATTAAACATAACGTTGACTGTCAGGAAAAATAAAACTTTATTATTTGTCATGCTATTGAAAAATAAAGAAATTTAGATTTATATTCTACAGAATACCTCAAGATATCTCATGGGATCTCTAACATACTAGTGCCAATATTTAATTCTATTAATTAATATATGAAAAGTAGTATATATTAGTGTATTGGCTATTTTCTTCTTTTATTTAGATCTTGATGTTAGAATTTTCCCCCAGCCTTCCAAATTTAGGGTAAATAAAAGAGTAGTAATTAGATAATAGCAATATTCTAAAAAATTTTTGTTGTATGAGTTGTGTCAGAGAAAGCACAAGAATTTTTAGATTTCTTATAGAATGTCATTAATTAACTGAAACCTTTAAATACACTGTTTCAGCTGGGAAGGAAATATCATAAATATATATCATGCTTTAGTATGATTAAATCATTACTGGATTGAGTTGTTTCCTCATCCCCTCCTCATTTTAAAGAGTACAAAAGATGACTAGATATAAATTACGTATTAAAGGATATAGTTATATGTTTTAAGCATTCCCCAATCCTGCTATTGAAATAATGGGCAAAAAATGGAAAAGAGGAGATGGCGATTTATTTAAATTTCTTGGAAAAAAAGCTATTTTTAACCTAGGTATTCAATACAGGTTTGTTCATTGTATGGATAAGCAGCTGTAATATGGCTGCCAACTTTACCCTGGCTCCCTAACAATTTCATACCCGAATACTAAGACTCAAAATTAACATTGGAACTAGTAGTCAAATACTGTGTTTCATTCAAATATTTTATTACCTTTTTAAAAGTAATGTATTTTAAATTTATCTGATTTGATACTTTGCAATTTAAAAATCTTATTTAACGTCAAAATGTGATAGATGGAACAGAGAACATTCCTTTTGAACATGTGCAATAACTGCTTGCCCATATTCAGAGCTTATTAATTCTCAGATATGGCATTGCATATAGTGATGTGGAAATGTTCTGTCAAATCTTTGAAAAGAAAATCAGGAATGTGTACTTAGGATGAGAGAAAGCTAATGCAAAGGTATCTTAGGAAGATATTTTTGTCTTTTTTGAATTAAGCCAATTATTCAGTTAAACTGGCTAGATATTCTTTATTAAATACCAGTGCTTTAGTACAATATTTAATAAAATTTTCTAGACCAAAGTCCACATTTGAAACCTAAGCTGCTTGAATCATACTATAATTGAAGCAAAGCTATATACTATCTGAGAATTCAGCTGTGTCATGATGGTTATGAGTTCTACAGTAGGTACACTACACAGTTTCTCTGAAGTCATTTTTTTTTTCTGAATGCAGTTTATCTTGGAAGATCTATTAGTTTGCCAAGCAATTCCTTCAAGAAGAATATCCTTGGTGCCACACTGAGGAAATTAAGTTTCGGGACATAAAAAGCAATATACCTTCTGAACTAAAAGCAAACTAGAAAATGGAAGAGGTTTCTTGTTTATGCACATAACCATAAATAATTCTGGGGCTGTGAATATGAAGTAACCTGGCCCTTTTATTTAACTCTCCCTATCCTTAGTTACATATTTGTAGGGAAAAAAGTCAAGGACATTGCAAAGTAGTTTGTGTAATGTAAATCACCCAAGGTAGTATCCACTAGGATTTGCCAAATAAAGTTTAGATAATCTCATATCTAGAAAAATATTTTTGAAGTTATGATAGGCCCTAGTCTTTTAAGTACCAGCTATTATTGTTGCCATTATTATTTATAGAGAAAATGTATTGGGGTTCTTAGAATAGTATCTTATATATAATATATAATAAATGTTTATTTAATTAAATTATAGGACAATTAGGGGATCCCTGGGTGGCGCAGCGGTTTGGCGCCTGCCTTTGGCCCAGGGCACGATCCTGGAGACCCGGGATCGAATCCCACATCGGGCTCCCGGTGCATGGAGCCTGCTTCTCCCTCTGCCTGTGTCTCTGCCTCTCTCTCTCTCTGTGACTATCATAAATAAATTAAAAATAAATAAATAAATAAATTATAGGACAATTATTAATCCCAAGTGTGAACCAGAGATTGAAATTCTTTAAAAGAATTATGTTAAAACATATTTGTCTAGGTTATTGCTAAAATTAAATTAATATCTGTGTGAATACACCCAAAGATTTTTTAATCCTCAAAATTTATCAACAGCTTACATTTAAATAGGAAAATTTCAAAAGTGTAGAATCCTCTGCAGTAATGAGAGAGGCTCCAGGCTGGTTGTCTTGCTTCTGCTAATTCCTCCATCAAAATAATTAGTGTAGTCTACTTCAAATGTATATGCAACATGTGATTTCTATATTTAAAACCTTCAGTGTCTCCCAGAATTTACAGAATAAAACCTGAGCTCCTTAGTATTCTCATTCTGCTGCTAACTCTGGCTTTATATATCCCTCTTCTCTTTGGTGAACTGAATGAATTGGTGTCTTTATGACATTTCAGCTTTTACCTCAGCAGAACTCTCATTGCCATTTCAGCAGTTATTTTACTTGTTCCTATTCAATGGCCTGTCATTTTTCCATTGCAGCTATACCATATCTTACCTGATCTCCTCAAGTCTTCTAACCCTCCCCATTCTTTTCACTTAATACCAACAGTGTAATCTCTTACTTGCCAGAAAAAAAGGAAAGCACTTAGGCTTTTAGAACATCCAATATCTCTTCTACCTACAAAGCTATCTCTAGACATATCTTTTATTTACCTATTCTCTATCAAATCTCAGAAGAAGGGATACCTTATCATTATGACTAATATTATTGCCGTTACTATTATTATTTATACAAACAAAAGGTATTAAAGAGTTACTGTATCTGATACTATGTTAAGCACTTGTACATGAACCATCTTATGTATTCTTCATAATGCTAAGGTTAGTGCTCCATATTATGAATGAGGAAACCCAGCCTAAGGAAGGCTAGGGGCCTTGTCCCAAGGTTATGTGTAGTTAAGTAGTATATGCAGAATTCAAACCCAGGCAGTGTGACTTCAGAGACAGTGTTTTTATTCATTTTTTTAAAATTTTAAAGCACTATTTTTATTGAAGAATAATTGACATACAATAGTGTATTCATTTCAGGTGTACAAGATAGTGATTTGGTATTTATGTACATTACAAAATGGTCACCACAATAAGTCATGTGTCAGTATACATTACAATATTATTGATTACATTCCCTATGCTGTACATAACATCCCTATGTCTTATATATTTTAGAACTGGGAGATTGTACCTTTTAATCCTCTTCAGCTGATCCCTCCATCCCTCCAATCCCCTCCCTTCTGGCAACAACTAGCTTAATCTCTTTATGTATGAATTTGTCATTGTTTTGTTTGTTCATTCATTTTTTTTTTTAGAATCCATATAAAAGTGAAATAATATGAGATTTGTCTTTTTTAAAATTATTTCAATTAGTAAAATACACTGAAGGTCCATCCATTTTGTTGCAAATGACAGGATTTCAGAGTAATATTGTATTACACACACACACACACACACACACACACACACCATACCATACCTTTATTCTTTTATTGATAGATATTTAGGTTTCTTCCCTACCTTGGATATTATAAATAATGCTGTGATGAATATAGGGATGCATACGTCTTTTCAAATTTGTGTTTTTGTTTTCTTCTAATAGATAGAGTGCCTTTAACTGCAATATTGTTCAGTTGTATGTGTATGTGTGTGCACATGCACGTGTATGCATGTATGTATACACGTGAGATACTCTACTACATGCTAATTTACTGTTTTAGCCATTATTTTTTCTGTTTTTAAAGGCCTCTCTTTCTTTCTTTCTTTCTTTCTTTCTTTCTTTCTTTCTTTCTTTCTTTCTTCTTTCTTTCTAAGAGAAAGAGAGAGCACATGCGCATGCATGTATGCAGGGGGAGGGGCAGAGAGATAGAGAATTTCAAGCAGACTCCCCAGTGATCCAGGAGCCAGGCATGCAGCTCAGTTTCAGGACTCTGAGATCATGACCTGAGCTGAAATCAAGAATCCGATGGTTAACTTACTGAGCCACTCAGGTACCCCTGCACATTATTATCTCTTGCCTCTTTTATACTTCTGTTACTTTTATGGCCTCTTCAATTTGTCATTCTGCATTTTACTTTCTCTTCAGAACAGGGACGCCTGGGTGGTTCAGCGGTTGGGTGTCTGCCTTCAGCCCAGTGTGATCCCGGGTCCTGGGATCGAGTCCCACAATGGGCTGCCTGCGAGGACCCTGCTTCTCCCTCTGTCTGTTTCTCTGCCTCTCTCTCTGTGTCTCTCATGTGCCTCTCCATGTCTCTCTGTCCATGTCCCTGATAGCTGCTGCTCTGTTTCCTAGTACCTGTTTTTTCAAGGATTCGTCTCCATTTACTTTCTACTTCTTTACCTCTCATACTCAACAAACAATAATCAGAATTCAACCTCAAACAATGCATTAAAAATTCACTAAGAGAGATCATTAATTACCTCCTAATTGTACTTAAAATACACATCAAATCTACTCTTCATCTGTGCCATTACCACCTTAGCCCAAGCCAGCATCATCATTTTCTTTAACAATTGTGATATACTTTTAGCTTGTTTTCCCCACTCATGCTTTTGCCTTTCTCCAAGTCAATCTCAGCACAGCCCTCCAATGTGTCATTTCTAGAGTTCATTTGTGTTGCATCATATTATTTATCTGCTAAAAGCTACAATGCTCTTTCATGGCACTAAGGTGATATAAATTCCTCACCAGGATTTACCACCTTTCCCACTTCTGTCTCCTGTTGCTTCACTTCTTGATCATTATACTATATACCTCAACCACATTGTATTTTATTTTTCAGTGTATTGAATTTACCATGTTCTTTCCTACCTCTGGCCTCTTACACATGCTGCTGCTTCTTATTCTTACTTGCTGCCTGCCTCTTTCCTGTTTATTCTTCTACTTTTAGCTTAAAGTTCACTTTCTCAGTGATACCTTCACTTGCCTATTAATCAAAATTAAAGCTCTCTATTAAGTCCCTCAGAGCACCTTTTTTTCTTTTCTTTTCTCAAAATTATCATGGTCTTAGTTAAATATTTGTGAGGTTATTTATTGAATGTCTGTTAACCCCCACTGGATTGCAACTTCTTCAAGTGCATGCGTCATTTTGATTTTATTCACATGGTGTATGCTTAATATATATTTGCTGAATGCATAGCTTGAATGCAAAATCAAGTGGGCCCATTTTAGTCCTAATTCTATATCCATATGGCACTTAAGACCTTGAAGAATTTAGCTTCCTTATTGAAAACTTTTCTTTATGTGCCTTCTCTATCAATAAATACTCTTTCCTAATTTCATTCCTATAACCTCTGCCAGTGCCCTGCAAAGTTTGCATTATTATAAAATTTCTTGAATGTTAAAACTAAATCTCATCAGTTAGTAATAGACATATGCCAGAAGTGAGATTTTTCCTGCAAGATTCATTAAAATTCTCATCAAAGGAAACACAATAAAATTGGCAAAACTTGGGGAAAAAATCTGACTTTGACTTTTTCAAGGAAATAAATGTACCTGAGACAATGACTGGGCTGCTAAGCTTTCTCTAAACTTTTTGATTCTTTTTAGCAGCATCATCATTGGGTTTGCTTATATTCACATGTAATAAGTTGAAAAGAAGTAAAAAAGGAAAAAAAGAAAGAAACAGAAAATAAAGGTCAGGGACCTTTCCTCTGTCAAAAGGCAGACTACCTGGTAAGAGCGTTATGCTAGTTCCCACACTTTCTATTATCAATATCCCTTTTCTTTGGTAGTGGGGGGTGGGTAGATTGTCCACATAGCATACTACTAACTTGTCCTCCAACCCGCCTCCCACAGAATTAAATTTGGTACATCCTGGTAGTTATTGCTGTACTTTTACTGGAAAAAAACAGCACAGATCTTTGAAAGCTTTGCCAGTTAGAACCCCAGCAGGAGCTTTTAGTCTCTTCAGAAAGTATTTGTATCTCAGGTCTTCTAAAACCTCAGAGGTATGGAAATTACCGCTTGTCTAGCACCAAGGATTGAGACCCATACTGTATTATCTATTAAGCTAACACATCTTCTAAGAAAAAGAATATAATTAGCTCTTTTTGTAATAAGTACTTTGTTTTTCTTCATTCAAAATTCCCCATATTTTTAACTAATAACATTCTAAAGCTATAATCTAACAAAAATGTTTGAGATGGCTTAGTGCATATAAAAACATTCATAATGCAAAGCACAGATTATGTGATATTGCTGATAGCACATTTATTTATTTTCTTTTATACACAAATCCATGAAGGCACAAGGAGTGGATTTATGCCTATAGTTGGCACAACTATAAAGTCTGTGTGCTTTTTAATTTTTTTAAAAGCCTCATAAGAGCTTATGAGCTCTATTCAAGATAGCTTAACCAGGTGAAAAGGAGAATTTTAGAGGTTATTTTTCTCTTTCCCACCTATTATTGAAGGCAATTAGTTTAGATGGAAAATTGTAGCTCTTCTGTTCCACTAATATTAAAATATTATTCAGGTTTGCATATTGGGAAAATCACATTTTTTTTCCATAAGCTTTCATTCAGAGTGTTCAGTGTTTTGATATGTAATACCTTGATTTTTTTCTATTTTCATTCTTTTTGTAAATATGACTACTAGCTCTTTTTTTTTAAAGATTTTATTTATTTATTCATGAGAGACACACAGAGAGAGAGAAAGGCAGAGACACAGGCAGAGGGAGAAGCAGGCTCCATGCAGGGGGCCCGACGTGGGACTCGATCCTGGGTCTCCAGAATCAGGCCCTGGGCCAAAGGCAGCACTAAACTGCTGAGCTACCCAGGCTGTGCTGAATACTAGCTCTTATATCTAGATGTGTATTCATTTTATCTGATGAAAATACTGGTTTAGTAATTTTGAGATCAAGTAAAAGAAAACTCACCATAACTCATTCTCAAATCTGTGTATTTATATTCTTGTTCATTTCATAAATTTCTCATAATAGTTCATTTTGTGGCAGGATTGCTTATTTACATCAGCTTTTGCAATAAATAAAATAAAATAAATAAAATAAAATAAAATAAAATAAAATAAAATAAAATAAAATAAAATACACCTGAAAACTGAACAGTCAGATTAGGCCTATGGATATCAATGAGGTTTTGCTACTGATTGCTTTTCACTGAATTTTAAAACCAGAAATTAACTCCTTTTCCCCCTGTGTTTATCAGTAATCCCTAATACAACAGCATAGCACAGCCATTCTTGGCCTCAAACAGTTATTTTCAGAAGGATGTTTTGAAGTTCTCTCAAACTCCTAGTGTGATTCTCTTGAGTTTACAGTGTCTTTCTGGGCAGACTGTGTTACTATGTTTTGTTACAGACTAAAAACTAGTAGATGTTTGTTGATGCATAATTTCCACCTATCACTATCTTTGGGGGAAGTATTGTCTATTAGGATATCATTTTTTTTCTGATATAGACTCAGTTTTTAAAAAATTCTTAAATTGAAGTATAGTTGACATATATACTAGTTCATGTGTACAGCATCATGATTTGACAACTCTATACATTATGCAACTATTTTTCCAAAGCCTATTTGGAAAAATAGTTTTCCAAAGCCTATCTATTTTTCCAAAGCCTAATTTTATATATTAACTATGGCTCTTATCTCTCCTTCCATCTAATATAGAAACATTTGCCATTGGATCTGAATAGTGGGTACACTTGTATTGATTATTTTGTCCAGTCCAGATACAAGGTATACTGCAGAAAGTGCAGTGATAAGCAGAAAAGATCTTGTCATTGAGGAGGTTATTGTCTAAAAGAGGAAAAGCAAATTACTTAATAGAGAATCACAGATGTTCTTGCTATATTTCCATACTTTCAGGCTGAGTTTTGCTCAGTCATTGGGTCTGGCTTCACAACTTGTATAGGCAGTTCTGCCTGCTATCTAACTTAAGTCTACCCTTCTTTAATATGACTTTATTATCATAGCCTTTATTATAGTCACTGATCCAAGTTATTCTTGTATTTTCAGTGTGCAATGTATCCTAATAGTATTTAACTATTTAGGACAAATATCTTGTAACAAGGTATATTTTTTACAAATGTTTCTGTTAATTCTAATGAATTCTTAACATTATATTTTGAAGAGACTATAAGATCAATTATGTTTGCATATGATGGTAGTTGAAGGAGAGTTTCTTATTAGTGCAAAAAGAAAGATGATAGAAATAACCTTAAAGGTGGTTGACACATAGGAGCAGGGGTGGCATGTGGCTATCTCCTCCTCCTTCACATGTGATTTTTACACCTGTGATTTTTTTTTCCCCCTCTGGATTCTTACATCAGTTTGGGAGTAGATCAATATTTACCAGCTGCATAGGTAATCAAGTATATAAAATTTATATAAACAAAACTGGGTCTGACTCTTTGGGGGAATAACCTACTTGTAGCTGTTCTCACTAAAGCTGTCACTTCATTTTTTTTTTTAAATATAGTACAGATCACCTAAAGAAATGATAGCTGCTTGATGTGATTTGATAGACAAGTACCTCGTAACACAAATAAATCCCCTACATAATACAACACCATGGTCAGCACCCCACAGTACTTCAAGAAATGAATTGTAAAACAAAGAAAGTCCGCTAAAATGCTACCAGAGAGCACAACTATAAACAAATATATATTTCAGTTGAGTTTGTGTTTTATTTAGTCACATCATTTAGGTATTCTCCAAGTGCCTTTATGAGACATGAGCCTTTTAATAATTGTATCTGTGGCTGGGTATGTTGCTCAATACTTTTTTCATTTCTAAGCTTAGTTATTCAATATATTCCCTTATATAACTAGATCTTGTAATAGAGATTCAACTCTTGTCTATCAGTGTACCCAGTCAGATCATAAAAATTCACACTTTTGATTGCAGCAAATTCGGTTAGTATTATCAAGGCATACTAATTCGTGGCTACAGTTAAGAGATGAATATTGCTTCACCTCCTCTTTAGTCTCTTGATTTTACAGTAACACATTTGCAATGAGAACATTTACAATAGTAAATATATATAGTGCATTAAAACTGGCTGAAAGGAGCACAGGACAGTATTTACAGTGTGTTTGATAGCTAATGAGTGCTGTTTTTCACTGAGCTCTAACAACACATTCATTAATTGTGAATAAGAGAACTTTCCCTCGGGCTTCGTAGAACACTCAAGGACCATGATTTCTTTTTGGGTATTCCTTGAGGATGTAGAAAGATGATAATAGAAATAACAGCTATTGCTTTAGAGTGCATACATCGCCAGCCACTATGATAGGAGAGTTATACAAAGCATCTTATCTAACTCCTGCTGCAGCTTGAACAGGTTATTTGAGGAATGCATTTTACTAATGAGGAAATGAAGTCTAACAAACATTAGGTAACTTATATTAGGTCATGAACTAGAATGTAATAGAACTATAGTTTAAGTCCCAGGTCTGTGTAACTCAAAATCCCTATTTCTTCCACTATAACTTGCATTGTAAGTCGGGAAAATGCAGAAAATGTTTTCTCTCCCTCTGTGAGGATTGGGGAAGAATTTATCTCAAACCTAGCCTTCAAAATAGATATATGAGGCTCCACATTTAGACTCAGATTGAGCTAGGGCAGTATTGTTGGAATGACCCATGTGGCAGCAAATTACTATGTGGGAGGGAGAGTAGCCCCCAGTTTACCCATATCAGCCTACTATAATACCTTTTCGTACCATACATCTTCTCCCTAATCCAGCACTTTGCTAATTTTGGAGTTCCTATTGGAGTGAATGAATATATTCACTAGTTTTGTAGTTATTGTTTTAAGCCATCATATTTATCAACTGCTATGAGCTAAACTGTGTTCTAGAGGGTAAATGAATAAAGACATTTTGCCAGATTCAAGGGCAACTCTGTCCCCTTACACTGTATAGCCTCTTCTCAAAATCAAACTGACTGATGATGGATTATATCCAGTAATAACAGTTCAACGAAGTTAATACCCTAGCATTTCTGGTTTGATATCTTAGCTGAAGACATTATTTTGAGGACAGTAAAACATCATCATTCTCTCTGAATTTTGTTCAGTAGACAATCTTACTGTCCTACTTGGGAAATCTGAAAAATGGTTAGTCAGCTGAGGAGTGCTTTTAAACATTTGAATGTCTGATATATGCAAGACACTGTGCTAGGTGCTACATCAGATGCAGTCTTTGACTGTTCTCCCTACGTACTCTCCTCATCAGCAAACTTACCTCCCACAGTATCTAACTGAATAACTTCCCAAATATGCCAACTCTAATACTGTGTATCCAGACCTAAGCACTGTGTATCCAGATACAACCAGATATACTATAGTACCTAAAACCAAAAATGTCAAGAAAGCCATATCATTTTCCTATCATAGAGGTATCATTTTACTATTTATGTGAAAATTTGGAGATGGAAAGGCTGAAGGGATCAGAGAGCATATTTAAATAGTCTATTTTACTAATTCAACCTTGAAGTACATGAAATTTAAGCTTGAATGTTGAGCTTGGAAAATACGAGACAATTCTAAGAAATTCTTCAAGTCAAAATATAGGCAAGGAATGGTATTAAATTACACTGTGTTTACCACAATATGAATATGATCCCAAGATTTGGAGCCTTAATAGTGGAAAGCTAGTAGTGTCTAAAATATACAATTGATGTCTGAGAGAATGGTAAACCAAGTTCACTTAAATGCCAATAATGTTTTTTTGGTAACAGCTGAGTAATATTTTATTTTGTGGATCAAGCACCCTTTACCCCATCTTTTCCCAATTCTAGAAGCAGAGATTTAAAAGGAGATAATGTTTACACATAATTTACTTGGCTCCTATCCAATTATTGAAACAAGGAATTTCCCCTACCTTGTAGATGAGGAACCTAAAGACTGGAGAAATTAGGTAGATTACTTCCGCACAGTGAGACAATGTGAAAGTTTCTAGATTTAGTCTTTAATTGAGTTTGTTACTAAGCTGCATATTACCTGCACCTACACTCTCTTATATAGGATAGGCAGCAGACGATCAGGGGAAACAAATTCACCTGAAACAAAGCAACAAATCAGACCATAAACCACAGCAAACCAGTATCTCCTTCTGCCTTCATTAATACCAACAGTGTTCTACCTCACAACAGACTTAAAATCTTGGAGTCATCTTTTACTATCTTCTCTCATATTTAATACTACATCCCATTGAATCTTCCTTAATTCTGTCTCATATCCATTGCTTCTTACCCCTTTCTACCATCAACATCCTAGCTCATTATCTGTTTTTTTAAGTCATTTTGAAGACTAGTACTCTCCCTGCCACTACTCTCTCCTCCAAACAATTGTACATACTGCTCCCAATATGATTGCAAGAGGCATTGTGGTGTAATGGTTGAGAGTCTAGGTTATGTGACCTGAATGCCTGAGCTCAAATCTCCAGGTCTTTAACATACAACTTATCTTTGCATAAATCACTTAGTATTTCTGTCACTCACTTTCTTAATGTTTATAATGAGACTAATGCTAATAACCTTTTCCTAGGATTGTTTTGAGATTCAAATCAGTTAATTTACATATATATATATATATATACAGAAAAATATTTGGCACAAAGTGCTTAAAAATGCTAATCACTGTTATTTTACTATTATTAGGAAATTACACTTTTGTTCATGTTATTTCAGTTAGAGGTGGTATTTAAATCCATTCTATCTAGATCTATAGGCCAAAGATTGAAACACAAATCCCAGAAAGGGTGAAAATATGAATGAAAACAAGTAGTATTATAACTGAAGTGAGACTAAAAATCCATGTAAGTATAAGGGTTTAAATTACTTATTCATCTGAGACCAAGGCCACTGTGGTGAACCTACAAAGCCTTACAAAGCAGGACCAGAAGGGCACATAAATCACTTGACTAACATTTGGTCAAAATAGCTCTTGGGCTCTTTTAACCATCAGAGAGCCTGAAAAAAAAAAAAACTCCCTAAACATAAAATGATAGAAATATGTGTATGTGCAAATGGTGCCAGTTACCGGTGAAAGCAAAGGAAAAATAAATTGGGGAGAGATTTGAAGAGAGTGGTAGAGGCATAAAGAAAGGCAGAAAAGCATACAGAAACTTGGGTTCCCATGGAAACATACCCAAGAGAGTTGTGAATTCATGGAGATAAAGAATTTGATATGGCTAGCTTCCAATTCCATGGCCTTTCCATGGACTTTTTGGGTATTTCAGTTTCAATTTTGCCCCTAGGTATATACCCTGTGTATTCCTAACTATAAACCTTTTCTCACACTGTATCCTTTCTACACCTTCCTTTTGGCTCCCATTTGTTCTCTCTCTGCCTCAGTCTCTCTCTCTCCTTTGTTTTTCTATCCATTCATATCACCTCTATTGTGAAGTGTGCATTAAACATTGTAGTCATAAGAGTTTAAAGTTTTGGGGTGCCTGGGTGGCTTATTCAGTTAAGCATCCAACTCTTGGTTTTGGCTCAGGTCATGATCTCAGGGTTGTGAACTTGAGTCCCATGTTAGCCTCCACAATCAGAGTGGAGTCTACTTGAGATTCTCTCTTTTATTTTCCCTCTGCCCCTCCCCCTACTTGCTCACATGCATCCGCTTTCTCTCTCTAAAATAAAATATTTTTTAAAAATGAGTTAAAAGTTTTCTTTTAGCACACATCAGCATTTAATTTCTACTTGCCCATCTAGAACCGTATGCTAGTTTTATCAGTAACTATAGTTTTTAAGTGACTGTGTTATGAGTTTTAGGTTATATTAGAAGATTGTGATTTGGTGGTATGCCTTATACTTACCATAGAAGTGATGAAGAAACTATAGGATGGTTTCTATAATATTATCCTGATCATAAAAATAAAAGAGCTATTAATAAGAACTCATAAAATCTACATAAATATAGTAACAGGTCAATATTCCCAGCATATTTTTACAAATCATCTATAAAGAGCATGAGAGCATATAGGGATTAGCAGAAGGCATAGGTTAATCTTTAGAGAAGGAGATACCCATGGTTAATGGGCAAATTCATGTCAAAGAAGAAAAATTATGAACTATGCCTTCCATATTAGAGCAGATATGATATATTCAGCAGCTCATTTGCTTCTTTTGAAAGGCACTTTGGGTCTTAAGGACTTTTGTTTCTGTTTTGAAATTATTTTCATGTTATTTACAGATATCTCAGTGTCTAATCTGTACCTAACATTTATAATCAAGAAACTAAGCAATATGTGCAAAAAATAAATATAATTAGGATTATTAATAATTTATTTTGGGGTGGTTAAGTGGTTCAGTTGGTTAAGTGTCCAACTCAGCTCAGATCTTGATCTCAGGGTCATGGATTCAAGCTCCATGTTGGACTCCACATGCAGTGTGGAACCTACTAAAGAAAAAGAATTGTTTATTTTCATTGTGTGTATGCTTATGTGTGTTCATATCTGTCTACTCCCACTCTCACCTCTGTCCTATAATTCATTTGGTGAATGAAAGCTTATTAAATGACTTGAAGTTAGAGGACATTAATGGCTAAAAGAAATTATTACCATAGGAGCTAAACCAAAGGGAATAGAGAATGTGCACCAACACTATGAAACAAATAATTAAAACCTAATTTGACCTGTTTTAAAGAAAACCAACATAGAATTCTTGAGTAATATACTTAAAAGTAAGTTCATCCATTTTGAGTTTATCTTTGTGTATGGTGTAAGGGAATGGTCTAGTTTCATTCTTCTGCATGTGGATGTCCAATTTTCCCAGCACCATTTATTGAAGAGACTGTCCTTTTTCCAGTGGATAGTCTTTCTTGCTTGTCAAATATTAGTTGACCATAGAGTTAAGGGCCCATTTCTGTGTTCTCTATTCTATTCCATTGATCTATGTGTCTGTTTTTTGTGCCAGTACCACACTGTCTTGATTTTTATTGCTTTGGAAAACAGCTTGATGTCCAGAATTGTGATGCCACCAGCTTTGGTTTTCCTTTTCAATATTTCCCTGGCTATTCGGAGTCTTTCCTGATTCCACACAAATCTTAAGATATTTTGTCCCAACTCTCTGAAGAAAGTTCATGGTATTTTTATAGGAATTTCATTGAATGTGTAAATTGCCCTGGGTAGCATAGACATTTTCACGGTATTAATTCTTCCAATCCATGAGCATGGAGTATTTTTCCATTCTCTTACACCATACACAAAGATAAACTCAAAATGGATGAAAGATCTTAATGTGAGACAAGAATCTATCAAAATCCTAGGGGAGAACACAGGCAACATCCTTTTTGAACTTGACCACAGCAACTTCTTGCAAGATACATCCATGAAGGCAAGGGAAATAAAAACAAAAATGAACTATCGGGACTTCATCAAGATAAAAAGCTTCTGCACAGCAAAAGAAACAGTCAACAAAACTCAAAGACAACCTACAGAATGGGAGAAGATATTTGCAAATGACCTATCAGATAAAGGGCTAGTATCCAAGATCTATAAAGAACTTATGAAACTCAACAGCAAAGAAACAATCCAGTCATGAAATGGGCAAAAGACAAGAAATTTCACAGAGGAAGACATAGACATGGCCAACAAGCACATGAGAAAATGCTCCGTATCACTGGCCATCAGGGAAATACAAATCAAAACCACAATGAAATACCCCCTCACACCAGTTAGAATGGTGAAAATTAATAAGACAGGAAACACCAAGTGTTAGAAAGGATGTGGAGAAAGGGGAACCCTCTTGCAATGTTGATGGGAATGTGAACTGGTGCAGCCACTCTGGAAAAGTGTGTGGAGGTTCCTCAAAGAGTTAAAAATAGAGCTACCCTACAACCCAGCAATTATACTGCTGGGGATTTACCCCAAAGATACAGATGCAGTGAAATGCCAGGACACCTGCACCCCAATGTTTATAGCAGCAATGTCCACAATACAATGGAATATTACTCAGCCATTAGAAACGACCAATACCAACCATTTGCCTCAACGTGGATAGAACTGGAGGGTATTATGCTGAGTGAAGTAAGTCAATCGGAGAAGGACAAACATTATATGGTTTCATTCATATGGGGAATATAAAAAATAGTGAAAGGGATTAAAGGGGAAAGGGGAGAAAATGAGTGGGAAATACCAGAGAGGGTGACAGAACATGAGAGAGTCCTAACTCTGGGAAATGAACAAGGGGTAGTGGAAGGGGAGGTGGGCAGGGGGACGGGGTGACTGGGTGACAGGCACTGAAGGGGGCACTTGATGGGATGAGCACTGGGTGTTATAATATATGCTGGCAAATCGAAGTCCAATAAAAATATACAAAAAAAAAGTAAGTTCATGTGATTTTACCATTACCTAATTAACTTAACATCAACATTCTGTCCAGTAGGGGAAATTCTTTAGAGCATATATAAATATTTAATATATTCAATGAATAAAAATCATTGGTTTAAAAATTATCAAATGTTCAATCAGAGCTAGTCCTATGATTTCAAACAGCATAGTAATATGTAATTTCTTAAGAAATCTGATTCCTCTTACATTTTCTGTTACCATGTACATATTATATCTATGGCGAAACTATCCACTCAACTCAGTTTCATGTTTGTAAATTTTCATAATTTACCTCAGGGAACAGTTTTTGGTAGTTTAAATGCTATTTATGATTAGTGATTATGGGGATCCCTGGGTGGCGCAGCGGTTTGACGCCTGCCTTTGGCCCAGGGCGCGATCCTGGAGACCCGGGATCGAGTCCCACGTCGGGCTCCCGGTGCATGGAGCCTGCTTCTCCCTCTGCCTGTGTCTCTGCCTCTCTCTCTCTCTCTCTCTCTCTGTGTGACTATCATAAATAAATAAAAATTTATATAAAAAAAGACTATTAAAATTATTTTAAAAATGATTAGTGATTATGCAGTTAACAATAGCAACTGTTTAGCTTCAATAATATTTTCTTATTGTTATAAGGATGATTTGTTTAAAACTGAACAGCTGTTTTTAAACGTTGATGAAAATATTCCTTTGGAATGTCTAAAACATAACAAAACAATATTTTTTAAAACCCAGAAAATTCATTTTATGCAGAAATTTTACCATATTGTCTATAAAATTATCCCCACTAGAAAATGAAACAGCAGGCTTTATATATCTATATTCTTATAGAGCATTTCTTGTCTTACAGATGAGCTCAGTGAAAATGTTGCGGCCTCGTCTAGATAACATTCTTTTCAAGCTCACGTTTGAAGAACATGTAAACAACATCAAACCAAGCATCATAGCAGTAACTCTTGCCTGTGAAGAAATGAAGAAAAGTGAAAGCTTTAACAGACTTTTAGAGTTAGTTCTTTTGGTTGGAAACTACATGAACTCAGGCTCTAGAAATGCCCAGTCTTTGGGTTTTAAAATCAACTTCCTTTGTAAGGTAAGATAACATTTTATAATGCTGAATAATAATCTCATCTGTGAGAAGGGTCACTCTAAATTGGCAATAGTACATAAGCCAAAAAAATAATATGCTTTAAAAGGGTGAATGTTGGGGCACCTGGGTGGCTGTCAGTTAAGCATCTGCCTTTGGCTCTGGTCATGATCCCATGGTCCTAGGACTAAGCTGCACATCGGGCTCCCTGCTTGGTGGAGAACCTGCTTCACTCACTCTGCTGCTGATTGTGCTCTCTCTCTCTCTCTCTGTTTGTGTGTGTGTGTGTCAAATAAATAAATAAAATCTTTTAAAAATAAATAAATAAAAATAAAATGATGAATGTTGTGATAAGTAAATTATATCTCAATTAAAACAGATAAATATATTTTTGTTTAATTTTAGTGCAGTAAAATCTCAAAGACTATGCAAATTCTGTTGTAATATAGTACTAAACTCCTCTGATCAGAACTTTCTGGTGTTTGTAAATTTTTTTTAAATTGCCTTTTATAAAGTAGATGCAATATTCTATTTCAGTTCCCTTGTACTTATTTTATGTCTTTCTTAAAACTGTTTGAGGAGCTAAATGTAATAAGGTAAATAGCCAGAAATTTCTTTTTGAATATGCTTTCCTTATTCTGGTCTAAACAAACAATACTCTATGTTGTTGAATACTGTTGTTACTAAGCTTATACTAGATATCTAGTCTACTAACTAAAAGTTAAAAAAAACTAAATGACAGTCATCTTGCTGTTTTGATCAAGACATTTCATAGTATTTTTTTGAGATTTTAATTCTCATGAGAAGAAACAGAGAAGCACAAAAATGATCATATACAGCCATTTCTAGGCTAGAGTGAATCACCTTATTCAAGGGAAAGATCTGTCTGTTACAAAGAGAAAACTGAACAGACTCTGAAGTGAAGGCCTATAAGAATGCTAGAGAGGAAAATAAATCTGAAAACAATCAATATCTCTTTGACATCTCACCATTCTTTCACTTTTTTTTCTTCTCACATCTTAAACCATTGAAAAACTGGTTAGTTCTTGAAGTATAACAAAAATCTCAAATGTAGGAATGGATATAAATTTCTTTTCTATTAATGCATTAAATAGATGCACATTACATATGTATGGACTAACGTTTTAATATGCATCAAAAGTGATTTGCTTCTAACTCAGATAGACAAAGAATAACCTTTATAGGAATAGGATGTATAATGGAATTATATCTGTTTACTCCTTATTCATTTTTGAGGGGTGTAAAGAAGGAGTGCCAGAAAGATAGGGAAGATCATCTGGAATGCTAGATTTTGTCGAAAAAAAACCCCAAAACCTAATATTGTTACTCCCTCTTCTTGGGATATTAGGGGACATGTGAAATTATTTGATAATGCCAGAGAGAATAAGGTAATGCTTGTAATAAAATGGAATAAATTGTAGCCACATTTATAGGATAAATCTAAATATTTAATACATTTGCATTGTATTGCATACCATAAATTTAATACTAAGAAAGTCATCTCTTCCAAAGATGCTTTTTAAGTATATACTATATGCAGGGTGGATGAATCTTAAGATATTTTTAGTCAGTGATCATAAAAATATTATAAATTAAGAGAAAAGATCATTGAAAATTTGTGTTGTATACCTATTTCACATTTGATTCATATAAAAAAACATTTAAAACCAACTATCCTAATTTGACTATATATGTATCTTTTCTAACTTTCTTAATTTCACATTATTCCAATTAATTACATGAACTAATTTTTATAGCAAATATGAATAAGTCATTTATACATGGAAACAAAAGATTATATTAATCTCACAGAAGGATTTTACAGTTCTATTTTGGAGAGAATCTTCTTCCTGTCTTCTAGCTGTCAAATGAAAGTTTTATACAACACTAATCTGACATCTATCACTAGAGGTATACTCAAAGGATTCAGCACAAAGATTTTTCCCAACTTCATATGAAATAAAAATAATCTTGTGGGAAATACTATCATGTAGTAATAGATGTTCTAAAAAAGAAGAAATGATTTTTTTTAGATGTCCCTATCTTCCCCCTGCCCACTTTTCAGTAGGGTTTTTCTCTTTAGGGAAATATTTGTCCTTAAGAAAGAGAAATCATATACATGCATGACATTCCCCTAATGTCTAGGATTAAAAGGATATTCCTGGAATACAAAGGGTTCTGAGTAGATGTAAATGTCTAAAATGATAGAAATTTGTGAAGGACATAGAAACAAGTTTACTTAGGTTTGTAATCTGTTCAAAAGTGAATTCACTAACTACTGATGTATGATTAGCTAGAATTGTTGTTAAATTCCAGTTATATTATAAAAGCTTATTTGGTTGATATTTCTTAATTTGCTTAAAGAATAGCAGAGAGAACTTCCTTTGTAGAGCACTGAGTTTGCTTTGAAAAATGATAACATTTACCCACCTAAATTATTCTAATGATAATTTCCTTTCTTAGTGAATATGACTATAATCTGCTCTTCACAAGTTATAGAGTATGTTAAAATATTCACCATCTTAAAAAGGAGCCATGGTGTAAGCAGTTAAATTTATCAGATATATCTTGTAGTAAAATAATATTAAAAATTCAGATGGTCACAATTGGCTCCTATGATATTTGGGAAGAAAAGGAAAACAGATAGGTTAACCTAAATGTCAAATATAACTAACTGGTGTCATATTACTATAAATACTACCCTTACCATAAAATGCTTTAATTTGCAGCTGTGAATTATCACTTTGTGAATCACCAAACCAAGGTTCTGAACTGTAATACAAGTCATTTCCATGCAGATGAGTTCCCAATGTTTTCTTTGCCCCTGTTTGCCTGTTGTTTATTAAAATTCTAACCAATAGCAGTGGTGCACTTCAGGGTCATTTACTTATGTTTTCAGCTATATACAATAACATAATCTGCATAAGAACAAAACATTTGAAAATCCCTAGGCACTAAGCTTTGTGGGCATATAAGATAAGGATCTTTACAAGAGAAAATGATTCTGTTGGATAAAAGCAAAAAACAAAAAAGAAAATAAAACAAAAAAGCCAGGAATTTATCGAAATGTAAGAAATAGCTCAACTAGAAACTGAAGAAGCTGAATAACTTGGCCTTTAAAAAAGCAACAACAATGGTATCTTTGAGGGAACGGGGAGCAGGAACAAATGGAAAGTCTTTTTAGGAAATTGTCTTTGGGTGCATTAGCTCCAACCATTTTCCTCCTTCTTTCTCTGAGTTTGATTTAAATTCTTATTAGAAAGACAGACTGATTGGCCTAGCGTGGATTACAAGAATACTCCTTGTCCAAGGGAAGGCAAAGAACCTTGATTGATAACACTACCAGGACTACCTGTGATGGAAGATTGCTCATGTCCTAAAGGATGTGGTTATCCAAAGATAGGGACACCAAAGATTAGTGACAGGTCAAGGGACGTCAGACAAACAAAGGCAAAACAAAAGAGATCATTGGTATACCAGGGGCATACAAACAACACAGAAGATGCATAGAAACCTCAAGAAGCTAGTGGTACAGTTAAGTGGTCGGGAAATATACTACATATAGAATAATATGTAATGTCACAAGATACACTGTCAGTGAACACCAAGACTAATGGCCATTGAGATTAACAGGACGTCCGAAGAGGGAGGAGTTTTTGATTATGGGGTGGGGATGAGCAGTACTGCAAAATGAAAGAGAAGTATCTTGAAGGAATGGTAGAACTAGGTTATATAAGGGAAGAAGGCATAACCTTGCAAGACAGGAAAAAGATCGACTCAGAACCTACCTTTTAGCTTCCATTTTGCCCATTAATAGCCAAGTTTTCATGGCTGTCACTTACTCTCTCTGAACTCTATTTCCTTACCTGTAACTGAGGAAATCCAGTGACCCTTGCTTATTTTGTTATTTAGGGTTGTTTTTTGGGTCAAATAAAATTATCTTTGTCACAGTTCTTTGAAAAATAATGTTAAATGGTAGTAGTTCTTTTTAATGATGGTAGAGAAAAAAAATAGAAAAAAAATGATGGTAGATAACTGGGGATAATCATCATGTGTTTGAAGAGGAATTAGAAAACCACACTGACTGGAATATTGGATATGTTGGAGACAAATAACATTGGCTGGGAGGTTGTGAAAAGATTTTGAGTTATTTGTATACTAGTATGGTTAGCTTGCCTTCATAATTTTTTAAATCATTCATTTCCTAACTTATGAAGGTCATGAACCTTTCTTTTTCTGCCTTGAGTTAATATCCCCTCACCCATACTATGTATGACTTTCTAGTCATTCTGGTTGGACAGAGAGATATAACAAGTCATGATGAGTAGGATGATGTGCTTTTGTACAAATGTGAAATATACTGTACAAAGAACCTGAAGAAAACATTTCAATTTACTATGGAGAAAATTTTATATATCTTACTCTAAGTCATAAGGATTAATATGGTAATGTAATTGTGTTCCTATTTCTAAGATCCATCATTTCTATAAAGTGTAGGTAACATTAAAGGCCTTATTTCCTAGAAACCATCACATAGTATTTGTGACAGAATACTGTAGGTATTATCCCAAGTACACAAAGGAAAGTCTTCTCCCCCAGAGAAAGAAAGAAAAAGAAAGAAAGAAAGAAAGAAAGAAAGAAAGAAAGAAAGAAAGAAAGAAAGAAAGAAGGAAAGTGATAAAAAGCTTCATTTTTAATGTGAAATAGAAGATTAGTTACCAGAAGATATGATTTGTAAAGAAAATGACTGCTGTCTGTGGAAACAAAAGTTAGAAATATATAATCCAAGAGAAAAATCTACAACAACAAAAAAAAAAAAACTAAGAAAAAAGTCACATCTAAGTACTTTAAAAATTTCACATCTCATAATTTTTAGCTGAAATGATGTGGATGGTTTCCATATAAACTTAGAATCTTTTTTTTTTTTTAAGATTTTATTTATTTATGAGAGGCACACAGAGAGAGAGAGAAGCAGAGACACAGGCAGAGGAAGAAGCAGGCTCCATGCAGGGAGCCCAATGTGGGACTTGATCCCGGGTCTCCAGGATCATGCCCTGGACTGAAGGCGGCGCCAAACCACTGAGCCACCGGGGCTGCCCTAAACTTAGAATCTTAACATAAGAAGGTAACTAGTCTAGCCTCTTCAATTCCTTGATAAGAAAATGGACACTCAGAGAAGGGAAATACTTGGTTTGTGTTTTGGCAGGTTCCAACTGCCATGACAGAGTACCACAGTCTGGGTGGTTTAAACAACGGAAATTAATTTTGTCAGTTTCGGAGATAGGAAGTCCAAGATCTTGTTGTGAATGTTTGGCATAAGTGTTAACTTTTTTTTTTAATTTAGAGACTGTAGTTCCTCACAGATTTAAAGGGTATACCATTTTTTACCAGCGAAACTATTGAATATATAATTGTCCCACTGCTGTGGTTCATTTATTTAAAAAAAAAAAACATTAAAATGTATTGTTTGCTATAAATATTAACCAGCAATTCTACCTTCAAATGTGGGTTAACAAATAAATATATGACTATGAATTTATAAGCAAAAATATTTTAGAAAATAACCACTGTAGAATATACTAAAAGGCACCCTACCAAAGATCAATACATTCTAGTCAATAGTCTACACATTTGGTTGCCTATGGTTTAACAGTTTATAAAGTACTTTCCTTGCCATTCAGGGAGGTGAATTATTATTGGCCCCATTTACAAATTAGTAAATAAAAGTGTACAATTTAAGTCATACAATTTTTCCAATTTCCAATTTTAAATACCAGCTAGCAATTATCCAAGTTGAGGCTTAAGTCTGTTTTCTGTGTCCCAATCCTTGCAAGCACACTGCCTCTCATTGTACTATAACAGGATGTTTGGATATATATGGTTCAATGCAAGGAAGCATTACAGAACACACCTCTGCCACTTATGGAATTCCAGAAATTGGGAAAATCACATAAAGATTTTCTTGACTCTTTGGTAGCTTGTAAAATGAGAAATCTCTCTCTCTCTCTCTTTTTTTTTAATTTTATTTATTTATTCATGGGGGGGGGGTGGCAGAGGGAGAAGCAGGCTCTATGCAGGGAGGCCCGATGTGGGACTCAATCCCAGGTCTCCAGGATCACACCCCAGGCTGAAGGCGGTGCCAAACCTCTGGGCCACTGGGGCAGCCCCTAGAAATCCCTTTTTTAATTCGAATAGAATTGGAAGTAATTGCAGGAATATTATTATAATTTTTTTTTACAGATTTTATTTATCTCTTCATGAGAGACACAGAGAGAGAGAGAGAGAGAGAGAGAGAGAAAGAGGCAGAGACACAGGCAGAGGGAGAAGCAGGCTCCATGTAAGGAGCCCGACGTGGGACTCGATCCCGGGGTCTCCAGGATCAGGCTCTGGGCCGAAAGTGGCGCTAAACTGCTGAGCCACCTGGGCTGCCCAAATTGCAGGAATATTAATAGAACATTTCTCTTCCTCTAATACATTTTAATGTATCCAGGCAGTAGAGCCTATATATTTGTAATAAAATAGCACCTAATAATCTGCCTAATTATAGAGCTATCACTTGACCTTGTATGTATAGACTCTTAGAGCCTATCAGTTTTGTGTAGGCAAGTTTAGCTGCTGTTCTCAAATTTTACAAATGAAAATCGGACCTCCAGGGAGATAACTTACCCAGGATCACTCAGTGGCAGATGTATAGTTAGAATCCAACTTTTCCTAAGACTCAAATTATTTCAGTGGCTCAGGCTATTTTTAGAATTTGATGGTCTCTTTTGCTTCACTGAAATCTTTTTTTCCTATCAGACAGTATTTAACATTACTTGAATTTGGAGGAGTTGTGGTTGATATTTTGCTGAGAAGAAAATTGCTTTAAGGGATATAATTTGCATCGGAAAATGCTGTGTAAGGGAAGCCTATCAAGTACAGGATTGGGTGGAATGTTAGGTCTTCTTTCTAAACTTTCCTTTTTTTCCTTGTGGGTCCTTTAAAATCTCCTTCCTGCGGGGCTATTTGAAGAAAAGAATTTTCAGTTGTTGATCTCCCTGAGTCACTGGTTATAATCAGTGACATATATCCAAATGTACAGCAAAACCCAGACAAGCTCATTCATGTTGCTTTGCATTTTTAAATGTCATCATGTAATATCATGACACACCATACTATGTTCGTAATTTATGACTAATAGACACAAACATTTCAAGTTAAGGATTTGTCTGTGTCATGTCATACTCTTTGAAGTAGAAACAACCATTTTTGACCTCTGAAACAACTAAGCAGCATAGAATGATTTAAGAACTGGATATCATTCTTAATTTTATTTATTTATTTTTTAAGATTTTATTTATTTATTCATGAGAGACACAGAGTGAGTGAGAGGCAGAGACAGGCAGAGGGAGAAGCAGGCTCCATGCAGGGAGCCTGATGCCAACTGGATCCGGGACTCCAGAATCACACCCTGGGCTGAAGGCAGACACTAAACTGCTGAGCCACCCAGGGATCCCCCATTCTAAATTATAAATGGTTTCCTTTGTTCAGCTTATTTGATGGTTGAACTTTATTTAAGTCCATTGTGTTTTATTGTACTGTGCTTAATGAGCTCTCATCATTGAGAACCATTGAATAGTTTCTTGGGCTTAAAGATAAATGTTGTCCTGTTGTGGTACTATGCCAGTGGTGACATTTTAGATTCAGTATCCATAATTGTGTCTTGAGATTTTGTTTCCCTGAGTTTTTCATGTAAATCAGTATACCAAAACGTATAATTTTCAAACAGCAAGCAATAATATTATTGTTTAAGTCAGGAAGTCCAGAAGTGTTTAAATTTATAGAACACTAAATTTATTTTTTAAAGAAACAATTCTGAGCTCTTTTAATTCCCATACGTTATTGTTATATATCCTAAAGCACATTCTATTAATCAGTGCATGTGGATTTGTGCACACAAGCAAATGGTAGTATTAAAAGATTGCTTCAGTGATTCCCATTTCTCTAGTAATCAAGATATTTATTTTTCTTTTAAAGATTTTATTTATTTATTCATGAGAGACAGAGAGAGAGAGGCAGAGACATAGGCAGAGGGAGAAGTAGGCTCCATGCAGAAAGCCCGTGGGACTTGATCCCGGAACTCCAGGATCATGCCCTGAGCCAAAGGCAGACACTCAACCACTGAACCACCCAGGCATCCCATAATCAAGATATTTGGATACTAGCTCAGAAATGCAATCCAAAATCCTCACACCTGATGTCTTTGGTGCCTTTTAAAATCTGAACAAAACACAGACTACTTTTGAGCTTCTCTTTAAAATATAGCCCTCTAAATGTTAGAAACATGTGGGCAGCCCAGGAGGCTCAGCGGTTTAGCACTGCTTTCAACCCAGGGCGTGATCCTGGAGACCTGGGATCCAGTCCCACGTTGGGCTCCCTGCATGGAGCCTGCTTCTCCCTCTGCCTCTCTCTGTTCTCTCATGAATAAATAAATAAAATCTTTTAAAAATAAAATAAAAGTTAGGAACATGTGATCTTGGCCTCCTGATTTTGTAATCCCACAAACATACCACCATGTGTTTTGAAGACTGTCTTTCAGTTAGAAAATCAGCTCTTTTCCCACTTTTAAGATGTAGAGTACCTAGTCTTTTTATAGGATAGTAGTCTGTACATACAGATTGACCCCTGAAGTAGAAAGAACACTTGATGTGGATCAAGTCCATTTCCATCTTTATAGGCATTTTCTTCCAAGATGGCAATCTCAACTTTTACAGATGATCATGACATTTTCCAGATTTAGGTTCATGTGGAGATACTTCATATCTTTCTTACTCTCTGTAGCCTACATTATGGAATTGGGAAAGGAGAAAAAGAGGACTGCTGTATTAGCACAGGTAAAGCTATGTGATCATAGGAGCATAGGAATTAAGCAGTTTTGAAGATATACTTATTTAAATTGGTATACAGGCATACCTCATTTTATTGTACTTTGCAAATTTTGTGTTTTTTACAAATTTAAGATTTAGCAACCCCGTGTCAAGCAAATCTATAGGTACTATTTTTCCAATAGCATTTGCTCACTTGGTGTGTCTGTGTCACATTTTGCTAATTCTCAGAATATTTAAAAGTTTTTCAGTATTGTTTATTATAGTGATCTATGATCAGTGATTATGACTTACTGAAAACACTGATAATGGTTAGCTTACAGTATTTTTAAATTATATATCTAGGTTTTTTTGATATAATGCTATTGCATACTTAATAGACTACAGTATAGTATAAACATAACTTTTGGATCTGCTAGGAAACCAAAAAATTCATCTGAGTTGCTTTATTGCAATATTCACTTTATTGTGGACTGAAACCAAGCCTGCAATATATTTGAGGTATACCTTTAGTTATGAAGGAGTATGTATAGCACAATACCTTTTTCAAAAATTTGAACTCTGATTAAACAGAACAAATTTACACCTCTGTTACTCTTGCCTCTAAACATATAGAAGTCTCATGAGCTTATTTAAAGATATTTCTCTAAGTTGAAATATTCATTAATTTGCATTCATTGGTGCAAACTAGTCAGCTTATACTTTAAATGTGACACTTGTTTGTTTTTTTCAGAATCTGGTTACATCTGTTTAGATATTATCACATTTACAATACTATAGCTTAGGCTGTGTGAAAACCGCATTATAAACCCCCCTCCCCAATTTTCAGTTTATTAAATTCTCTGGAGAACAGTAGTTTGTAAATGTAATTTGTCTGTTGCAGACTTGATTAGTATTCCTTGTTGGTGTTAACTGCTTTGAAGATGTTATTTTTCTTCTCACAACATTTCTTTCCTATTTTACTTATATATGTGAAAATGTTCTATCCTTTAAACACACACAAGCACAGACGCATGCACTTCCCAGGCCCTTAAGTGATCATTGTATTGTGAAGCTTGTGCTGCTGTCCCTGCTTTTAACTTCTGTATTACAGTTAAATCTGCCTCCCACATGTCTAGATAACTTGGGATGAGGGGTAATATTAAAATTCATGGTACACAATTGCCTTGTGTACTAGCTATGCCTGATTATTGTGCTTTCCAGTGCAAACACCTGACCTTTTTGAGAAGGAAAACATTCCAGTTTTTGGAAATTTCATATTAGGGAGGGGACCAAGGAAAAGGGATTAGAAGCCAGACCAAGCCAAAAAGTATATTTGTGTGTGTGTGTGTGTGTGTGTGTGTGTGTGTATAGCAATCGAACAAGTGATTAAAACAAAAAATGAAAGAGTGAGAAAAAAATCATGATTCTCAGAATTGGATGATCAGAGAGAAATAAGATTGAGTTAAATATGTCTTATGCATAAATTTACAAACTTGTAAAGAGCATTTAAAAATGGAAAGTAAGACTTTCCAAATTATGCTCCTTATCTTCTGCCAATGATAATTATTTAAAAACCAACTATATATTTGTATATAGTATAGTATATTTGTTATATATATAGTATATTTGTTATATATAGTTGTATATAGTGAGGGTTGTAATTCATTTTCAGTAGAAGACAAATGTATGGCTTAGTTTATGGCTCTAAATACACACATTTCAGGAAAACAGAAAGATGGACACAATTGTAATTTCTCTCATTTAAATTTTTGTTTTCCTCATGCACTGATTTAAAAAGCACAATTTAATACCGTGCTAGAAGTATACTTGTTGAAGTCATTGTGACTAAACAGTAATGGATATAGTTAACTATTGTGTTGGGTAGTATGGCTGACAGAACTAATTCTCTAGTTTACAAAAACAAAACAACAAACAAACAAAATAAACTACCTTTTTTTGGTTCTTGACTATTCCCCCATATATCAGGAGTGGCAAAAAAAAAAAAAAAATTCAGCACTGGATCAGAGAAAAAAATAATGAGATTTATGGGACTGGTTGTAGGTCTTGGTTCACCACAAAGACTGTTTCCATAGATGATTTAAATGAACTCAGCTGGCTTAGTATTCTGTGACTTGCTGTAGTCATTTTCTAAGTTTAATCTTATGACTGATTTTGTAATCCTCACAGTGGGGGAAAGGTGACAACATGAACAGCATTTAGTGAATATAATTAGTACGTTTAAAAACAAATGCCTTTTTATTCTGTAAAAGCTCTGTTTGAAGGGGACTTTTAACCCTATATGAAACTGCTGTTCAAAAAATGTGGCCACTGTGACTGAATGTGACTGATCATCTTATAAACTGATTTTCTTGTCAAACAAAGCCATAATAATGTAGGCATGGTATAACTTTAAGGGGGATTGATGACTACAGAAGAGGGTTTATAAGATAGTAAGTAGTTCACATTCAAATAAAACTCTGAACATCCAGTTATCCCTGTGATAATTTTAAGCAATCTAAGAACTATTCACATACATATACTTTTTAGCTAATTATTGGCAGCAAATTCGCCATATTTTTTGAGCCCTTATTTTCTGTGGAACCCTGTGCTACATGCTTTGCAGTGATAAAGAGAAATAAAACATACATCTCTAGTCCTTGAGGGCCTCCTGAGCTAGTTTCACAAGAGTATTATTTTATAAAAACAAGAGGAAAATAGGGAGAAATGAAATGGGGCAGGAGTGCCGGGGGCAGATAGTGTACATCAAAAATATTCTTTGTTGCTTTAAGTATGGGTTGGCTAATTACAGGAAAGTACTCCATTCAATTATAACCTATTTTGTAAAGCTGCCTTACTTCTTTAAAAAGGAAAAGCACAATACCAGCCCCACTTACATGTAGTTTACTTCTCTCCCTCAAACAATTGCTTAGATTTTGCTTTCCCTGGCTTCTGTCATAGGGAGAAATGCAAAGCCTTGCCATTCACTTCTTTAAAACTCTTTAAAAATCTGCATTATCAGAATAGTCTTTTCCCCATTTATGCTACAATAAGAGTGTTTTAAAAACTGCTTTAAAAAAAAAAGACTGATTCCTACCTCCTTTCTACTATAATTAAATGTTACTATTTTAAAATTTTTGGACAGAGTTAATTGGTACCTATTTAAAAACGGCAATATAACGATATTATTATATGTCTGTTATATGGCCATACCCTTCCTGATTTACTAATGTGGCAAAAATATCAAATAATATTTTAGTGAGAAGATGCCATGAGATTGTCCAGATAAATAATAATAAACATAGTGACTATTAAGTGCTCACTGTGAGAGATCACCTTAGGATTGAAGCATCCCAGTATTGAGGACATACCAGCTATTCAGAAGTTGACTGTTGAGAGAAAAGAGTTCAATATTAAAATTTAAGAAAGTAGCTACTTCTATTAACAGAATATTTTACTTGGAAACCTGAGGGAAGCTGAAAAGCACTGTAATCAATTAAAAGATGTGGGGAGATATGTAGATTCATGATTCCAATGGTTTTTCATCAATCATAGCCTGGTCAGGTCAGATCCCTTTATGTTCTCAAATTGCAGCTTCATTGAAATATAGGACAAAGTCCAGGTTATTAGTCAACTTCTGAAGCCACTTGTGTAGGACTGTTGTTCATTTGTTGTGTTATTATTTCAGAAGTAAAAAGATAGACAACCTAGAGATTTGAACATAGCCTGTAACTTTTAGTATATGTGCTGCCGAACAAAGTGAGCACAGTCTAACTTTTAAAAGTAATTAAATCAGATTATAATTGAGCTAGAATCTTATTTATTCATTTTAAGTATGTAGTTTGATGAATTTTGTTATTTCTATGCAATTGTATAACATCCATCACAATCAGCATATGGAACAGTTCCATCAACCTATAGTTTCCTCAGGCCCCTTTGCAATCAGTGTTCACTTCCAGCTCCAAACAGCTACTGATTTGCTTTCTGTCACTGTGGTATTGCCTTTCTCTAGAATTTCATGTGAAAGGAATCATCCAGTAAATGTAGTCTTTTTGTGTTACTTTGTGTTTGGTGTGACTTTCACTTTACATAATGTCAGGGCATGTATCAGTAGTTCATTTTTATTGCTAAATGATATTCTATTGTCATTATTTACCATTCATCAGCTAATGGATATTTGGGTTTATTCTGATTTTTTGGCTGTTAAAAATAGCTATTAGTATTCATGAGGCCTAAATTTCATTTATCTTGGGTCAATACCGAGGAGTGGGAATTCTGGGTCATATAGAAATTATAGGTTTAATTTTAAAAGGTACCATTTTCCAAAGTGTCTGTGCCATTTTATGCCCATTCCTACAATTAAATTGAATTAAGCCAACAATGAGATATCCTTTCATACCTATATTGACAAAAATTTAAAATTCTGATAATATCAAGTATAAATAAGAATATATGTCAAAGGGAACGGCTGGTGAGAATGTAACTTGATAGTTCTATTTCAGAAAACAATTTGGTACTATTTCCAAATGTTGGAAATACAATATCCACAAATACCACCCCTAGAATATTTTCTCAATAAACTCTTACATAAGGATTCTGAAGACATGTATAAGAATGATGATATTATTAAAGGACACTCTCACAGAGTAAAAAAGCAACCCATAGAATGGGTAAAAATACTTACCAATCACGTATCTGATAAGGGATTAATGCCAGAATATATAAAGAAATCCTACAACTCAATTATAACAATTACAAAAACAACCAACCCAATTCAGAAATGGTCAAAGGACCTTAATAGACATGTCTTTAAAGAAGATGGACAATAAGTACATGAAAAGACGCTCAACATCACTAATCATTAGGGAAATACAAATCAAAACCACAGTGATATACTACTTCATATCCATTAGGATGTCTACTATCTGAAAAACAGAAAACAGAAAATGTTAGTGAGGATATGGAGAATTGAAATCCTTGTGAATCACTGGTGCAAATGTCAAATGGTACAGCCTATTGTGGAAAATGGTACAGTGGTTACTAAAAAATTAAACATAGAATTACTATGTGATGCAGCATTCCACTTTTGTACAAATAAAAGAATTGAAAGTAGGGACTTGAACACATATTTGTATAGCAATATTCAAAGTAACATTATTCACAATAACCAAAAGTGGGAGCAGCCCAAGTGTCCATCAATAGACGAATAAATAAACAAAATGTAATATATACATATAATGAAATATTAATTGGCCTTTAAAAAGAAGGAAGTTCTAGCAATTCTTCCATATGGATGAATCTTAAAGACATTACACTAAGTGAACTAAGCCAGACACAAAAAGACATATATTGTGTGATCCTACTTATATGAAGTACATGTAATAGTCTAATTCATAGAGGCAGGAGAGAGTAGTGGTTGCCAGGGGCTGAGGGTATTGGGTAGAGGGAGATGGAGAGTTATTGTTTAATGGGTATAGAGTATGACATGATTTAAAAGTTCTGGAGATGGACAGTGATGATTGTTGCATAACAGTGTGAAAGTACTTAATACCAACCACCTCACTGTACAGTTAAAAATGATTAAAATGAAAAAAAATGATTAAAATGACAAAATTTATTTAATGCATATTTCATTATAATAAAAGAATGTTGACAGCACCGTTATCTATAATAAAATCAGTATTGATGACTCCCCCCCCAATGGAAACCAGATAATGAAAATGTTCAACAGGAGAATATAACTAAAATTAGTTGTATTCATGTGGTAGAATAGTGTACAGTAGTGAAAATGATGAATGGCTATAATTACAAACATCAGCATAATTCTGTAACTCATTCTAAAGAGTTGCTCCTCAATGTTAGATTCTAATTATACTTTAACACTATTACGTGTCTTGGATCTTCAAAGTTATTCTTAAATGGCTAAAGCCACTAATGTTGAACCTCCAAATGCCATTTATTTACAGTGTATAGACATAGCAAAATTAGTTCTATTCACTCTTTGGGTATTGATGGTAATCTTTAAGGCTATGCACAGATAAAAAAAAAATCCTACTCTTCTACCTACTCTCAAACCTCACACATATCAGTTTTGTTAAGTAAAATACTCATGACAATAAATAGAAGTTAAAAGTTATCTTAAGTGCTGGAACCATTACTGAAAAGAAAACACCTAATACCTTAGAGATATTTATGCTTGTAAACTATTTCTGTATCAATTTAAAATAATTTGAATTTTATTAAAACTATTCTCAGAAGAATTTTTATTAAAATTGTTCTCAGAAGAGTTAATCTTTCTATAGACAGGTTTATTAGGAACCTTTGAAAGCATCAGACTAGCTTTTCTTTTTAAAATATAGACATAATTTGTTAATTCTTTCTGGCCTTTCCTAAAATAAGCACACATATATATTTTTTTAATTTGCCACTGTTCCTGGCTAATGCTAATGCATATGCAGGCCATTCTCCTTGAATAAGTGGGGCTACAAGGGAAAATTCTAAGAGGTGGAGCAGAAAGAGTAGGAAAGCAAAATTTGTCTTCTTTGGGAAACTGACATCAAGAATGCCCTACTGGGTCTGAAGGTAGTAATTGAATGAATCCTTTTGCCATTGAATTTTGTCATGGTTTCCAGTTTAAGCTCTCCTTTCACAGATTGGTGCTATAAATTAAGCCAACAAATGAAAAACTCTTAAATTGCTTGACTTTTATCCAGTTGTTATCATCTGTTCCTTTTTTGTTAGAAATACTATTATAATACCAAAATCAAGAGTATAAAAAAGGGATGATCAGGCCTACATAAAGAATTAAGACATCTTTTCACTGTAATTTACAATGTAATTTGGCTGAGTCAGTGTCAGCCCTGGTCATGTAGCACCCAAAAAAGCATTTTTGGTGCCAGATTTAGAAATAAAGCCAGGAAATCCCGTATTAAACCTGTCTTGTGTGGGACGCCTAGGTGGCTCAGAGATTGAGCATCTGCCTTTGGCTCAGGGCATGATCCTGGGATGTGGGATCGAGTCCCACATTGGGTTTCTTGCATGGAGCCTGCTTCTCCCTTTGCCTGTGTCTCTGCCTCTCTCTCTCTCTCTCTCTCTCTCATGAATAAATAAATAGAATCTTTAAAAAAAATAAAATAAACCTGCCTGGTTGTAGCTACAGAGCTAATGTCTTTATGGTAATTACAATCTTTAAAAATACATTATCTTTCTTAATGTTATTGCAGTGTGTGGTGGTTTTGAAGAAAGCAATAATTTGTAAACAATCCTTGGCAGAGAGCACAGACCTTAATCTTGAATAAAAGAGACTAGCAATTAGAATTCATGTGCTGTATTAAGACTGGCAAGTGGTAGTAGTTGTTTTGATATATGCACTGGAGCATTCATGATTACTTAAGTATTGACTGTTCTATGAATATACAAATATAATGGGGAAAAGAGAAACCATGATTAGGGAAAACTTTCACTAAGAGAAATGAAGTTGAATTATCTGATCATATTGGTAGTTTAGATGGGTTTATTCCAATGACTAAATCAGATTCCTTTACTGCATTTTATGATCTCTTTTCTTTCAGAGGATATCTAATGTAAAGGTTTATATGTAGTGTTGCTATCTGTCATAACTCTAATCTTAACAAGAATAGTTAGGCAGTTCAGACTTTTTCTGAGTATGTGACCTGTTGATAAGTTTGCTGATTTTTATGTGGTCATTTGTATAAATACCAGGGGGAAAAAGAGATGATCTGAAATACCTTCCTTCAGATACAATTTACAGACCAGACTTTTCTCACATTAAAGTTTTAATATACTTTAAAGATAAATATGCTTAAATGTGTGCTTGACTACTTCATTTCTTACATTGTTTATATGAAATTCAGTGTCGTCTCTGATAAATATGCACTCTACAGCAATTATGCAAGAAAATCTATTGTTCCTCTTGCACATTCTTGCTTCTTTCTAGAAAAGAGCATTCTCTTGCAGTTGGCTGGATATTTGCTCCTTTACATTCTGATAATTCTCTGTGCCACTCTAAGTTGAGTGTAAGATTTCTTTAGGTAAGGGCATAGGCTCACAGCTTTGCTCCTATATGATGTATAGTAATGCAGGAACACTTTCTTACTCTTGACCTTCAACCCCAAGTGGGTTTTCTTACACAGGAAACACAGTATCAGAATATGCCTGTGTTATGAACAGGGATGATGCTTCCTCTTTTTGCCCTCTTTTTCTTGACATTCACCTACTGTGGTTTATCTCTGCTCATATGTATAAACTCTGTTTGGCCTATAAGTCAAGATGTTTGTCTCCTTAGAGCCAGACATCAGCCCAGAAATTAGGACCAGTGAAATATATTTGCAATGCAAGACTTTTATAAAAAGCATTGAGGCATGATGTCTGAACTAAAATGTAATATCCTGATTCAAAATTCTTTAGTAAATATTTAAGCAACGTTTCAGATTTTCCAATAAGAAGTGAGCTTACAGCTTGTTTTATAGTTGGAAGGCATGAATGATCTGCTTGATTATCTAGTCCATCACTATGATAATATCTGGTAGACAAGACACTACAGTAACATGTAAGTATATTTTCAATATAGTTTCAGGTGAAGGATAAGAGACAGTTTAGAAGACTTAGGAATAAGACATGAAGAGAAATCTCACAGAGGAAGACATAGACATGGCCAACAAGCACATGAGAAAATGTTCTGCATCACTTGCCAGCAGGGAAATACAAATCAAAACCACAATGAGATAACACCTCACACCAGTGAGAATGGGGAAAATTAACAAGGCAGGAAACCACAATTGTTGGAGAGGATGCGGAGAAAAGGGAACCCTCTTACAGTGTTGGTGGGAATGTGAACTGGTGCAGCCACTCTGGAAAACTGTGTGGGGGTTCCTCAAAGAGTTAAAAATAGACCTGCCCTACGACCCAGCAATTGCACTGTTGGGGATTTACCTCAAAGATACAGATGCAATGAAATGCCGGGACACCTGCACCCCAATGTTTCTAGCAGCCATGTCCACAATAGCCAAACTGTGGAAGGAGCCTTGGTGTCCATTGAAAGATGAATGGATAAAGAAGATGTGGTTTATGTATACAATGGAATATTACTCAGCCACTAGAAATGACAAATACCCACCATTTGCTTCAACGTGGATGGAACTGGAAGGTATTATGCTGAGTGAAATGTGTCAATTGGAGAAGAACAAACTTTATATGTTCTCATTCAATTGGGGAATATAAATAATAGTGAAAGGGAATAGAAGGGAAGGGAGAAGAAATGTGTGGGAAATATCAGAAAGGGAGACAGAACATAAAGACTCCTAACTCTGGGAAACGAACTAAGAGTGGTGGAAGGGGAGGAAACGAACTAAGAGTGGTGGAAGGGTGGGGGGTGGGTGTGAATGGGTGATGGGCGCTGAGGGGGACACTTGATGGGATGAGCACTGGGTGTTATTCTGTATGTTGGCAAATTGAATACCAATAAAAAATAAATCTATTATTTAAAAAAAAAAGGAATAATGTGTCTAGAATCTTGACAACATTAAGCATACCATTTGGGTCATCCGTTCTTGGATAAGTAGGTGGAAAATCATGATACAAATCGGTCCCACTTTTTATGTAAATTAAGAACACTATGAGTGATTCTGTCCTTCAGATACCACAGATTGCTAGGCAATTCCTCTCTAGTTTTAAATAGATACTAACTTAAAAAAGAAAAGAAAAGATACTAAGCTTTGAAATCATGTTGACACTTCAGCTTGTTTTATGTAAAAGTAATTATGAGAAGGTCCACAGAAGCTGTGAACAATTGCCAAGCACCTTCTTTCCTGGAAATTCCCTTCAAGAAGTCTATCTAGTTGTTCTCAAACTTGAGCATGCATCAGAATCATCTGGAGGTTATACCAGAATCATTCTTTTGATATTTTTTACTACAATATTTTTTTATTTTAAAAAACATATCAAAGTTATACAGGCACATAATTTTAAAAATCAAATAGTTCTACAAGGTTTATTAAGATGAAGACTAGTCCTTCAACCTCTCTCCACCAACTCCCGCAATAATTTCCTTCCCTAAAGAGATCATTGTGTGCTTTTTTAACTAATTCTGTTACCTGTCTATAAATAACATGTTTGTAATTGCTACTTTTTGATTTTTCAGTTCAGGTACTATCTGAACCTTGGGTACTTCCCACAATGGGAGATGAAGATGCAACTTCCTTTTCGCTACTCACCCCTTTTTACGCATATGTACACTTCCCAGGCTTCCTGTTCCCAATATAGTTACACAGTAATTTTTGGTAGATCAGTATCTAGGTTTCTTCTCAATTTGTTCTTGGGAAAGCCTTCTCTCCCAAGGATATGGGAGAATACACAGCTGCCATTCTGGAACCTCCCTTTACGTTGTCCTGGGAATTCACTTGCCCTTTTCCCATGTTGGATCACCTGTTTCTGGATCCCGTGTCTTCTCATTTCCTGCTTTCTTCCCTCTTTTTGATGACGTATATTTTTTAGAACGTACTGAGAGTTCATGAGAGGGAAATTGTACATGTCTGATTGCTTCAGAACTTTGGTAACCGAGTGACATCATCTTCTAGATTCCAAGGGCTGCTTTTGAGGCCAAAGCCTTCTTTGCATGTGACCTTGTAGGATTTCATTGTCCTCAGTGTTAGGAAATCTTACAATGACATACCTAGTATGCTGGCCACTAAGTGGCCCTTTTGATCTGAAAACTCATGACATTCGATCTGAAGTGTTTTCTTGAGTTAGTTTATATGCATTGTTGTGTTTATAAAACTCCTACAATTCAGCTATTTGGGTGCATTTCTCATCTGTTTTTTCCTACTTTCTATCACTGTCTTATTACTCTTTCTGGGAAATCTCAATCTGCATTCTAATCCTTCTATTAAGTTTTTCATTTCTGAGGTCATTGTTTTTTTCTTTCCAGGAGCTCCCATTGGAGACTTTGCTCTTCAATAAAAATACTTTTTTGTGAAGATTTAGATATAGTGGTATTAGATGCACATATTTAGTCCACTATTTTTACCCAATATCTCTACATATGCTGGTTATTTAATAATTCCTACCTCGTATTTGTATCAAACCTTAAAGCTTCAATAATGGTTTTCCATCAGTTAATATATTTGACCCTTATAACCTAGACCATGGTATCTGGATAAGATCTTGTGATTGTCGAGTTCATCTCTATCAATGTATAGAGAGAATATCCAGTACTCAGAGAATTGACATGTGCTCTTAGAAAACACTCGTTTCTGACAGAATTTACCAGAGATGTATAAGATGAATTACTTGGCAGGCACACTATATGCACATAATTGTTTTTCACTCTTTGCCAAAAAAAATATTATTGAGTTATAACTAAGATACAATAAATAAACTGCACATACTTAATGATTTGATAAGTTTGGGTCCATATATACACTCCTGAACCATAATAACAATCAAGATTTTGATCATTCCCCAAGATTCCCCCATATCCCTTGTGATTCCTTCCTCTTACCTACCCTCAACCCTTCTCAAGCAACTAGCAATCTGCTTTTTGTCACTATAGATTAGTTTACATTTGCTAGATAAAAATGGAATCATAGAGTATGGTCTATTTTTTTGGTCTGGCTTTTTTTTTTTTTTTAACATGTAGCTTTTCTCAGTACTTTGGAGGCCACACCTGACTGTCCAGGTGGAAAGTCTACAAGCTCAACCTTTTTTTATATCCTTTCTCTCTTACACCTTCCTATCATCCTTCTCCCAGCCTTAATGACTGCCGCCTTCTATGTTCTAGTCTTCTCTCCATCCAAGCCTATTCTCAGAACCAATTAATTCCATTCACGCTGAGGTGACAGATATGACTTTTTATGTGTGGTTTCTGCCATTATACAAAAGACAAAACCCACATTTGGTTTATGCCAAAGTAATAAAGCTCTAATGATTTTCAAGCATGATCAAATAGATTTGGAAGAGAGTTTTGGACAGGGCTTCCCCGGAATCTCTAAAAGTACACCTAGTGTAATGGGATACTCATGTAATACTGACCCTGCCTATAGAGAGGCAGAATGATTGGCATCCCATATGGTCCCAATTTTGGTTTCCTGAAATGTCAGCCATTTAGGAGCTAAGAAGAGAATTAATGTCTTGCTAGCCCTCCTTCTTTTTTGTCTGTTTGGCAGAGAAAACAATCCTTTGTAGATAAGAGTACACACAGGAGGATAGGGCCTCTAGGATTTGGCCTACATGTCCCTGGTATAGGTAAGAGTGGTGCCACCAGAGATGATCCTGGCCAAATTCCAAGCTGTCAGTGGTCCGAGGATCACAGGCAAAGGAATCTGGCAAACAAGTCTGGCTCTGAAGATCCCTTGCCTGTCTCACTTTTCTTCCTACTTATTTTCACATTTAATCTTTTATTTTTCATTATATAATTTGCATTTAATTCTTTTTTGTCATTTTACTTATTCATCATGAGAACTGTACTCTTTAATCTCATCACCTATTTCCCCCATTCTCCCATCTACCTCCCTTCTGGTAACCATCAATTTGTTATCTATAGTTAAGAGACTATCTCTTGGTTTTTCTCTTTCTCTCATTGTTTTCTCTTCACTCAATTGTTTTCTTTCCTAAATTCTACATAAGAGTGAGATCATATGATATTTGTCTTCTCTGACTTATTTCACTTAGCACTATACTGTCTAAATTCATCTATGTTCTTGCAAATAGCAAGATTGCATTGTTTTCTATGGCTAGATAATATTGCATTGTTTGTGTTTATCCATACATTCATCTATCAATGTACACTTGGGCTGCTTACATAGTTTGACTATTGTAATTAAAGCTGCAATAAACCTAGGGGTGCATGTATCCCTTTGAATTACTGGTTTTGTATTTTTGGGGGTAAATACACAGTAATACAATTCCTAGATCATAGAGTAGTTCTATTTTTAATTTTTTTTTTTTTTGAGGAAATTCCATGCTGTTTTCCGGAGTGGCTGCAACAGTTTGCATTCCCATCAACAGTGCAAGAGGGTTCCCCTTTTCCAGATCCTTGCCAACACTTGTTGCTTCTTGTGTTTTTTGTTTTAGCCATTCTAACATGTGAGGTGATATCAATATCAAATTGGTATCTGGGCAGATTGATGGGCACCACCCTCAGAATTTCTGATTTAGTTATCATCCACAGTCAGTATTTTGAATAACCTACCTTACACATTGCTTCTCTTTCTGGCTATCCATTGTTTTTAATTTTGTACCCCAATACTGTACTGAATCTGTGCTTGAAGGTCACCAAAGACTTCTCTAATCATCAGTTCAGTCCTAATTATCTTTGGCCTCTCTAAAACATTTATTAATTCAACAGACATGTACTGAACAAAACTAATATAGTCTTGATTTTTTAAAAAGATTTTATTTATTTATTTTAGAGAGAGAGCACACAAATGGGAGGAAAGGCAGAGAGAGAGGGAGATGCAGACTCCCTGCTGAGCAGGGAGCCCAATGCAGGGCTCAATCCCAACACCCTGGGATCATGACCTGACCAGGCACTTAACTGACTGAGCCACCCAGACACCTCAGTATAGTCCTGATTTTTAAGAAGTTCACAATTTGGTAGGTGACACTGATTTGTAAATAGAATATTTTGGAATAAATGCTGTAACTAAAGTATGTATAAATCACCCTAGGAAAACAAAAAGAATTTGTTCAGGGAACTCAAGAAAGGCTCATTAGTACCATTCTCCATGAATGACCCTTTTCCCTACTACTGCTGCTCCCAGCATACCTTCTTAATCACCCATGACACTTAATTCAGTCTAGTATGTATTAAACGCCAAGTGTTTGTAAGTTACCATGTTGTTTACTGGTGCTAGCTCTTACTAGCTGTGTGATCTAGGTGAAGCTACCTAAACACTCTAAACCTTGTCCCTAATCTCTGAAATGGGTATATTAATAACCAACTAATATGGATGTTTTGAGATTTAAAAAAATTATATGGATCCACAAAAGACATTGATTAGCCAAAGCAATCTTGAAAAAGAAAAAATGAGGTATCTCCATTCCAGATTTCAAGTTCTATTACAAAGTGGTAGTAATTAAAATAGTGTGGTACTGGCATAAAAATAGGCACACAGTTCAATGGAACAGAATAGGAAATGCAGAAGTAAACCCACAACTATATGGTCAATTAATCTTTGACAAAGGAGGAATGAATATACAAAGCAAAAAATATAGGTTCTTCAACAAATGGTGTTGGGAAAACTGGACAACTACATGCAAAAGAAAAAAAACTGGACCACTTTCTTTCACTGTAAAAGAGTAGATTATAATTGTAGAATGAGAAAGTGACTTTTGAGTATAAATCTTTAATGAATGAAGGAGCTAGCCATGTAAGTGAGTAAAAGTAAAACTTTCCAAGCAAATAGAAAGCACCAGCAATGGCTCTGAGTAAGACACATGCCTGGTGAAGTCAGGGAGCTAGGAAGCAAGCATGGTTGAAGGCCATGGTAAGAAATAATATAGCTAGAGACACTATCATGGTGATAATGGGTCCTGATCACTGAAGGACTTTCAAGTTATGGTAATAACTTACTCTTTGTGAAGACAAGAAGTTAAAGTAGGCTCTCATCTGTCTGAATCCAAAGTCTGTCTTCAGTAATTATTCTGATTAAAAATTTGAACTTTATTATATAAGTTGTAAAGAACCATTAGATTTATTGAAGGAAGAGAGTGCCATGGTCATATGCAGTTTTAAGAAGCATATGTAGGTTGAATCATATAGGACAAAATGAGGTAGAGAAAATGGAATGTTATTCTACCTTCTCATAGATTATCTCCACAGAGTTACCACTTATGTTTAAAAAATGAACTATCAGGGCAGCCCCGGTAGCGAAGCGGTTTAGCGCCGCCTGCAGCTCAGGGTGTGATCCTGGAGACCTGGGATCGAGTCCCATGTCAGGCTCTCTGCATGGAGCCTGCTTCTCCCTCTGCTTGTGTCTCTGCCTCTCTCCCTCTCTGTCTGTCATGAATAAATAAATAAAATCTTTAAAAAAATGAACTATCACCTTATTCCAAAAGCTGCTTCATTCACAAGTCATGACTTTCTTTGTTACTAACATGATACACCCATTCTTTTAATAACCAGAATTTAAAACTCTGATTTTTCCCTTTCTCTCATTCCAGATAGTTTTTCAATGACTTAATCCTGTTTGTCTTTACAATATGTCTTGAATTTGTTCTTTGCCTTTTTTATGTATATCCTAGTTATTATTCTAATTTTACCAGTCCTTGACATTTGCCATCAAATTACTCCATATGTCATCTCTTTTTTGTATAATTTTGTTTTTCCTAAGTTCTCAGCTCCCTGAGGCTTTGAAGTTACCATGCATCATCTATCTCTGATCCTTATTGTTCAGCACAGTCCTTACAGTGGATCACTGAATGTACTTCTACATTCATATTTTCTTTGCTCCTAACCTGCCTCCCCTTATAACCATATGTTGTTCCATTTCCTGAGCAACACAATATAATTTTATTCTGGCATTCACTGTTACCTAACTCTCAACAAATATGGTGTTCTGGAAACATCAACCTAATAAGTCAAACTTTCTGTATATGTATGGGTATGTACACACACATGCATACACACACATGAAAAGAGTTTAATATAGAAGTATTACTCTTATACCCATGCAAGTGGGAACTTATGTGGAGAAAAAAATCTTAAGTCAGAAAAATTTATTGCCTACCTAGTATGTTGTAGCATTCTCCTAGGTACTGTGAATAAAAAATATTAAGAAAACAAGGTCTCTAGCCTTGAAAAAACTCATATTGCCTGGAAGAAACTACTGTGTGTGGTGCCCGGGTAGCTCAGTCAGTTAACTGCCTATGGTTCAAGTCATGATCTCAGGGTCCTGGGATCAAGCCCTGGCTTTGGGCTCTCGGCTCAGGAAGAAGTCTGCTTCTCCCATTTTTCTCTCCTTCTGCCCCTCCCTCCTCTTATGCGCATGTTCTCTCTAGCTCAAATAAATAAATAAATAAATAAATAAATAAATAAATAAAATCTGAAAAAAAAAACTACTGTGTTAAAATGTTTACAGTGAAAGAACACAGCTCAAAAGAAAGGCATTAATTATTAATAAGATAGAAAAGTGTCCAGATGGAAGGTGGTAGTTGAGTTGTCTTAAAATATGAGTAGGTATTCACATGGTAAATAGAAGAAAAACAGGGAGATGGGAAGGAAGTCTAGAGAGAGAGCAAGATGTGCAAAAGCACAGTGGTATGGCATTACATGGTATGTTCATCATCTGTAATCAGACCAAAGAGATGGGCATGCATCACAAAGCAGCAGGAGAGACATTAGAAAAGTAGGCAAGGACCAGCTCACAAAGGGCCTTATATGCAAAACCAAGAAGTTTGTATGATTTTCTAGTAGATGAGGGGAGACTTTGTAATGGAAACTTTAAGTGGATTCTTATTATCTTTTCAGAATTAAACATTTGAAAACTAAGATCTGTGTGAAGAGGTTAAATTTACTAAAATGGTTTAGTTTAAAGAACAGGATGCATAAGAGAGCTTTCACTCTGTAAGAAGTGGTTATACATAGGATAGTGACCAGTTATTTTCATTTCCCACAGAGGACAGAGTAAAGAGAAATAGGCTTAAGTCTCAGCAGAGGGGAAAATTACCTACAGAAGGGGTCCTTCACAAAAAAGATAGAGTGTGACTCACATGGATGATTAAAATGTTGTTGTCTCAGGCTCTCTGGCTGTGTGCTGGCTTCTGTGTGCTCAAAACCACCTAATTTCAAAAACAGGGCAAAGACTAGATTTTTCAGGCTTGAATGAAAGTGTTTGAAATAAAAAAATATTTTACACAGCAACTAATTATTCAGATATTTTGCTATCTGCCTAACCTATAGTGTTGGAAATGTATTGGAACATGTCAAATGTGAATATCAATTCTCATAATACAGCATTCATATTTATTAGAAAAAAGATAAACTATCAGAATTTGCTATAGATATAATGGTTGTTCTGTTAAAGGTATTTTATATTCATGTACCATTTCAGAAAGTTACTAAAGAATAGGTACATGCAATTACCTATTAAATTCAGTTATTAATCTTGACGTGTAACATCTTTTTGGTCAGATGATTACAATTAAAATAAGACTATGGTTTATTAAATGATGGTGCTATATCAGTGAATATAAGTGAATTACTCTTATTTTATTGTTATTATTTGATAACAGCTTATTAAGATATTATAAAACATTTTTAGCTCTTTCAGATATTTCCAATTTCTGGAACTGCTGTTTGTGTTTTTATTATGTGGAAATATATGCAAGACATAAGATTGTAGGGTATACTTTTCATCATTTTGTGTCTTATAAAGAGAAGTCATATATCTTTTTCATCTTTTTCATACTGCTGCCTAACTATGGCTGGTGAAAGGAAGACAGGGAAAGCATAAGGCAGAGTTTCCAAAAGGCACTTGGCTCCTAATGGAAGCAAACCTTGAAATGTTGACAGTATAGCCACTACTGAGACTTAGGCAATCTGGACAAGTTTTAATGGAATATTTGATGTTAATGTAAAATTAACATAATTTCGAGTTAACCAGATATCAAATGGAAATCAATTTTTCTTTCTTAATAAACTAATTCAAACACTTTGAAAGTGATTTTGTACATACTCAGATTAGATTATTTTGTATTACCCTAAGAGCTGTATATATCGTGCTAGTATACTTTGAAGAGTAAATTATTGGATAAATGCCATTAACCTTTAGAATTGATAAAGGTGAATGTTCTTAGTTGCCTTCTGTGTTGACATTGAACAACACAGTAGGTCCTGAGAGAGACAGTGCATAATGTGTGAATGGTTTAGATGTAGTAAGAGAGGCTTAAGATATGATAATGCAAAGTAAATATAATAAGCCAAAAATTATTTTCCCCTGTATTTTAATAGTATATATTTATTTTAAAATGATTGCCCTAAGGGTCATACATATAGAGAAAAATTAAAAAGACCACATATTTGTCACGGTTATTCCCTGCCAATTTGAAACCTTAAAATAGACTCTCTGTATGAAATTATTTTAAAAATAAATATTGCAATACAGTTTCAACAATTTGTCTCTCATACCAACTAAGGTATTCCTCAACTTGACAAAACAGGCACTTGTCCGTTTTTGCCTATTCTTTGAAGGAAATATTAAAGTTTTTTTTTAAGATTTTATTTATTTATTCATGAAAGACAGAGAGAGAGAGAGGGAGGTAGAGACACAGGCAGAGGGAGAAGCAGGCTCCATGCAGGGAGCCTGACATGGGACTTGATCCCGGGACTCCAGGATCATGCCCTGGGCCGAAGGCAGGTGCTAAACTGCTGAGCTACCCAGGGATACCCAGTTATTTTTTTTAAGTATATCCATGTTGTCTGCAACTCCCTGATTTCAACAGATACCAAATATTTATTTAGCTGAAATGTTATGTTTCATTTATCATTTTGGAATGTAACCATTGACTCCACTAAATTTCTTAATAGAAATTAAATTAATGGACCTGATTCTGAATAAATATATATCAATTAAAATCTGTTTCTGAAAAGTAAGTATTCATAAGAATGCATGCCAAAAGCTAGTTTTTAAATCACTCATAAATTTGACATATGAGCACAATGCTATTTTTTTTTTTGTTTTTGTGTTTTCCTCTCCAGTATTGGCCATGCGCATTTAAAATACCTAAAATATATACATATTTGTACAATTTGGTGTCCTGAAAAATTGGGTGGGATTTTATTGTTGTTGTTGTTAGTGGTGATCATGGTGTGTGTGTCTGTATAGTCTCCACAGAGTTTATAAAATATAGTTCAATTCTCTTTCCTTTGAGGAAGATGTACCATCAATTTTCTCTAAGCACCTAATGTTTTTAGTATTTAGGAATTCAGGTAATTTCTAAGAAAAAAAAAAAAAGAAAATGTGAATTTTCTCATAAATTGTAGTATCTAACCTACTCTGAAATTGAGGCACTTTATAAATATGTAACACTGTAATCCCAAGTAAACACCTTTCTTTAGAAAAGTGAACCCCCCATTGATTCCTCTAGAGCACAAGCCTTACTTAACACAAATTGCCCTTGAGGTTTTATTGCTGTTTGTTCTTGTAGTTTGTCCTTAAATTGTGTCATTTTAACTTTGTAGTACTTGAAAGTATTAGGTAGATCAGCAAGATAATGCAAAATGTCTTGGGAGGTTTTTATGACTGCTTCAATTTCCTCCCTGGTTATTAGCCTGTTCAGGTTTTCTATTTCTTCCTGTTCCAGTTTTGATACTTTGTGCCTTTCTAGGATGCGTCCATTTCTTCTAGATTGCCTAATTTTTTGGTGTATAGCTGTTCATAATATGTTTTTACAATCGTTTGTATTTCCTTGGTGTTGGTAGTGATCTCTCCTTTCTCATTGATGATTTTATTAATTTGAGTCTTCTCTCTCTTCTTTTCACTAAGGCTGGTTAATATTTTATCTATCTTATTAATTCTTTCAGAGAACCAACTCCTGGTTCTGTTGCTCTGTTCCACAGTTCTTCTGGTCTCGATTTCGTTGAGTTCTGCTCAAATCTTCATTAACTCTCTTCTTCTCCTGGGTGTAGGATCTATTTGCTATTTTTTCTCTAGCTCCTTTATGTGTAAGGTTAGCTTTTGTATTTGAGTTCGTGCCAGTTTTTGAATGGATGCTTGTATTGCGATGTATTTCCCCCCTCAGGACTGCTTTTGCTGCATCCCAAAGTTTTGTACGGTTGTATCTTCATTCTCATTAGTTTCCATGAATCTTTTTAATTCTTCCTTAATTTCCTGGTGACCCTTTCATCTTTTTAGCAGGATGGTCCTTAACCTCCACGTGTTTGAGCTCCTTCCAAACTTCTTGTTGTGATTTAGTTCTAATTTCAAGGCATTATGGTCTGAGAATATGCAGGGAACGATCCCAATCTTTTGGTATCAGTTCAGACCCGATTTGTGACCCAGTATGTGGTCTATTCTGGAGAAAGTTCCATGTGCACTTGAGAAGAATGTGTATTCAGTTGAGTTTGGATGTAAAGTTCTGTAGATATCTGTGAAATCCATCTGGTCCAGTGTATCATTTAAAGCTCTCGTTTCTTTGGAGATGTTGTGCTTAGAAGACCTATCGAGGGTAGAAAGAGCTAGATTGAAGTCACCAAGTATAAGTGTATTATTATCTAAGTATTTCTTCACTTTGGTTATTAATGATTGATATATTTGGCAGCTCCCACATTCGGGGCATATATATCGAGGATTGTTAAGTCCTCTTGTTGGATAGATCCTTTAATTATGATATAGTCCAGGGCCAGATGGTTTCCCAGGGGAATTCTATCAAACGTTTAAAGAAGAAACCATACCTATTCTACTAAAGCTGTTTGGAAAGATAGAAAGAGATAGAGTACTTCCAAATTCGTTCTATGAGGCCAGCATCACAATAATTCCAAAACCAGACAAAGACCCCACCAAAAAGGAGAATTACAGACCAATATCCCTGATGAACATGGATGCAAAAATTCTCAACAAGATACTAGCCAATAGGATCCAACATTACATTAAGAAAATTATTCACCATGACCAAGTAGGATTTATCCCCGGGACACAAGGCTGGTTCAACACCTGTAAAACAATCAATGTGATTCATCATAACAGCAAGAGAAAAACCAAGAACCATATGATCCTCTCATTAGATGCAGAGAAAGCATTTGACAAAATACAGCATCCATTTCTGATCAAAACTCTTCAGAGTGTAGGGATAGAGGGAACATTCCTCAACATCTTAAAAGCCATCTATGAAAAGCCCACAGCAAATATCATTCTCAATGGGGAAGCACTGGGAGCCTTTCCCCTAAGATCAGGAACAAGACAGGGATGTCCACTCTCACCACTGCTATTCAACATAGTACTGGAAGTCCTAGTCTCAGCAATCAGACAACAAAAAGACATTAAAGGCATTCGAATTGGCAAAGAAGAAGTCAAACTCTCCCTCTTCGCCGATGACATGATACTCTACATAGAAAAACCAAAAGTCTCCACCCCAAGATTGCTAGAACTCATACAGCAATTTGGTAGCATGGCAGGATACAAAATCAATGCCCAGAAATCAGTGGCATTTCTATACACTAACAATGAGACTGAAGAAAATGAAATTAAGGAGTCCATCCCATTTACAATTGCACCCAAAAGCAGAAGATACCTAGGAATAAACCTAACCAAAGAGGTAAAGGATCTATACCCTAAAAACTAGAGAACACTTCTGAAAGAAACTGAGGAAGACACAAAGAGATGGAAAAATATTCCATGCTCATGGATTGGCAGAATTAATATTGTGAAAATGTCAATGTTACCCAGGGCAATTTACATGTTTAATGCAATCCCTATCAAAATAACATGGACTTTCTTCAGAGAGTTAGAACAAATTATTTTAAGATTTGTGTGGAATCAGAAAAGACCCTGAATAGCCAGGGGAATTTTAAAAAAGAAAACCAGGGCTGGGGGCATCACAATGCCAGATTTCAGGTTGTACTACAAAGCTGTGGTCCTCAAGACAGTGTGGTACTGGCACAAAAACAGACACATAGATCAATGGAATAGATTAGAGAACCCAGAAGTGGACCCTCAACTTTATGGTCAACTAATATTCAATAAAGTAGGAAAGACTATGCATTGGAAGAAAGACAGTCTCTTCAATAAATGGTGCTGGGAAAATTGGACATCCACATGCAGAAGAATGAAACTAGACCACTCTCACCATACACAAAGATAAACTCAAAATGGATGAAAGATCTAAATGTGTGACAAGATTCCATCAAAATCCTAGAGGAGAACACAGGCAACACCCTTTTTGAACTTGGCCACAGTAACTTCTTGCAAGATACATCCACGAAGGCAAAAGAAACAAAAGCAAAAATGAACTATTGGGACTTCATCAAGATAAGAAGCTTTTGCACAGCAAAGGATACAGTCAACAAAACTAAAAGACAACCTACAGAGTGGGAGAAGATATTTGCAAATGACCTATCAGATAAAGGGCTAGTATCCAAAATCTATAAAGAACTTATGAAACTCAACACCAAAGAAACAAACAATGCAATCATGAAATGGGCAAAAGACATGAAGAGAAATCTCACAGAGGAAGACATAGACATGGCCAACATGTACAGGAGAAAATGCTCTGCATCACTTGCCAGCAGGGAAATACAAATCAAAACCACCATGAGATCCCACCTCACACCAGTGAGAATGGGGGAAATTAACAAGGCAGGAAACCACAAATGTTGGAGAGGATGTGGAGAAAAGGGAACCCTCTTGCACTGTTGGTGGGAATGTGAACTGGTGCAGCCACTCTGGAAAACTGTGTGGAGGTTCCTCAAAGAGTTAAAAATAGACCTGCCCTACGACCCAGCAATTGCACTGTTGGGGATTTACCCCAAAGATACAGATGCAATGAAACGCCGGGACACCTGCACCCCTATGTTTCTAGCAGCAATGTCCACAATAGCCAAACTGTGGAAGGAGCCTCGGTGTCCATTGAAAGATGAATGGATAAAGAAGATGTGGTTTATGTATACAATGGAATATTAGCCATTAGAAACGACATACCCACCATTTGCTTCAACGTGGATGGAACTGGAGGGTATTATGCTGAGTGAAGAAAATCAATGGAGAAGGACAAACATTATATGTTCTCATTCATTTGGGGAATATAAATAATAGTGAAAGGGAATATAAGGGAAGGGAGAAGAAATGTGTGGGAAATATCAGAAAAGGAGACAGAACATAAAGACTCCTAACTCTGGGAAACGAACTAAGGGTGGTAGAAGGGGAGGAGGGCGGGGGGTGAGAATGAATGGGTGACGGGCACTGGGGGTTATTCTGTATGTTGGTAAATTGAACACCAATAGAAAATAAGTTAAAAAAATAAATAAAAAGATAATGCGAAATGTTAAATGTTTCACCTTTGTGGTTAAAGTAATCCCAGAAATTCTGAGAAATCACTGTGACTTGTGACCATCTGAACTGTCAACATCATTTCTGCTGTGGGTGTTTCTTTAGAGCCTTAACCGTATTTCTTTTAAGTTCTCCATATCATGTGGACATGATAAAAGAAAACTCTTTTAACGATTTTATTTATTCCTTTGAGAGAAAGAGATAGAGTAAAATGATTGTTAAATAGCTATAGTACAAAAGAGATTCAGTATGGGTCTGATTGATTTAAATGTAAATTTCTTTTCTTAGTCACTAAAACAGTGGGTATTAAATATTCTGGGGCAGCCCGGGTGGCTCAGGGGTTTAGTGCTGCCTTCGGCCCAGGGCGTGATCCTGGAGACCGGGGATCGAGTCCCACATCGGGCTCCCTGCATGGAGCCTGCTTCTCTCTCTGCCTGTGTCTCTGCACGCCTCTCCTCTCTCTCCCTCTCTTAAATAAATAAAATTTTTAAATAAATAAATAAATAAATATTCTGGGGGCACCTGGGTGACTCAGTCACTTAAACATCTGACTTCAGCTCAGGTCATGATCTCAGGTCCTGGAATCAATCCCGACATCCAGTCTCCTTCTCCCTCTCCCCCTGTTCGTGCAAATAATAAAATCTTTTTAAAAATTGTGTTAATTACCTAAGTATATTCCACAGCCTTTTCATAAACCTGTCTATGAAGAATTTATTCTAAACAGAGTAATCCTTAAAGCTAAAAACCCCAAATCAGTATGCATAACAGTGGGCAAACCCATCATTTCAGGATTATAGAATTAAAACACCAAATAGAATGAGAAAAACATAATACTCTTTTCCATTTTTATCCTTTGTTTGTAGGCAAATCCATGATTTCTTTTGCAGCTTAGTCTAGTATGAGTTTTATATTAAAGAAAACACTTAGATTTTCACCATAGATTTTTTTGTCCTATAAAGATTTTTATCATTCTAAATATAACATCTGTTTTCTAAAAGTATCTCTTTGAAAGAAAATACCATAAGTAGAAAAAATATATATTATCACAATTGTTTGGTTAGATTCTATTTATAAATCAGCATAAGAACTTTTCATTTTTTTCTTATTTGATGGCCTATACAAGTAAAGGAGGGTCAAATGTAGTTTTTAATATTAATTTTCATCAATACGGGCTACAAGTAGATACAAGCTCACAAAAAATTCTAGCTTCTAAGAATAAATTTCTATGATAAAGCAATGTACAAATGCTGATAATATAAACACATTAACTTTGCCTATAATTATCAATACTTAAATTAATACTCTTTTCTCAGAGTATAGTTCATTTTGCCATAATAACAGGCATTTTAAAATATGTATATAAAATTTAAACTTTCGCTGATTTTGGTCATCTTTTGTATTTTAAAATAATGGTGTTCCTTTTAAAATCTAGAGCATTGTTGCTAGACCCCATTAGGAAGCTTACGCCTAACTTAAAAAAAATTTTGTTAAAGATTCTATTATTTACTTTAGAGAGTGAAAGAGAGAGCATGAGCAGAGGAGGGGCAGAAGGAAAGGGAGAGAATCTCAAATGGACTCCACACTGAGCATGGAGCCTGTCAGGAGGCTCAATCTAATGACCCTGAGATTACGACCTAAATCAAAACCAAGAGTCAGACGCTTAACCAACTGAGCCACCCAGGCACCCCTTCATTTTTAAAAAATGTTAAATCATTTGTAATAAATTGAATTCATTCATTTCACTTGTTTAAGAATGAAGTTTATATTTACATTACCCAAAATATACTAAAAATGCTGTATTTCATTCCAGATCAGAGATACTAAGTCAGCAGATCAGAAAACAACTCTCTTGCATTTTATTGCTGAAATTTGTGAGGAAAAATACCGGGATATCCTGAAATTTCCTGAAGAACTGGAACATGTAGAAAGTGCAAGCAAAGGTAATTGATAAGTAACTCTTTTGAGACTACTTCTTTCCTGAGTATTATATTTTAAATGATAAGATTAAATAAACATTAATTGTATTTTTTCTGTTTACTGATACTCAAAAAGCAAGGGGATAGTTTCCTTTAGCTTATATTTGATAATATAGTACATTTAATGACCCATTTTTTACTTTATTTTTTAACATTGCTGGGTTATTGAAATTTTCACATCTCTTATCAGATAGTATGTTCATTCATTCATTTCATAAACTCTTAAGTGTATATTGTTTGCAAAGGGACTATACCATGGGCTTTTGATGAAATCAAAATTATTGTGAGACAGTTCTTGCTTGGATGTATTTAAAATCTAGAAGGTAAGAAAAAACATATATACACATACTTTATAAAATAAGGATGAATATGAGAAGTGCTACACAAACAGATAATATACTGTAATTTAGAGGAGAGAAAAAGTTCCTTTTGAATGTATAGATAAGAGAAGAAAGAAGCCAAAGGGTGAAGCATGAGCATAATATTTTTATGGACATGGAAAAAAGGCATGTGAGCAAATAATATAAGCAAAGCACAGTGGCAGATGGATAGAAGAGTGGTCGACTGTTGGGTTGGAGCTGTAATATCATCTCAGAGACTTCAGTGTCATGCTAAGTAGTCTGGTCTTGATGTGGTAGGCAGCAGGGCATCATTGAAGGACTAGAATGGATGGGAGTTGGCACTCGTGGAGAACAAGAGAGAGGGAACAAAAGTATCTCCAAGGTTTTAATTTGAGCTAATTTGCTTTGTTGGTTGGTGAATATTGTCTACTTTTGTAAGAAGTTACAAAGTGAAAGAAAGGAGGAAGGATCAAGAAAACATTTTTTGAAGTTGAGATTATATACATAGAGAAGTACATGTTCCTTCCTTGTAAGGAAACTATGCTGTAAATCTTATATTTGAAATTACACTGTAGAATTCCATTTCTCTGTAACTCTGAGGACTTTCAGTAAGACTCAAGAGCATATATCTTTCCCAAGTTTATTACAAACCATACAAACCTGTTAGTGTTCATTGAAGAGGAGAAAAATGTATGTCTATAGAACCCAGAATATTATTTGTATAATATTATTCAGGGGTCAGGGCACCTGGGTGGTTCAGTTGGGTAAGCATCCAACTCTTGATTTCAGCTCACAAAACACATTTGTGATTAGAGTCATATTTACTAACCTGTAATTAATGTGGAATAATATTAACATTTAGAAAATTTGGAAATATGAGAAATGTCACAAATAAGGACAGTTCTGAAATCAGATCATTTCAGTGCTATCACTAGTTTTTGATTTCCCTTTAACAGAATTTTTTCTAAATTTTGTTTAAAATGTAGATTCAGTTTCAGAAAGATTTTGATAAGTGTATCAAGAATATGTTTAAATTGGGCAGCCCAGGTGGCTCAGTGGTTTAGTGCCGCCTTCGGCCCAGGGCCTGATCCTGGAGTCCCGGGATCGAGTCCCGCATCGGACTCCCTGAGTGGAGCCTGCTTCTCACTCTGCCTGTGTCTCTGACTCTCTCTCTCTCTCTCTCTCTCTCTCTCTCTCTGTATCTCTCATGAATAAGTAAATAAAATCTTTAAAAAAAAAGAATATTTTTAAATAAAATGATGTCAATTTTACATTGATTTTGTTAATTCCTAATTTTTAGGTTATTAGTTCTTACATTGAGGATACTTTACAAGACTATATCTGATAAACATTTTTGGTCAAAATAATCTGGAACAACTCTAATGAAATATAGAGTGAAACTTAAATCAGCTTTGATTTCTTAAGTCTAAATGCTAGTTCATCTATGTCTATAATTTCATACATACTTTTAGTCACTACTGCTATTGATGAAGTTAGCCAATAGAGCACAGCCTTCTTAGTTAGATATTACAAAGTTATAATCCTAGCTGTATAACTTCTTAGTTCTGTAACCTTGAGCTAGTAATTTAAATTTCTAAGTTTTTGTTTCCTCATCTGTAAAATGAAAATGATAGAAGATCATCTGAGTTGAATGACATGTTTAAAGCATTGAATAAAAGGCCTAGCACACTGTAGACATATAGTTGTTGCTATACTACTATCTTTATTAGTAGTATTAATCATAATATCTGACATACTACTATAGATATTGTAGTTGCTGCTATTGTCTTGTTAGAAGGGGATAATCATTTTTCCTGTGTCTGGGATTTTGGTAAATACTTTCATATTTTTATTTTATAGTACCACCAACTTCTTTCTCCCTATCTCTTTTATGAGCAAAATTCCTTTGTTGTATTTTGATCATTTCTGCTTTTCTATATTCTTCCTGCCAGTGTTTTCAAAAGACTGTTGCCAGAAATCCTCTGTATCATTGTTAGAGGCACAGCAATCCCCACTCTCAAGTTATTTTGACTAGTTCTTTTTTTTCCCCTATGAAATTCAGTCTCAACTGAAATTCTTAAGTGCATTCCACCTGCTTGCATCCCTCTTTCATTTCCTCCTAGTTCTCATTTCAGTGTGCCAAGATATTTTCTCTTGAGCCATTTTATTCCTTTCTGATAATCCTTTCTCTGTGTGTGATTTCATGCTGCATCCCATGCCTAGAAATCTCTCCTGCCCTGTCCTCTAGGACAACTGATTCATTTGTCAAATCCCTGTTTAGAACCTTTTTTCTTTTTTTTTTTGGAATCCATTTTTTAAAAGAATGTTTTGCTACTAAAGCCCTAGGAGGAAGTACTCTGGAATTTAGTCTATAGGGAAAAACAAAAAACAGAAAACAAAAAACCAGGGTAAAAGGTCAAGCCAATTACCTTTTATTTATAGTTAAATACTTTTCCTTGGTATTTCAGTCTAACTTGTCTTGTTGGCTTAATATATGTTCAGTCTTGTTTGAATCACATTGTGTACTGTACATAGCATGTATATAGTCATCCAACAAAAAACAAATAGATCAGTACTATATAATCAATTTTATTTGATGATGGACTGTATTGATGTGAAATGATCACCTTCAAAAATATAAAAAGTAAAAAAAAAATGCAAAATGTACCTTTCTTTTCAAACTAGAGGGATATCAATAATATGAAACTAATTAAGTTAATGATTGAATTATATAACTTATATTTGTATTTTTAAAGATTTATTCATTTATTTGAGAGAGAGAGCAGGTGGGGAGTGGCAGAGGGAGGGATAGATTCTCAAGCTGACTCTCCACTGAACGTGGAGCCTGACACATGGCTGAGTCTCATAACCCTGAGATCATGACCCAAGTTGAAATCAGGAGTGGGGTGCTTAATCAACTGAGCCACACAGGTGCCCCTATAACTTACATTTAGAGAACAATTGTATGGCTACTAATAACTTATCTATGTTTTGGGATTTTTGGAACCCAAGTATCCATTTTGATAACATAAATATCTTTTCTGCATGGTATAGCAATCGGATTTATTTCAGTTGAGTAGTAGAGTTATAGGCCTCAAATTAACTAACAAAAAAATACAGTGAAAAGAAAACTGATGGTAGGAAATATGTGAGATCTGTGGAAAATTTATTTTATAACTGTATTTATTCTTTAGCTAAGCTTCTAAAATTGTGTGTATCTTTGAATATGCAAAGCTATGGTATAAACTTAGCATATTTTCCTAGAGCTCTGTTAATTCAAAGATATTGAGGGAAATGTCATTTGTACATTAAAATAGATATATATTATGAAACAATTCAAAATCCACATGAAATTTTTAAAATAAAACAGGTGACTTCAAGGAAAGTTCACATTTGCAACAGATCCCTAAGGTGTGTGTTCAATCTTCTCTTCCATTTGGGGTACTTGGGTGAGACAAGTTTATGAAGCATTGCCTAAAGAATGGTATAATGATTTTGGTTTGGTTTCACTTATTTATCTATTTAGTTATTTCCAGGAGTGAAGAGGCAAGCCAGCAGGCTAAGGGACTACAGTACCTTACTTTTTTCCAAGCAGACATTCCCATATCCCTAATGAAGTTCAGCATCAAACACTACAGTGTAATTTTATTACCAGTGAAATCAATAAAATAATATTACTCTGGTCATTTTATTCTAGGTTAAATCATAAATCTCCAAGTATTCTCACTCATGTTTGACATACCGATGAGTCTTGAGAGAGAAAAAAAAAAATGGTTGCTATAGAGATTCCAATGTCTCTAAAATATTTAAAATACTTTAAAAGATAATTTATTTGAGAGACAGGGCATGATCAATGGGGAGGGGCAGAAGAAGAGGGAGAAGTAGACTCCTCACTGAGTAGGGAGCCCAACTCAGGGCTTGATCCCAGAACTGTGGGATCATTAGCTGAGCTGAAGGCAGACACTTAACCAACTGAGCCACCCAGGTGCCCCTAGAAGACTTCCGATAAACCACAATTACCTTTTCTTTAATGATTAGTTTAAAGATTGTGTGTGTATAATTATATAGATAGTAGATAGATATATATTGTATAAAGCATTGCTAGTTTACTAGATGTACTTTATAAATTCTTTATTATTCTCCCTATCACTGGGACTATCCCTTTAACTTTGAGCTTTAAAGGAATTTTACAGTTTGATTTAAGACCTCTAGTGTTTTATAGGTTGGCTCTAATGATTCAACCAAAAGAGTTAGTAAGTTTTAATTAAAACTATTTTACTCAACAGGGAAAAAATATATTAATGTATTTGAAATTACTATTAATCCTAAGGTTTCATATAAATATGAAGCGAGTTTCACTTCAGTTAAGTTAGTACTGTCCTACAAAATAAAAGCTGTCAAGTTTCCTATAACTGTTCCTATAAACAGTGTTAATTTCTTATGAATTAAATCAATTATAAATTTTAATGACCAACTATACCTTGTGATATCTGCCATCTTTCCTTGTCATATTAGTAACTGTAATTACTAATTAGTAATTAGCTATTTATCTACTCTGACTTCTTTATAGGATTAATAATGATGAAAGTTCAGACTAGAAGAAATATTGTAGGGGAAAATCATGAAATAAAGTAAAAAGAAAAATATAAAATAATAATAGCAAAGTAAAATGTTGGAGGAACAACAGCAAGAAAAAGCCAAAACATTTTTCAAAATTACAGGTCTGACAGAAGCTTTAGAAATCATCTCATCCCTGCTAAAAGGGACCCAAGACAGCAATTAATCCAATACATTATTTTATAATTCAAGAAACCAAGGCCCAGAATGATGAAGGAATTGTCCATCATCACTCAACTCAATTGGAGAATCAATGACAGTTTGAAGACTTTGTCTAGAGTTATTTTATCACATATTTCAGCTCCAGTTTTGCACCCTTTGTGGTCTAAAATATACATCAGAGATTCATGCTCATATTGGAGTAAATGCTAACCCAATAAAAGATTTACTGGACTGTATATGCTACATTCTCTGTGTTGTGGTCTATAGTCTCTGTAGCCCCATTTTGACAGAACTACCCTCTCCATTCTTTGTGTCACAGCAGCACTTTAACCTTATTAGTCATATTGCAAACACCACATTCATGGTTTTTATTCCATTGCTTGTTTTTCTCTGTACCTCTTATATTTGTCCCTACAATCTCAGTGCTAGCACAGCATCTCAGAGAGAAGTAAATGCTCAATAAACATTTCTTAAATTGAATCATTGCATATCATTGTATTATAGCAGGAATATTTCAAAATAGGACATTTTGGGAAGTTGACCAATAGAGAATTGCAGCCCTAAAATTACTGTTTACTATAAATACAAGAGGAGAAACAAGATAAGTTAGAATAAAGAGGATACCAGGTCTTAACAGTATTTCCTGGTCTATGTTTTACTTCTTTCAAAAAGAAAGTTAAAATTGGAAACTATCAAGCTAATAATGGACAGGATCTCAACTTACAGAGGCCACCAAACCATAAAGGATTATGGTGAACAGTAAAGATTAGGGTCTATTAGGAACTAATGGCAGCCAACTTTCCCAATGTTATATCTAACTAATTGCTGAAACATCAATCTCTTATTCTAATTCCTGAAAAAAAGTACTTTCATATTGTCTACTGATTTTATTGAAAAATCTTTGAGTTAGGGAACAAAATCCTACTGTTTTTAGAGCATTAAACATATAGTGATTCATAAAACCCAAAATTTGAGAAAGTATTAAACTATAGAATTTCCTAGCAGATTTAAACTTTTGCATTGTAGTCTGTCTTAGAAGCACAGAATGATAATATACCAAATGTCACAAATTATCTATAGAATTTACCTTACTTAAATGTTAGCAGTCTGAATATAAAACTGAGTACAGGGGCACCTGGGTGGCACAGCCGGTTGGGTGCCAATTCTTGGTTTTAGTTTAGGTCATGATCTCATGGGTTGTGGAATCAAGCCCAACATCAGTCTCCATACTCAGCACGAATTTGACTTGAAGATTCTCTTCCCCTGCCCTTCCTCCCACTTACTTGACCCCTCTCTCTCTCTCTCTCTCAAATAAATCTTAAAATACAAAAAAAACCAACCTGAGTACACATCATACCAGTACATCAATTTTACAAAAATAGTTAAAATTGCTTAGCTTCCTTTGGACTTTTTTATATATAAAGTACAAATAACTTAAGTAATTTGTGCTGAGTGAGTTGCATTCCATCTTATTGACACCAAACTGTCTTATAAAATTTAAAGGAATATTAAATTTTAAGGAATCAAATTAATAAATTTTCCAGTTTGTTATATTTCTTTCTTCCTTACAGCAAGTCACCCATTTTCTTTTTAACAGTGGAATTTCTTTAAAATAACAGAAACAGTGAGAGGCCCAAAGCATGCATAGAAAATGAATTTTCAACCTAAAATGTCAAAAAGATTTAGGAAAGAAAGTCATAGTTTTTTTTTGTTGTTGTTGTTTTGGTTTGGTTTGTTTTTTGGTGGTTTTTTGTTTGTTTTTTGTTTTTTGTTTTTGTTTTTGCTGGTCAGTAATCTAGTCATTACCAACCAGTATTTTCAATTCATAATATACAGATACTCTAATTAATGCTCATTTCTAAAGGAAACTGTTCAAAAAATTACTTCAGATAACAGTAGAAGGAAGCAGAAACCATGCCATTTGGATTTGAGTAAAATGTTTCAATGTAAGTCAATAATTTTTTATAGACTTACATAGGCATTTGTCAGTATACTTTAGCTTTTACATCTCAGAATCTTTTTCTGTTAGTAATTGTGAGCATAGCTTATCTATCTCACATCCCTGTCCCTCATGTCTCAGAGCCTAGCCTCCTGTGCTTTTTCCAAAAGGAAATGCTACCCCCTTCTCTCAGCCTTTGTGAATCCTACATATCTTTTTGAAAATCCAGCTTAAATCTAACCCCTTCATAAAAGCTTTCCCAGTTGTTGTGGCCTTCAGTGGTTTCTCACTTACCTCTTCTACAGTAGTACTTGTGTGAACTTTTAAATTTGGTTCTTGATCCTATACTGTCTTGCATTACAGTATAACAGTTTCCATGTTTATGGATGCATCGTGCCATGATGGCTTTCTGAAATCATATGTGATGTCATTAGTCCACTTTCTTAGGGCAAAATCTAACATGGTTATAGTTTTGTAAATCCAGTGTTGTGAATGTTTATTACACATCAATCTGACCTTAGCTGGTATCTTTATTTAACACAATAGTGAAGCTTTCTGGGTATTTAAATTAGCTAAAATATATTTGCAGATATTTTAATTTTGATCTCTTATACATTAAGCAACTAGGAGAAAACCAGGTCTTTAAAATACATTCTTTAAAAGTGGCTATTTAAGGCAAAACAAATATATGGTGTTAGAAATAATGGTTAATCTTACTGTGGGTTAGTGACTAGAAGAAAGTATATGAGGGTTTCTGGAGTGCTGGTAATGTTCTGTTTCTTCACCCAGATCCTGGTTACATGGGTGTGTTTGTGAAAATTCATTCAGCTGGTAACCTATGTACACAACGTATGCATACTTCAACAAAACATTCTTAGAAAGCTGGTCTTTCAAATTCTTAAAATGTGTAATGAAAAAGTAAGAAGGTTATTACAGTTAAATCTAAAAGGTCAGTGTTTTTCCTGTGCTTAGTTATAATGATCACCTGCTTTGTATAAATATTTGCTATCAGAATTTATCTGATGTCATTATAGATTATTTTTCAGCAAGTCATATGTCACTTAAGGATTTTCTCAAAGTGTCTTTTAGTCTTTAGAGTGGATAGGTTCATTCTATTATTAAAAAAAAAAAAACCCACCAAGCATATTATGTACCATGTAAACATTCAGGGTGATCTTTCCATACTTGTTACCAGTATTACCCTATCTTGTATATCATTGAATCTTAACGTGTCCTGAGCACATCCTGAGTTAAAATCTTTATCAAGAACCTGTCACTGCTATCATTGCTATCGTTGCGTCTGCTTTAATGCTAAGAAATAGGATATATGGGAATGTTGCTCAGTGTTATCTCATTCTAGATTCAAGCTCACTAATTAAAAAGTGAATATTCATACCTCAGATGTTATAATTTGAGTAACTCTGAAATAAAGCACAGGGATATATTCAATGTAAAAGGTTAAAGGACTGACATTAGTGCTGTCAAGGTGAACAGGGGAGCATAAAGGAAGAAGGAAAACTAATAGTAATGAAGAAAGAAGCAGTTCTCTGTTGCCAGAGCAGAGTCAAAAGAAGAGGTGGCTCATGCTCTGAGTGGAGATTCCATTGTACCTCTAGGAAATATTAATGGAATCTGGTAATCAACATGGTTATTATTATTACTGCAGTTTTAATCACTACCAACCCTTCTGATGGATTCATCGATAAGAAAGAGACTGGTTTAGGGATCTAGCAAGGGTTGGGGATGTGGAGAGAGTGAAGAACTGTGTCAGAGGTCCCTAAGCAGTGCCTCTATTCTCCACTCTTTGCACATTTCAAATGTGGTCTGAACACAGGGACCAAGTTGTAGGGATCTATACTGCTGATGTGATTTCTTGAATTTAACTTAGTTCTTTATCTGGAATTCAGCTTGTATAAGTTAATGAGGTAAATTAGTAAATAGTAAATGTAATATTTACTTGTGCCAATATTATGTGACCCAAACTACTTAAAAGTATTTCCATGTAAAACAGTCAGAATGTAGTTAGTATTTCTATAAGATTCACTGAAATAGTAAGGAAAAAACTCTGACTCCTATTGGGAGCTAATAGCTCTGTGGCAAAGGATTCTGATAAGGTCATATCCAAAAGAAATACATGCTAGAAATAATATGTTCAAGGATGAGAATCATGAGATACATATCTGAGTTTCAACTTTGTTGCTACCTACTTGTTAAATGTTTGGCCATTTAATCTATCAGGTATCTATTTGTGCATTTATACAATAACATTTCTTAATTTGAAAAATACACAATGTTTTTAGCCCACTTATCCTTCAAGGTGATTATGATAACAAAATTAGATATTCAATGAGGGAATGCCTGATGAGAAAGGTGTTATATATAAATAATAGTTTATTATTCAAGCTGTCAGGAAGATGTTGATTCCAGATGATTCCATTCAGGTTTTTTTACACATTTGGTCCAATTTTTTCAAAAACATTTTATTTAATTTTTCATGAGAGACACAGAGAGGCAGAGACATAGGCAGAGGGAGAAGCAGGCTCCTTTCAGGGAGCCTGGTACAGGACTAGATCCCAGGAACCCATGATCACGACCTGAGCCAAAGACAGACACTCAACCACTGAGCCACCCAGGTGTCCCATTTGGTCCAATTCTTAAAATGAAGGTCAAAATCTGCTCATTAAATGACAAAGCTTTCTGTCATTAAGTTTATTTCCTTTACATTTTTTTTACTTTTTTTCCATCTTGTAGTCTTTTAGAAATAACTCTCTAAAAATGTGATCATAAAGGCTCATCTTATTTTAAATGATATCTTTAAGCTTTGATGGAAGAATCATTGTTCCAAATTGAAGAACTGGTCTTAAAATTTCCAATATCTTAGGACATCTTTGTCGTAAGTATGTATAAACATGGAAGAAAAGAAAAAAGCTTATTAGTTTTAATTGCATATTCTAAATAATTAATAGTAAATGTCTAGGGGAAAATAAAGTATGAATTTTCAATATTATTATAATAAGTAATAAAATGATAATAAGATATTTCTTTTATGTGCATTTTAAAGAAATGGTTCCTGTTTGCATTTGTAGCAAGATGTAGGTAATGTTTATGTTACCTATTTATTTTTCACTTAATTATGCATTTTTCTAATACATAATAGTATTAATAATAATAACTACAATTTATAAAGATCTTACTAAGACCCAGGATCTGTATTAGGCATAATTTTATACAAAAGGAGACGGAGTCTCAGATTAAAGTGCTCAATGTCACACAATTAACAAGGGCTAAGATTTTGGCTATACTTCTATATTCATTGTTCTTTTCAATATGAAAACACTGAGAGTAATAAGAAAACCACAATTGAAAAAGATATAAAATATGAAATATTTATTCATAAATTTAAGATAAACTGAGAAAGCAGTATGAACCTTGGTAAATTCTATATTTTGATATGAACATTAATTATTATAATTAGAAACACCCAATTAAATCATACAACTACTCTTGGTTTACTCTGAAGCTACAGTAAACTTAAATAGGTTAAAATGGTATTGTTTGGATTTAAGGTTTCATTCAGTTACTCTTCTACATGTGCATAGAGTAGAGTAACACACTCTGTGATGATGAACAAAGAATAAATATCTCCATTGGCCCCCCTTCTTGAGAGATATGAAAAGCAACTAAACACGTTTGTTTAACTCTAATAGTATAAGCACTTCCAGTCTTTGAGTTGCACATTTAAAAAATGTTTAATTTCAGTATAGTTAATATACAGTGGTATACTAGGTTCAGGTATACAATATAGTGATTCAACAATTTTATACATTACTCCGTGCCCATCAGTAGAAGTATACTCTTAAACCCCATCACCTATATCACCCATCTCCCCACTCAAGTCCCCTCTGGTAACCATTAATTAGTTTGTCTATAGTTAAGAATCAGGCTTCTTTTTTTTTTTATTTCTCTCCTTTTTTTTTTTGTTTGTTTGATTTGTTTCTCAAATTCCACAAGTGAAATTATATAGTGTATCTCTTTCTCAGACTTATTTCATTTGTATTATACTCTAGATTCATCCACATTCTTAGAAATGGCCAAATATAATTCTTTTTATGGCTGAGTAATATTCCATTGCATATATATATATATATATATATATATATATATATATATATACCAGTCCTTCTTTATCCATTCATATATTTATGGACACTTGGGGGGCTTCCATAATTTAGCTATTATAAATAATGCTGCTATAAGCAAATGGGTGCATATATCTTTTCAAATTAGTGTTTACACATGCTTTGGGGAATACCCAATTGTGGAATTACTGGATCATATGATAATACTGCTCTTACTTTTTTGAGGAGCCTCCATACCATATTCTACAGTGATTGCATCCACTTGCATTCTGACCAACATGCACGAGGGTTCCTTTTTCTCCACATCCTCATGAACTCATGTTGTTTTTTGTGTTTTTTATTTTAGCCATTCTGACAGATGTGAGATGATTCTCATTGTGGTTTGCATTTGCATTTCCTTGATGATAAATGAAGTTGAGCATCTTTTCACGTGTCTGTTGGCCATCAGGTGGTCTTTGGAGAAACATCTCTTCTGTCTTCTGCCCATTTTTCATTGGATTATTTGTTTTGTGGGGGTTGAGTTGTATCAGTTCTTTTTTTTTATTTTTGGGTTTTTTTTTTGTATCAGTTCTTTATACTTTTTTGATACTACCCCTTTATCACATATTTCATTTGCAAATATATTCTCCCTTTCAGCAGATAGTCTTTTAGTTGTATTGTTTGTTTCCTTTGCTGTGCAGAGGTTTTATTTTTATTTTTTGTTGTTGTTATTTGTTTCCTTTTTTTAATAATGAATTTATTTTTTATTGGTGTTCAATTTACCAACATACAGAATAACACCCAGTGCTCATCCTGTCAGGTGTCCCCCTCAGTGCCCGTCACCCATTCACCCCCACCCCCCGCCCTCCTCCCCTACCACCACCCCTACTTCGTTTCCCAGAGTTAGGAGTCTTTATGTTCTGTCTCCCTATCTGATATTTCCCACACATTTCTTCTCCCTTCCCTTATATTCCCTTTCACTATTATTTATATTCCCCAAATGAATGTTTGTCCTTCTCCGATTAACTTACTTCACTCAGCATAATACCCTCCAGTTCCATCCACATTGAAGCAAATGGTGGGTATTTGTCGTTTCTAATGGCTGAGTAATATTCCATTGTATACATAAACCACATCTTCAATATCCATTCATCTTTCGATGGACACCAAGGCTCCTTCCACAGTTTGGCTATTGTGGACATTGCTGCTAGAAACATCGGGGTGCAGATGTCCCGACGTTTCATTGAATCTGTATCTTCGGGGTAAATCCCCAACAGTGCAATTGCTGGGTCGTAGGGCAGGTCTATTTTTAACTTACCTGTGTTCTCCTCTAGGATTTTGATGGAATCTCGTCTCACATTTAGATCTTTCATCCATTTTGAGTTTATCTTTGTGTATGGTGAAAGAGAGTGGTCTAGTTTCAATCTTCTGCATGTGGATGTCCAATTTTCCCAGCACCATTTATTGAAGAGACTGTCTTTCTTCCAATGGATGGTCTTTCCTCCTTTATCGAATATTAGTTGACCATAAAGTTCAGGGTCCACTTCTGGGTTCTATATTCTGTTCCATTGATCTATGTATCTGTTTTTTGTGCCAGTACCACACTGTCTTGATGACCACAGCTTTGTAGAACAACCTGAAATCTGGCATTGTGATGCCCCCAGATATGGTATTCTTTTTTAAAATTCCCCTGGCTATTCAGGGTCTTTTCTGATTCCACACAAATCTTTAAATAATTTGTTCTAACTCTCTGAAGAAAGTCCACGGTATTTTGATAGGGATTGCGTTAAACGTGTAAATTGCCCTGGGTAACATTGACATTTTCACAATATTAATTCTGCCAATCCATGAGCATAGAATATTTTTTCATCTCTTTGTGTCTTCCTCCATTTCTTTCAGAAGTGTTCTCTAGTTTTTAGGGTATAGATCCTTTACCTCTTTGGTTAGGTTTATTCCTAGGTATCTTCTGCTTTTGGGTGCAATTGTAAGTGGGATTGACCCACTAATTTCTCTTTCTTCAGTCTCATTTTTAGTGTATAGAAATGCCACTGATTTCTGGGCATTGATTTTGTATCCTGCCACGCTACCAAATTACTGTATGAGTTCTAGCAATCTTGTGGTGGAGGCTTTTGGGTTTTCTATGTAGAGTATCATATCATCGGCGAAGAGGGAGAGTTTGACTTCTTCTTTGCCAATTTGAATGCCTTTAATGTCTTTTTGTTGTCTGATTGCTGAGGCTAGGACTTCCAGTACTATGTTGAATAGCAGTGGTGAGAGTGGACATCCCTGTCTTGTTCCTGATCTTAGGGGAAAGGCTCCCAGTGTTTCCCCATTGAGAATGATATTTCCTGTGGGCTTTTCGTAGATGGCTTTTAAAATGTTGAGGAATGTTCCCTCTATCCCTACACTCTGAAGAGTTTTGATCAGGAATGGATGCTGTATTTTGTCAAATGCTTTCTCTGCATCTAATGAGAGGATCATATGGTTCTTGGTTTTTCTCTTGCTGATATGATGAATCACACTTATTGTTTTACAAGTGTTGAACCAGCCTTGTGTCCCGGGGATAAATCTTACTTGGTCATGGTGAATAATTTTCTTAATGTACTGTTGGATCTGATTGGCTAGTATCTTGTTGAGAATTTTTGTATCCATGTTCATTAGGGATATTGGTCTGTAATTCTCCTTTTTGGTGGGGTCTTTGTCTGGTTTTGGAATTAAGGTGATGCTGGCCTCATAGAATGAATTTGGAAGTACTCCATCTCTTTCTATCTTTCCAGACAACTTTAGTAGAATAGGTATGGTTTCTTCTTTAAACGTTTGATAGAATTCCCCTGGGAAGCCATCTGGCCCTTGACTTTTGTGTCTTGGGAGGTTTTTGATGACTGCTTCAATTTCCTCCCTGGTTATTGGCCTGTTCAGGTTTTCTATTTCTTCCTGTTCCAGTTTTGGTAGTTTGTGGCTTTCAAGAAATGCGTCCATTTCTTCTAGATTGCCTAATTTATTGGTGTATAGCTGTTCATAATATGTTTTTACAGTCGTTTGTATTTCCTTGGTGTTGGTAGTGATCGCTCCTTTCTCATTCATGATTTTATTAATTTGAGTCTTCTCTCTCTTCTTTTTAATAAGGCTGGCTAATGGTTTATCTATCATTAATTCTTTCAAAGAATGAACTCCTGGTTTTGTTGATCTGTTCCACAGTTCTTCTGGTCTCGATTTCGTTGAATTCTGCTCGAATCTTTATTAACTCTCTTCTTCTGCTGGGTGTAAGATCTATTTGCTGTTTTTTCTCTAGCTCCTTTAGGTGTAAGGTTAGCTTTTGTATTTGAGTTCTTTCCAGTTTTTGAATGGACGCTTGTATTGCGATGTATTTCCCCCTCAGGACTGCTTTTGCTGCATCCCAAAGATTTTGTACGGTTGTATCTTCATTCTCATTAGTTTCCATGAATCTTTTTAATTCTTCCTTAATTTCCTGGTTGACCCTTTCATCTTTTAGCAGGATGGTCCTTAACCTCCACATGTTTGAGGTCCTTCCTAACTTCTTGTTGTGATTTAGTTCTAATTTCAAGGCATTATGGTCTGAGAATATGCAGGGGACGATCCTAATCCTTTGGTATCAGTTCAGACCCGATTTGTGACCCAGTATGTGGTCTATTCTGGAGAAAGTTCCATGTGCAGTTGAGAAGAAGGTGTATTCAGTTGAGTTTGGATGTAAAGTTCTGTAGATATCTGTGAAATCCATCTGGCCCAGTGTATCATCTAAAGCTCTCATTTCTTTGGAGATATTGTGCTTAGAAGACCTATTGAGTATAGAAAGCGCTAGATTGAAGTCACCAAGTATAAGTGTTTTATTATCTAAGTAGTTCTTCACTTTGGTTATTAATTGATTTATATATTTGTCAGCTCCCACATTCGGGGCATATATATTGAGGATTGTTAAGTCCTCTCATTGGATAGATCCTTTAAGTTTGATATAGTGTCCCTCTTTATCTCTCACTACAGTCTTCGGGGTAAATTTTAGTTTATCTGATATAAGGATTGTTACCCCTGCTTTCTTTTGAGGACCATTTGAATGGTAAATGGTTCACCAACCTTTTATTTTCAGGCTGTAGGTGTCCTTCTGTCTAAAATTAGTCTCTTGTAGACAGCAAATAGATGGGTCCTGTTTTTTTATCCAGTCTGAAATCCTGCGCCTTTTGATGGGGTCATTAAGCCCAGTCACGTTCAGAGTTACTATTGAAAGATATGAGTTTAGTGTCATCGTGATATCTATTCAGTCCTTGTTTTTGTGGATTGTTCCACTGAACTTCTTCTTAAAGGGGAATTTTAAGAGTCCCCCTTAAAATTTCTTGCAGAGCTGGTTTGGAGGTCACATATTGTTTCAGTTCCTGCCTGTCTTGGAAGCTCTTTATCTCTCCTATTTTGAATGAGAGCCTTGCTGGATACAGTATTCTTGTTTGCATATTCTTCTCATTTAGGACCCTGAATATATCCTGCCAGCCCTTTCTGGCCTGCCAGGTCTCTGTGGAGAGGTCGACTGTTACCCTAATACTCCTCCCCATAAAAGTCTGGGATTTCTTGTCTCTTGCTTCTTTAAGGATCTTCTCTTTATCTTTGAAATTTGCCAGCTTAACTCTTAAATATCGAGGTGTTGAACGGTTTTTATTGATTTTAGGGGGGGGATCTGTCTATTTCCTGGATATGAATGACTGTTTCCCTTCCCAGATTAGGAAAGTTTTCAGCTAGGGTTTGTTCAAATACATATTCTGGCCCTCTGTCCCTTTCGGTGGCCTCGGGAACCCCACTTAAACGTAGGTTTTTCTTCCTCAGGCTGTCGTTTATTTCCCTTAATCTATCTTCATGGTCTTTTAATTATCTGTCTCTTTTTTCCTCTGTTTCCCTCTTTGCCATCAACTTCTCTTCTATGTCACTCCCTCGTTCTTCCACCTCGTTAACGCTCATCGTTAGGACTTCTAGTTTGGATTGCATCTCATTCAATTGCTTTTAATTTCTGCCTGATTAGATGTAAATTCGGCAGTCATGAAGTCTCTTGAGTCCTTTATGCTTTTTTCTAGAGCCACCAGTAGCTGTATAATAGTGCTTCTGAATTGGCTTTCTGACATTGAATTGTAATCCAGATTTTGTAACTCTGTGGGAGAGAGGACTGTTTCTGATTGTTTCTTTTGAGGTGAGGTTTTCCATCTAGTCATTTTGCTCAGTGCAGAGTGGCCAAAAACAAATTATATTGGGAAAAGGAGAAAAAGAGAGGAGAGAAAGAAGGAAAGAAAAGAAAAAAAGAAAAAAGGAAGAAAAAAAGAAGAAAAAGAGAAATAGAAAGAAAGGAAAAAGGGTGGTGGAAGCAAACAGAAATCAAAAAGAAAAAAAAAAAAAAACAAGGGGGAGTATCTTTTGATTCTGTGTACTTTAAGTCCCTTGACTTCCCCTGGAACTTGTCCGTCTAGCTGGTCTCTGGGGGAGGGGCCTGTTGTGCTGATTTTCAGGTGTTAGCACTTGGGGGAGCTGTTCTTCCCCCTGCCTGGTGCAGGACTCAGTGAGGGTTGTTTATCCCGTGGGGCCCCTGGAGGTACAACCCCAGTGGCTGCCTTAGCTCTGGAATCCTGGATTCAGCTCAGGCAGGAACTACTCCGTCTGCAGGGTCTGGAGGCTCCGGGGCAGGGCCGCTGATCTGCTCAGCTCGGGGTAGGAGCGTCCTTGCTGTCCTGTGCCCTCCTGGCCTCTGCCTGTCCCCGGGAGAGGCCGGATCCTGGGCTGTGTCCCCGGCGCCCTGTGCTCCGGAGCCTGCGCTGTTGGATTCGCGCTCCCGGGCCGCGCAACCCCCTCCGCGGAGCCACCGCCCGAGCCCCTCCGAGCTGCTCCGGGTCCCGCCGTATGTGCTGCAGCCCTTAGGGAGCTCCGCACACTCTCCCGGGGCGCAGGTGTCTGTTACTGTCCCGGGGAACCCGAGGGCATCCTCGCCCTCCTGGTTCCTGCTCCAACTCCCTGGGAGCCCCTTTCCGCCCGGGAAGGTCGGTGCAGCTCCTGCGTCTCCGGGACGGGGCTCTCCTGTCCTGGGGACACTCGCCCCGGCCTTAGCCCGGCTCCTCGCGGGCCCCTCCTCCTTGGAGGCCTTTTGTTTCTTTATTTCTTTTTTCTCCGTCTTCCTACCTTGATAGAAGTGCGAACTCTTCTCACTGTAGCATTCCAGCTGGTCTCTCTTTAAACTTCAGGCCGAATTCGTAGATTTTCAGGATGATTTGAAGGTTATCTAGGTAATTTGGTGGGGACAGGTGATTTGGGGACCCTACTCTTCCGCCATCTTCCCCCTCCCGCCCAGAGGTTTTTATAGTAAACTTTTACTTTTGTTTCTCTTACCTCAGAAGATATATCCTTAGAAATGTTGCTACGCCCAATGTCAGAGAAATTGCTGCCTGTGCTTTCTTAGAATTTTCATGGTTTCAGGTCTCAAATTTAGTCCTTTAGTCCTTAGTCCATTTTGAGTTAATTTTTGTGTATGGTATATGAAAATGTTCCAGTTTCATTATTTTGCATGTAGCTGTCTAGTTTTCCCAGCACCATTTGTCAAAAAGACTATCTTTTTCCAATTGCATATTCTTGCCTCCTTCATCAAAGATTACTTGACCATATAATCATGGGTTTATTTCTGTAAACTCTGTTCTGTTTCATTGATCTCTGTGTCTACTTTTGTGCCATTACCATACTGTTTTGATTACTACAACTTTGTAGTATATCTTGAAATCACATTGTGATACCTCAAGTTTTGATCTTCTTTTTCAAAATTACTTTGGCTATTCAGGATCTTTTGGGGTTCCATACAAATAGTAGGTTTGTTTGTTCTAGCTCTGTGAAAAATGATGGTGGTGCTTTCAAAGGGATTGCATTAAATGTGTAGATTGTTTTGGGTAATATAGACATTTTAACAATATTGGTTCTTGGAATCCATAAGCATGCAATATCTTTCCATTTGTGTCATCATAAATTTTTTTCTTTAGTGTTGTGTAGTTTTCAGAATACTAGTCTTTCACCTCCTTAAGCTTCTTCCCATGTATTTTATTATTTTGTTACAAGTGTAAATAGGATTGTTTTCTTCATTTCTATTTCTGCTACTTCATTATTTGTGTATAGTAATGCAACAGTTTTCTGTATGTTTATTTTGTATCCTGAAACCTTACTGAATTCATTTATCAGTTCTAGTAGTTTTTTGGTTGGGTCTTTAGGGTTTTTGACATATAGTATTTATATAGTATCATGACATCTGCAAATACTGGAAGTTTCACTTCTTCCTTTCCCAACTGTATGTCTCTTATTTATTTTTCTTGCCTGATTTTCATGGCTAGAACTTCCAGTACTGTGTTAAATAAGAATGAGGAGAGTGGATGTCTTTTTTTTAAGATTCTGTTTATTTATTCATAAGAGACACAGAGAGAGGGGCAGAGACATAGACAGAGGGAGAAGCAGGCTCCTCATGGAGATCCCCAGACCGGAATCATGCCCTGAGCTGAAGGCAGACACTTAGCTACTGAGCCACCCAGGCATCCCAAGAGTGGACGTCTTTGTCTTGTTCCTGATCTTAGGGAAAAAGCTCTCATTTTTCAACATTGAATATGATGTTAACTGTGGCATTTACATATGTAGCTTTTATTATGTTTAGGTATGTTCCCTCTAAGCCTACTCTGTTGAGGATTTTTATCATGAATGAATGTTGCACTTTGTTAAATGTTCTTTATGTATCTATTAAAATGATTTTAGGGGATCCCTGGGTGGCGCAGCGGTTTGGCGCCTGCCTTTGGCCCAGGGCGCGATCCTGGAGACCCAGGATCGAATCCCACGTTGGGCTCCCGGTGCATGGAGCCTGCTTCTCCCTCTGCCTATGTCTCTGCCTCTCTCCCTCTCTCTCTGTGTGACTATCATAAATAAATAAATAAATAAAAGAAACCCTCCTTAAAAAAAAATAAAAATAAAAATAAAATGATTTTAGGTTTTTAGCCTTTCTCTTGTTGATGTGATGTATTATGTTGATTGATTTGCAGATATTGAACCACCTTTGCATCCCAGAAATAAATCCCACTTGATCGTGGTGAATGATTTTTTTTAACATATTCTAAGTTGCATATTTGTACCCCTTGTTTTAAATATATCGCTTTTTTTCAATTATCTATTTCATGGTAGTTTGGCATGTTTTAAATTAATTTTTGTGTTTGTCCATCTATGTTTTACTATTACAGGGCACACTGAATAGATGATTCTTAGAGGAAAATGAATTATCTCAAACATGCCTATTTATTATGTCAATTGATATCCCAGCTTACTTAGAAATCATTAGTAACGATTAATAATAGACAAATGTAGATGGACAGAACATTCTCAGGAGAAAAACATTCCAAAATGTGCAACCTCATCAATAGTGTAAGAAGTGTGCATAAAACAACACAATACAAGTTTTCAGGTTAAAAACAAGCTATATCATATACCCAGTGCTGGCTCAAGTAGTATAAGAGAGGTATTTAAGTATAAATGGTCGAAGTTCAAGATGACGTCAACTTTTTTAAAGCAAAATATATCTAGAGCCTCAAAGTAATTGGAAACCTTTAATTTGTCCTAAGAATATGATCAGAAAAAAAAAAAAAGGTGATTAGAGATAGGTACCAAGATTTATGTACAAGAACTTCATTTTAAGAGTTATTTATAGCAGTAAATGACTAGAAATAGTCCAAATAGCTAAGAATTAAGACAAATAATAAAATGAATTATAGACCATACATATCATGTGTTTTGATAAAGTCAAGCCTTCAATGATCTTTATGGCATGGCAAATAGACTATAATAATCTTAAATAAAATAATATACAGTAATACCCATATTCTATTAATTTTAATATACTTAAAAGTAATATTTGCTGTCAGTAATGTTTTTATATTTTTTATATCTTCTATGTGGTATATACAATTGATTCTTATTATTTGCAGTACTTTTCTGTAATGTCACCATGAACACTGATTTAGCCAATACCAAACCATTGTTCCTGGGGGGTATTATAGAGTTAGGTTCCTGGGAGCCTCTAGTCATAATATTTTCATCAAACTGTCTATATATAACCATGTTTTATGTTTGTTTCTATGTAAAATCACCTTACTTAACATGTATGGTTGATTCATTAACATTGAATTCACAGCCAACAGCACTCTATAACTAATGTCTAAACAAAGCCTATTTAACATACTTATTTTCTCCATAAGACACATCACAGTCTTCTTGCACTTAAGAACACTAGAAACACTTCAGCACCATGCTTGAGGGTAATTTTTAAAAGCGAAGTCACCAAAAAAGCCACAAGAATGAGAAAAACATGGAAGTAAATATTTTGCAAAAGGACAGTTGTTTACAGCATGAGAACTGAAATAAGAAGGCAGAATGTCACCTTCTTCAACCTCAGCTGGAAATATGCACTTTGGACAAGACAAATTTTTTTTTTACCATTCTTTATATGTTGCATGTCTGTGAATGACCACAAAATTGCCTCGGGTGTTGTTTGGAGGTTACAGGTAAATTCTAGCAAGTAGGCAAATTCATAATTACAGAATCCATGAATAATAGGAATCAGCCATGTATTTATTTATGTTTATATTTATAATCATAAAATAATTTTAAGATATACAGTTCATTCATATCCTGAACAAATAATTATTAAGTACCTATCATGTGCCTAGCGCCATTCTAAACACTTTGGCTATAGTAATATATAAAACAGTTCTCATTTTCATGGAAGAAACAAATATATAATGTAATCCTATTCATTTATAAATATTATGGTGAAAAATAAAGAAATACAAGAGAATGACAGAGAGTGATGTATTACATATAGTGGTCAGGGAAGCCTCTTTATAGATGTGACATTTGGACAGAAGCTTGATTAAACTGAGGCAACAAGCCGTGTTCATATCTCAGTAAAGGATAATCTAAGCAATGGAAAAAGCGAAGGGGAAGGACTGTTAGTCTTCTACATGCATAATGTCTCCTTCAGAGAGTAAGGGAGCCAGTGTGGCTAGGACCAAAGAGAGTGAGGGGGAGAGTTTGGAGGTATACTTAGAGGCAGGAGCATGTATTACCTTATAATGCCTAGAATGGACTTGGGCTTTTATTCAGAGTTTGATGGGAAACCATTAGCAAGTTGAGAGTATGGAAGCAGTGAGATTTGACTTATGTTTAAAATGATCATTCAGACTTCCATGTGGTGAAATGGATTGCAATAGGGCAAGACTAGAGTAAGATTAGGAGATTATGGAAGCTGATCAAGTGAGGAAAGATGTTAGTGTCAATTAGAATGACAGTGGTGGAGTTTATGAGATGTAGACTTACAAGTTTTTTAAAGATTAAACCAAATGCATTTGCTGATGGATAGGATGAGAATATGACAATATGACTTGTTCAAAGTGACTTCAATGGTTGTGACCAGAACAACTGAAATGATGGATTTGTCATCAACTGAAGTGTTGAAGACTGTAGAATGACCAGGTTTGGGAGTTGGGAATATCAGAAGTTCAGTTTCAGATGTATTAAGTTTTAGATGCCTATTTGATATCAAAATGGAGATGTCAAGCTGGCATTTTGCTATGGATATGGATATAAGAGTCTGGAGTTCAGGGGCTAGAGATAGACATTTGAAAGTGATCATCACATAGATAGTATTTAAATCCATGTGAGTAGATAAGATCACCATGAGAATGAGATCAGGAAGAGAAGAAGTTGAAATACTGAACCCTGGGACTAGGGATCCAGATAACTGATAGGGTACTTCTGTGTGCATCACAAGGAGGACATCCATCTGAGATGACACTTTCAGCTTATGGAAGAATTTAATCTGTTTCAAACTGAAGAATAATGATAAATACAGCTTTTAGATATACTCTATTAAACCCATGTACTAGAAATTATTCTGTTCTGCATATAGTACATCATTTGTATTATCTATGAAGGAGCCTTTGTCGTTTTTTTTAAAGTACTTATATACTCATGTATACATACATGCAAAGAATCACATACATGAACACAAGTAGTAACCCTGAGAATTATTTACTTCCCTCTATAAACTTGATCATCATGAAACTCCATATATAGTTATTTGGAGAACAACACACAAAAAATAGTATGCGCCATTCTGGGGTTGAGAGGATCTACAGATATGCAAATATTTGTCACCTAGAAGTCCTTGTATTTAATATAATAATTTCTATTGTTCATTTTGTGAATCTTTAGTTCCAGTGTCTTTTAATCAGAACTCTGAGCATATTGAAATTCTTAAAAAAATGCATTGAGTAAAACATACACTATTTTTGTGGCTTTCAAGACTCTACAACCATGTGTTCCTCACTATATATTTTATTAAATTATGGTTCATAAAAATGGTATATATTTATGTTGTACAATGTGGTGTTTTGATAAAGATATGTATCATGAAATGGATACTGTAATCAAGCTAACTAGCATTTCATCACTTCACATAGTTACCATTTTGTGTATGTGTGTGTGTGTGTGTGTGTTGAGAATACTTAAGATTTGCTCTGTTAGCAAATTTTGAGTATATATTATTATTACTAACTTCAGTCATCATGATGTATATTAGATCTCTAGAATCTATTCATCTTATAACTAAAAGTTTGTACCCTTTGCTCAATATCTCCTCTTTCCCCTGTCAACCAGCCCTTGATAACCACCATTCTATTTTCTGTTACTTTGAGTTATACTTTTTTTTCTTTTCATTTCATGTATAAATGATCTCACTTATGAGATCATGCAATATTTATCTTTCTGTGTCTGGCTTATTTCACTTTGCATAATGTCCTCCAGGTTTATCCAGCTTGTTGCAAATAGCAGGATTTTCTTCTCTTTTAATGCTTTTTTTAAAAAGATTTATTTATTCACAGAGAGAGAGAGGCAGAGATATAGGCAGAGGGAGAAGCAGGCTCCTCGCAGGGAGCCTGATGTGGGACTCAATCCCAGATCCTGGGATCATGCCCTGAGTTGAAGGCAGATGCTCAACTGCTGAGCCACCCAGGCTTCCCTCTTTTACTGCTGAATAATATCCCATTATACATATATAAATATCTATCACATTTTCTTTATGCATTCATTTGCCAATGGATATTTCAGTTGTTTCCATATCTTGGCTACAGTAAATAATGCTGGCTTGAACATTGAGGTGCAAATATCTCTACAAGATAGTGATTTCAATTTCTTCAGATATATACCTATAATTTGGATAACTGGACCATATACTCGTTTTATTTTTAATTTTCTGAAGAACCTCAGTACTGTTTTTTCCACAGTGGCTGTATGAGTTTACATTTTCACCAGCAGTATACAAAGGTTCCCTTTCTCTTTGACCATTCATTGTTTAATCTCCATGTATTCATGGTCCCAAATGTTTTCTTGTGGTTGACTTCAAGTTTCATAGCATTATGAACAGAAAAGATGAATGGTATGATCTCAATCTTTTTTAATTATCGAGGCCTGATTTGTGACTCAGTATTTGATCTCTTCTGGAGAATTTCCTATGTGCACTCAAAAAGAATGTGTATTCTGCTGCTTTAGGATGAAATGTGCTGAGTATTTCTTTGAAGTCCATCTGGTCCAGTGTGTAATTCAAAGCCATTGGTTCTTTGTTGATTTTCTGTGTAATCTGTCCATTGATGTAAGTGGTGTGTTAAAGTCTCCTGCTAATATTATATTATAATCAGTGAGTTACTTTATGTTTATTTTTGTTTTATATATTTGGGTGCTCCCATGTTGGGGGCATAAAAATTTACAATTGGTAGATCTTCTTGGTAGATAGTCCCCTTTATTATGATATAGTGTCCTTCTTCATCTCATGTTTAAAATCTAGTTTGTCTGATAGTGGTATTGCTACTCAGGCTTTCTTTTGGCATCCATTTGTATGATAAATCTTTTTCCATGTCCTTACTTTCAATCTAGAGTTGGCTGTAGGTCTAATATGAGCCTCTCATAGGCAGCATATAGCTGGGTCTGGTTTTTTATCCATTCTGACACCTTATTATGTCTTTTGACTAGAATGATTGGTCCATTTATATTCAGAGTAATTATTGATAGATATGTACTTATTTTGAGTTTATTACTTCTTTCCTCATTATTTCTGGAGATTTTCTTCGATCTTTTCTAATACTTGTCACTTTTGGTCTTCCCTTTCCACTCAATGAGTCCTCTTTAATATTTCTTACAGGGCTGGGATAGTGGTCAGGAACTCCTGTAGTTTTTGTTTGTTTGGGAAATTATCTCTCCTTCTATTCTGAATGATGAAATTGCTGGATAAAATATTTTTGGTTGCAAATTTTTCTCCTACAGCACATTGAATATACCATGCCACTTTTTTATGGTTTGCCAAGTTTCTGTGGAGATATCTGCTGGTAGCCTCACAGGTCTTCCCTTGTAAGTTAGAGATTTAGTGTTGTTTCTTTTAGGACTTTTTTCTTTTTCACTATATTTTTTTAATTTAACTACAGTATATCTTAGTGTTGGCCTGGTTTTGTTGATTTTGGTGGGAGTTCTCTGTGCCTCCTGGATCTGGCCTTCTGTTTCTGTCCCTGGGTTAGGGATATTTTCAGCTATTATTTCCTGAAATAATCTTTCAGCTCCCTTTTCTCTCCCTTCTTCCAGGACTCCTATGATTCCAATGTTATTACATTTGATGGAGTCACGGAGTTCCCTAACTCTACTCTCATGATCCATTATTCTTCTTTCTCTCTTTAGTTAAGCTTCATTATTTTCCATAATTCCGTCTCATGTATCACTTCTTCATTCCTTTGCTTCTTCCATTGTTATGGTCATTATATATTGTTATTTTTGAATCTCAGTTATTACATTTTTCGTTTCTGCTTGATTGCTTTTTAGTTTTTTTATCTCTGTGGTAAGAGTGCCCCTAGAATCTTACATGCTTTTTTCAAGTCTAGTGATCATCCTTGTTTGTTGCTTTAAATTCTCCAACTGGCATATTACTTATAACTGTTTCAATTAAATATCTGCCTGTGACCTTTTCTTGTTCTTTCTTCTGGGATGAATTTTGGCATTTGATCTAGGTCTCTGTCTTAGTTGTACATTAAAGGAGACTGTTATTGTTATATTTCCTGCTCCTGAGAGTAATGGCTTTATGAAGAATTCATATACTATCCAGGGCCTGGTGCCTCAGGAAGTATCTCTGTTGTGTGCTCTGAGCACTGTGCTGCTGTGTTTTGGGTGCTCCATTCCTCAGGTCCGTTGTCTATAGATGCTCTCCTTGCCTGCAGTGGGCAGTGTTTGGACCTTGGCCAGAGTGTGGTTTGAAGTGGGTGTGCTTTGGTCTGTTGTTCAAGTAAGACCTAATGCTATTTCTACTAGAACTGAATCTTTGCAGAACTCTATGGTCAGTAGGTATGGCATGTGCTGGGGTTTCTGCTACTCTTCTGGGAAGGGGTCCCACTCCATTAGTCCTTAGGAACACATTCCTGAGAAAAGCAGTACCAGCAGAGCACAGGGAGGCAGAACTTGGTGTGAGCAGGTTAGGCTGCCAGTCTTGGTACTGTACTATTTCCTGAAGTTAGTTTATGCTGAGGGGCAGGGGAGGTAAATGGCATCAGCTACCTCCTTTGACTGTGGAGAGGGGGGTCCATGTTTTCTCTTCTCAGGGAAATCTCCCAGAAGAGCAAATAATTTCCCCTCATGTATCCTAGGCATTTTTCAGATTGCTGTTTTCACACTGTCTCTGGGTTACTTGCCTGCCTAGAGCAGTGCAATGGACTTTGCATTGCCAAGCCTGCTGACTTTGAGAACTGCAAACTTTAGAAATGTGATGAGGTGGGGGCCTGTGCTGGTCTTCTTGGGGAGGGTCTTACTGCACTAAGACTGATGCAAGTTTGACCCAGAAGACATTCATGCCATAGTGCAGGGGTGTGAGATTTGAAGCCAGGGAGGCTAATCAGCCAGTGTCAGAGTTAGCCTCCCTCAGCAGGAGTCTCTACACCTATGCTGTGGGACATAAGGGGAAGAAAATGGTGCCCCTCTTTTGTCTCTTGGAGACATCTGTTTGAATGCCACCTCTCACAGATGCAAGTAGAGATAACAGTCTCTTCCCATACACCTTAGGCAATGCTCAGATAGCACTGTCTGCCCTGGAGTTGCTTGCCTGCTTTCATTCTCTGTCCTAGCCAAGGTCAAGGACTTGTAAAATTCCAGTCTTTGAATCCCATTGGTTGCAATAAAGAAATTCAGCCCCTCTCATTTTTCCAGCCAATGCATTTGGGGGAAGTGTTTTAGTTATACGTATGTGTGTGCATTCCACTCTCACCTTTCTCCGTGACCAGGGCTCCCTCCCCTCCACAGCACCCACAATCTGTTCCTCCCCCCAGACCATGCCTCCACACTTCTTCCCTTTCTTCATGTGGCCTCTTCTCTCCCTCTAGTTGTGCAGTTTGTTCTATCAGTCCTCAGGTTGATTTTTGGGGTATTCAGAAAGATTTGATAGTTATCTAGCTGTGTTCAAGAGACAAAGCAAACATAGCATCCTCCTACTATACAGCTATCTTAGCTACCTGCTCTGGAATCTGTCTCCCTTTTTGGTAGCTGAGGAGCCATAGCAATAAGAATGGAAAGGAAAGGAGAGGTTTTGGAAAAATACGGACTTAAATATCTGTTGGATTTGGGGTGTGACATGACTGGTAGATGCAAAGACCACCAATGAGGATAAAGGTTGCAAAAATAGTATGAATAATGTTTGTATGCAGATATTGCTTCTAAACAATATATGTGATAACTTAAAAATACCTTTGTCTTTTTTTTCCAAGACAACCATGATTCCCTAATGAATTTCCCTTCTAGCATCAGCAGTATCATATCATTAAATCTCTAAAGTTGAAGGAAAGTTCTAGAATTCGCTGTAATTTCAGATTCAATATCATCAATTAAGTTAGGAGGAAAGTATAAAGAAAAGAAGTGTTTATTCGGCCTGACCAAATTGCAAAAACAAGTATATAACAGGTCAAACAATTAGCATGTTTATATTTTGTGTTTTAACTGTATTCTCAAAACTATTTCTCTAAGATTTACTGTCATTTGAAGTAGTTAGCACATAAAAGTATATGTTGAGCTTATGGTAATGTTAAAGGCCTGTGCAATTCAAATATTTTGCAAAACATAATTTAATTTTCTATTGGTATTAATCACAATGCAATCACCTTTTTCTACACACAGTTCTGTATGAAATAAATCACATTCAAAATTTATTATATATGAAAAGAACTGTATATCTATTAAGAGCCCTTTTTTGCTTTTCTGGCAATCATAATCATTTTATCATCTGCATTCTGTGCTTTACTCTGGTCTTCCACAGTCTTAAAATGATTAATGAAGCTACTTGCAAGATGACATTTAGGTCCATATTCATGTTGAAATGTTATAAATGTTTAAATTATAAGCAAATATCTGACTGGAAGAAACAAAGAGCTCTATCCCCCATATGTGATTTTCAAATTCAGCTAGAAAAAGTCAGTATAAGTTAAATAAATGTTCTGTCATTCTCCAGATTCCTGAATTCTAAAATTGTGCCAACTGGACTTGAGGGATTATCTACAGACTAGAGCAAAAACTCTGTTGCTTGTCAGCATTGTTCTTTTAAACTGTGCTTACTGCCAGCTATCCAAATGAGCAATTTTCATGGGACTGTGAGTGCCTAAGCACTGTAACACCTTAATTTAAAAAGAATGTATGTAGCTGTTGCTCTTTCTAGAGCCTTTTGACTCAAGTACTTGATTTCCTTTACCTTTTTTTCCATAAAAGAAAAAGAAACCACTCCTTTGACATTCATGGGGGAAAAAAAACTGAAGGGCTAATTAAACTGTTGTGAAACAATATTATCCTCTTTAGTTTTACACTGACAATTTTAATACAGAGTCATTTTAACAAGCTTTGCAAATCAGAATTTGCTGATTATTTCTCTGAATTCACTGAATAAATTCATTCCCAGAGATATTGAAAATGCAAAGCCAGACAAAAAATAACATTTATTTCATGAAAGTTTAATTGGCATGCTTATTAGCTGAAGATAAAGGAGGAAAATCTTACTTATACTATATACTAGAAACAAAACAAAGAAGTCTGAAAATCATGAGGTATTGCTTTGAAAAGAATACAGAATTATATGGATTTTGAATGTATTGAAAAATGACTTAAATGTACTGAGCTGTTCATGGCCCTTGGCTTTTACTTTTTCTGTGAGTTCTATCTCAAGAATTTTATTATAGTCAGTGTTGTTCATGCTGCTCTAGTTAAGGTTTGCAGCATTTCCATTACAACCCTACTATTTCAGTTGGGGTTCATAACTCCACTTTAGAAGTCACCCTTGGGGATCCCTGGGTGGCGCAGCGGTTTGGCGCCTGCCTTTGGGCCAGGGCGCGATCCTGGAGACCCGGGATCGAATCCCACATCGGGCTCCCGGTGCATGGAGCCTGCTTCTCCCTCTGCCTGTGTCTCTGCCTCTCTCTCTCTCTGTGACTATCATAAATAAATAAAAAAAAAAAAATAGAAGTCACCCTTGGCTAAACGTTGGCATATGCGCTTTCAACTTGTATTGCTAGTGATGGGAATGAGTGTGATTAAATATGTAGTAAACACGCAAAGTAGCATATACTACTTTTTATGGTATGAAATATTTTAATGCAATCATATATTGTGGTTCCTTAATTATAGAAATTGACGAGTATCAGCTTTGTCAGTGTAACTGATTAACAGAGTGAAAGAAAGTGTTTTTCTTTCTAATTCATCCTTATAGCCTAGAAACCCTGAGCTTATATTACAGCCATGATCCAAACACTTCCTGTTACTGAGTAATGGTTTCAAAAACACTCCCTAATTTTTTTTTTAATTTTTTTTAATTTATTTATGATAGTCACACACACACACACACAGAGAGGCAGAGACACAGGCAGAGGGAGAAACAGGCTCCATGCACCGGGAGCCCGATGTGGGACTCGATCCCGGGTCTCCAGGATCGCGCCCTGGGCCAAAGGCAGGCGCCAAACCGCTGCGCCACCCAGGGATCCCCAACACTCCCTAATTTATCAACAGGACTGCCAAACAACTGAATAGTTCTGTCCAAAGATTAGTTAGTGCCGTGGAAATTAAAAGGTCAAACCAACAATTTGAGATTTTACATATATCCATGGCCACATATGCAGGTACCTAACAGATTTGTTTAAAAAGAGAACTGTATATCTTTTGAATTGATCACAGTTTTGTGGCTATAAAATTTCTTGCTTATGAAAACTAAAATGTGACAGAAAAGTTAGTAAATACAAACCAATTAAAGAAATACAAATGATAAAGAATAATCTTAATTACCCTTTATCCTTCAAACGAGGGATAACCACTGGCTACATTTTAGTGTATATGCTTCAAATCTTTATATTATACATAGATACACATATTAAAAATTTTGTATCATAAGCTGAATCACAATCTAACTTTATTTGCTATATTGGAGAGTACAAACTTGTCATTAAATATTTTTATGATACATAATTTCCCTGGCTACACAGCATTCCATTATATGGGTATACTGATGTTTAACTTATCACCCATAGTTGTAGATTTTGCAATCTGTTTAATGATTTAGTTTTACTTTGGGATTAAAATCTGATGAAATATTTCAGCAGCTAGAGTTTATTCAAGATTTTGGTCTTTTCTACATTTAGCCATTTTCATTATACCCTGGTTACTACATCACCAAATGTTAACAGTTCATAACTGTTGATTGAAAACAGTATCAAAAATTAGAATTTATTATTTATTATATATTGACTACATAGATACTTACCCAGTATGTAAATTCTGTTGGTATGGTTGCTATTGATGCTTATAGTATAAATAGAACAGACTTTTAAAAATTAATAAACTTAAAACCAGTGGAATGATTTTTCCCTATGAATTCTTATTAACTTAAGGAATAGGCAAGGGGAAGGCTTTGTTATAAATAACATTTATCCCTTTAATTTTTTTGAGGTGGGAGGCATTCACCATAGGAATAGGATATTATTTAATATAAAGAGTTCTGTGATCAGAAAGATCTGAATTTAAATCTCCACTCTATGCTTTCTAGTTATGTATGTAATTTTTGGCAATGCACATCACTTCTTGTAAGCTTTGCTTTTTTTTCTTCCTTAGGATATAGGTAATACCTACCTCACATTATTGTCATAATGTGACATATGACAATAATGTGACATAATCAAATAATTGTTCTATAAGAATTTATTCATTTTTTCAGGGTGTGGGATATACTAGTGAACTAGGGAGATAAAGTCCCTGCCCTTGTGAAGCTTATGGACTAGTGGGGGAAACAGAGAATAAACTAACAGATAAATAAAAATTGACTTATGAAATGTGATAAGTGCTATGGAAGAAAACCATAGATGTTCCTATGTTAGATTGGATGAGTCAATGAATGTAGCTTGAAAAATGTGACATTTACAATTTCCAGGTAGGGGAATAACAAGGACATTGGGTGCAAGGCAGAAAGAGTTTAACATATTCTAGCATCTGAAAGGAAAATATAGCTAAAAAATAGTATAGAAAGAGAAGAGGGGCATAAGATAAGACTGGAAATGTACAAGGTAATAGTACAAGGTAATAGTAGAACTGTGTGCCTAGCAGAGAGAAGGACTTCTATAGTATGCGTATTTCCTTTCTCCTGTCCTTTTATAGATGAAGTAGTGTTAGCCAAGGATTTTGGGGTCAATTATACACTGGTTTAGTTTATGTAAATGTTTCCTCTCTGATTTAGATTATCATCACAATGATTTTAAATGAGGTCTGCCTAACTTCTGTGTTTTGTGTAGGTGCCTTTTTCTTTCTTTTTTTTCTTTTTTTTTTTAAGATTTTATTTATTCATGAGAGACACAGAGAGAAAGAGAGGCAGAGACACAGGCAGAGGGAGGAGCAGGCTCCCTGAGGGAGCCTCATGCGGGACTCAATCCCGGGACTTGATCCTGGGACTCAATCCTGGGATTCAGTACTTGGACTTGATCCCAGAACTGGATCCCAGGACTCCAGGATTATGCCCTGGGCTGAAGGCAGGCACTAAACCGCTGAGCCACCCATGGATCCCCTCTTTTTCTTTCTTCTAAGTACCTCTTTCCCTTACCCCTCTGTTCCACACCACCTCATCTGCCCATGGGCATACAGATAAACTGCCTATTTATACTTCTCAGCTTTTCTTGGCTTTTTCATTCTGCCATGTTTACCTCTTAACTAGCCCATTATGTGTATTTTCCTCTAACTGAATTTATCTTCTCTTTTTATGATTCTTTTGTAGCTCATGATTAGATCTTGTGGTACGAATACTGCACATCAGTGAGAGGTCAATGAAACAGCAAGACACATGTAAAAATTTCTCAAGACAGTGAATCTTTAAAACCAAGTTTTTTTATTTAAAAAACAGTCTGTCTACCAGAAAAGTTACCCACTCCCCATGGAACTGAAAAATAAACCTTGCCTAATAAACCTTATGCCAGTAAAAATAGGTCTATTAAAGTAACCAGGAGAATTCATGCCTCAGATCTTTGTATTAAGAGAGAGAAAGGTACAAAATATTAATAATATTATAACAAAAATAGCACTAGCATCGATGGAAGTTGAGTTGCAAACTAACAACTTACTCTGTTTCTATAGATGGATAATAAAAGATATAATGAAGAACAATGTAAAGTATAGGCAGGAAGTTCATGTGGCTATAGTGCAAGAGAATATTATTTAGCTATATGTTCTATGTGTATAGATATGAATGCTTTTACTACTGGCAGTAATTAATCCTAAAGTACCAATTTTGACTGACTTTACTTGTGTCAAATAGTTGCCTCACAAATTTTAAGTATTATATCTAAGTGTTATTACCTGTAAGCTATATTTAATGTGCAACCCTTATGTTTAAAAGAGAAAAAAGGAGTATATGTTTTTCTAGTAATTGTTAATGTTTTCTTTAAATACTGTTCTAGTGGGGCAGCCTGGTTGGCTCAGCAGTTTAGTGCCGTCTTCAGCCCAGGGCATAATCCTGGAGTCCTGGGATCCAGTCCCGGGATGGAGTCCCAGAATTGAATCCCAGGATTGAGTCCCAGGATCAAGTCCTGGGATTGAGTCCCGCATCAGGCTCCCTCATGGAGCCTGCTTCTCACTCGGCCTGTCTCTGCCTTTCTCTCTCTCTCTCTCTCTCTCTCTCTCTCTCTCTCTCTCTCTCTTTCTCTCTCTGTGTGTGTGTCTCTCTCAAAAATAAATGAATAAAATCTTAAAGAAAAAATAGTGTTCTAGTGGATTTATTTTTCTAGCATAAGAGTTCTTTTTAGTTAATAACATTTGACATTTCAAAGTCTCCCTGCCATACTATTTGTTTTATTAAGAGTATCTCTTGTAGGGGAGGAAAAACTTTTTTTCTCTATCCTCCTGCATTCTCTAGCTGTGGCCCTGTAAATTAGATGGGTAAAAACAATTTAACTAGAGAAAAACAAACAGTTTATTAATACATGTAAATACTCAGTGATGAGTATCTCAAAGGGTGATTAGAACTTGGGGTTTACATAGCACTTTAGTACCTTATGTAGAGAATTGATAATACAAAGGAAAAGGAGGGATCCCTGGGTGGCGCAGTGGTTTGGCGCCTGCCTTTGGCCCAAGGCGTGATCCTGGAGACCCAGGATCGAATCCCACGTTGGGCTCCCGGTGCATGGAGCCTGCTTCTCCCTCTGCCTATGTCTCTGCCTCTCTCTCTCTCTCTCTCTCTCTCTCTGTGTGACTATCATAAATAAATAAAAAAATAAAAAATAAAAAAACAAAGAAAAGGAATTTGAGTTTTAGGGGAAGCAAATTGTGAAAATTAAATACATGGGGAAAACTAATGGAAGATAAGAGATAGTAGGGTTTGTTATGTAGATTCCTTTATTGCTGTCTTTCCTCATGGTAATAGTCTAACTTGTCTTCAGTGGTTAAAAATCATTCTATCCTTCATGGTAGAGAGGGGAAGGGTAGAGAGTTTTTTTTGTGTTTTCTTCTTTTTATTTACCTTCAGCTCAAAATAGTCCTTATGTCAAAGTGGCATATTTTAAAGTGGCATATTATATATACTACCCTTCACTGTCTTCTATATTCTAGCACAGTATTATGTAAGTGGGCGAGAAAGAGTGTTTATTCTTATAATGCATGCAAATTCCATCATTGTCTTATTTTGAATAAATCCCTCATATCTTTAACATGATTCATGTTTTAATAAAAATAGTGTATGAAATTTAGACTGTGTATGAAATTTAGACTGCCATTAAGAATGGTTTCCTAATGAATGTTTCCTCTTAGGATTGGTAGCATTAAAATATTAGTATAGGTTTTTAAACTTGAAATTTTGAAGCATCCTTTCTTTCCTTTTGTATCTGTTATTGATATTAAACAGTGTAATCTTTGTAAGCCTTAAAAAAAAAATTAGGATAGAACATAATTCAGTTAAATGAACACTGATTACTGTGCATAATACTCTGTGATAGATACTGAAAGTGACACAGAGATGAGCAGGATTGGGTTCCTGCCCTCCAGACATTCAATCTAGTATGGTAAGTAGTGACATATATACCCTCCCCCCACCAAAAAAAAAAAAGGAAAGGAAGGCACTAAGCTTTATTGAAATCCTTCATGATAATAGGCTATCATGGTAATTTTTTTTTAAGTTGGCTTTTTTGTTCCCTTTGGTTTGGTAATTTTCTATATATAGTATGATTGGTTTTACTAGCACTAAAATAAAAAAAAACAATATAAACAAGTTCAATATTACTACAAATTCTTGCTTAACAAAAGGTACACAGGGATGCCTGGGTGGCTCAGTGGTTGAACATCTGCCTTTGCCTCAGGTTGTGATCCCAGGGTCCTGGGATTGAGTCCTATCTCAGGCTCCCCGAGGGAGCCTGCTTCTGCCTATGTCTCTGCCTCTCTCTGTGTATCTCTCATGAATAAATAAATACAATCCTTTAAAAAAAAGAAAAGGTACACAAAATATTTAGAAACCTTTCCCATTTCAAAAATTGGAGAGGCACACATAAATGTCTCATTACATTAAATCTACTCTTCTGTAAGTTAACATATGTAAGTTAAGTTATGCTCCATAGTTTATTTTTACAGTAAAAAAAAAAAAAACATGATAAAAGATAAATATAAAAGCCAAAAGGTGGGGCACCTGGGTGGCTCAGTTATTAAGCATCTGCCTTCAGTTCGGGTCATGATCCCAAGGTCCTGGGATTGAGCCCTACGTTGGGCTCCCAGCTAATGGGGAGCCTGCTTTTCCCTCTCTCATCTTGGCAAAACATAGGATATGTTTATTGACAGAATTTACACTAATAGGAAAGTTTGAAACCATATCAAGAACAGTCTGGAATGCCATTTTAAGGAGATTAGATTTTATTTAAAGGCAGTAGGGGAGCAATTGATGAATTTTTAGTAGCAGAGGATTATTATCAGAGGTGATTTTCAGAAGATTGATGTAGTATGCATGAATAAAGTGTTTGGAGAAAAAAGTTCAGTAGAAGGAACTGACTATTAGATTATTGCAATAAAGCAAGAAGAACCTAAACCAGAATAGATGCAACTGATATTTGGGAAAATAACTCAACAGTAGTTGATTTTTGTAGTGAGGAAAAGATCAACTGGCTGAATAGTGATGCCATTTTTTTCTTAATGATTTCATTTATTTATTTGAGAGAGAAACTGAAAGAGAGAGAGAACACATAGAGTGGGTGCTAAGGGAGAGGGATAGAGAGAGAGTCTCAAGCAGACCCTGCTGGAGCTTGGAGCCCGACATGGGGCTTGATCTCACAACCCTTAGATCATGACCTCAGCTGTAATGAATGGTCACATGCTTAACTAACTGACCCGCCCAGGCACCGCCCCCTTTTTAAAAATTTATTTATTTACTTGAGAGATAGAGGTGCCATTTTCTTTAAGTGAGAGAGTAATGCATTCAGAGGAAGGATCCTATTTGGGGAGAATTTTTTCTTTTTGAACTATTGGGACTTAAGATAAAAAGCTTCTGTACAGCAAAAGAAACAGTCAACAAAACTAAAAGTCAACCTGCAGAATGGGAGAAGATATTTGCAAATGACCTATCAGATAAAGGGCTAGTATCCAAGATCTATAAAGAACTTAAGAAACTCAACAGCAAAGAAACAAACAATCCAATCATTAAATGGACAAAAGACACGAATAGAAATCTCACAGAGGAAGACATAGACATGGCCAACAAGCACATGAGAAAATGCTCCTCATCACTGGCCATCGGGGAAATACAAATCAAAACCACAATGAGATACCACCTCACACCAGGTTGAATGGTGAAAATTAACAAGGCAGGAAGCCAAAAATGTTGGAGAGGATGTGGAGAAAGGGGAACCCTCTTGCACTGTTGGTGGGAATGTGAACTGGTGCAGCCACTCTGGAAAACTGTGAAGATTCCTCAAAGAGTTAAAAATAGATCTGCCCTGCAACCCAGCAATTGCACTACTGGGGATTTACCCCAAAGATACAAATGCAGTGAAACGTCGAGACACCTGCATTCAAATGTTTATAGCAGCAATGTCCACAACATCCAAACTATGGAAGGAGCCTCGGTGTCCATCGAAAGATGAATGGATAAAGAAGATGTGGTATGTATAAACAATGGGATATTATTCAGCCATTAGAAATGGCGAATACCCACCATTTGCTTTGAAATGGATGGAACTGGAAGGTATTATGCTGAGTGAAGTAAGTCAATCGGAGAAGGACAAACATTGGTTTCACTCATATGGGGAATATAAAAACTAGTCAAAGGGATTATAGGGGAAAGGAGAGAAAACGAGTGGATAAATAGAGAGGGTGACAAAACATGAGAGACTCTTAATTCTGGAAAACGAACAAGGGGTAGTGGAAGGGGAGGTGGGCAGGGGGATGGGGTGACTGGGTGATGGGCACTGAGCGGGGCACTTGATGGGATGAGCACTGGGTGTTATACTATATGGTAGCAAATTGAACTCCAATAAAAAAAATACCCCCCAATTTTTTTTGAACTTCTCTAATTTGAAGTGTAGACTGAATATATAGCTAGAATTGCCTAATAGGGAGATGAACATTTGGTGTTTGTAGGGGTACTAAAAGTTACTTATTTGTGCAGGTATCCTCACAAAGGAAATAAGTAAAATTATGACATTACATGAGATTACTAAGAGAAGGAAGTGTAAGAAAGTCAAAAGGCCAAGGAAAGAACTTTGGTAAACATCACATTTGAGTATAAAAATAAGAGTTGCTAGAGAAGGAAAAGTTAGAGAAGCTGGGTGGGGAAATCATGCTAAAGCTATATTTAGAAAATCTATGGAGGATAAAATTTCAGGAATAATATGTTAGTCGACAATCTAAAATAAAAAAAAAAAGTAACAGTTGAGTTGAGGATAAAAAAGTAAGCGGTTGAATAAAAAAAGCAAGTGGTTGGATTTGTTGGCCTTAGTAATATGTTTAATGCTTCAAGGACAATTTCAGGAGAGTGGAAAGGATATAAATCAGATTGTAAAGGGTAAAGTAGGCCCTGGTTGATAATGAAGTGGAGTCAAATCTATATAGATAGCACTTTTTTCAAAAGGTGGACATTGCTTATTTTCACTTTCATAATGTTAAACTGGGTCTAATATAAAATTCAGTATGACATGTAAGAAGTATTTTTATCATTTTGTAGCAGATTTTTAAAGTTGTAATTTCAGATTTTGAATCGATCAGCATGAGACCGATTGTCTTTAGCACCATTTTAGTTCTGGATAAAATTCAAGCTGGTTATTACTGATTACTCTGAAATGCAAATAGTGCTATTTTGTTTTACAGCTATCATTTAAAAAGCCATGTACTCGTTAAGATAAATATGTGCTCCATGAACAACAAAAGAACTGACAAAAGAAACGGACATTATTTGGTATTTTGTTCGTTCTCTGATTTGAAACTGAATATGCTAATCTTCGAATACAAATGAGCAGCAAAATGTAATTTACGAATGCACAATTAACTTCTGACTGGTTTCTGTTGATTTTTAGTACTATAACCCCATACCAGGTGAAACTTCTCATTTTTACATTTTATCTGACCAATATTACTATTTGTGCCTAAATGAGATTATTATGAAAAATTTTACTTTGGAGTAAATCATACTTTCATGGAGCTCCAATTATAATTTGTGTATTGAGTAGTCTGCCATCAGGGCCATGAGCTTCTATTTTTCTCTTTCCATGCAGCTGCTCTTGTATTTTCCCCATCATTGACTAAGTCTTTCCTCTAATTTTCAATTTTAAAACCCGATAGTTCCTTGTCTTAATTGTAAACAATGTTTTATATCACATATTGCTTTGTTGTCATTTCTCTCTTCTTTTGCTTCATCTTTATTATTGTGTCGTGTCATTTATGTGTGTGTGTGTGTGTGTATATATATGTATAGGTGTATATGCATGCACACATTGTATATATGTACATATACATACATTAACTCATGCATACATATATATATACACACACACATTCATATCACAAAAAATGGGAGAAAGGTTGGAAAGCAGAAAGTTTAACTGTTTAGTATAATAATGCAGATTTTGTTCCTTAGCTTCACATGAGAAAATCTCTACTCTATGATCATAAGCTGAAATCTTAAATCTGGCTAGCCATTTTATAGATACACCTGTGGAACCAGGGGAATTGGGTTAAAGCATATAGGGTTTAGCAAGACCAATCATTATGATTGGCAAATGAACTCAAAACACTATTTTAGTATTTTTAGGGTATCTGGGTATTTTGTTTTCACATCATTCATACTATAATACTCTGAATGACTAGCAGATTGAAAAATAGTAGAATACTTTGAAGTTGTGATTCTCTTATGATTTAGGGTAACATTTGTTTTATAGAATAATGAAATCTTGTTTGTTACAGGAACCTTAGGAGATTATATAATTTAATCTTTTTTCCAATGCAGCAATACTTTTTATGACACTTCTGAGAGATAAATGTCCAGTGACATGTCCAGTGACTCTCTGTGGCCTCTCATCCTATTAAAAATATATTCTTCATACTGAATTGTGATCTGTCTTCCTGTAAGCATTCATTTCTGCTCTGAGGGACAATATAGAATCAAAAACTTAACCTGTTCCCCATAATATTAAGATATTTGAAGCTCTTTTCATTATATTCACTTTTCTAAAGTACTTTTCCGTGGTATATACACATATTTTTATCAACCATTTCTTGATTATCAACCCCTCCAAAATGTTGGTTGCTCTCTTTCTCATTTCTTATAATTTATCAGTGACCCTCCTAGAATAGCATACATTACTTTACTAATACTCCAAATAGAGTCTGATCTTCACAGGATACAGTTGAACAATACCTTATACATTATAGGTGTAAAAGTCAAGTCTTTAGTGTATAGGTTCCCATTTTAGATTATTGGTGATACATTAAGATTTTTGGCCTTTTGGATCCCTGGGTGGCTTAGCGGTTTAGCGCCTGCCCTCAGCCCAGAGTGTGATCCTGGAGTCCTGGGATCGAGTCCCACATCAGGCTCCCTGCATGGAGCCTGCTTCTCCCTCTGCCTGTGTCTCTGCCTCTATCTCTCTCTCTTTGTCTCTCATGAATAAATAAATAAAAAATCTTAAAAAAAAGATTTTTGGCTTTTATAAGATTTGCTTACTGTGGATACATGTTGAACCTTTAGTCAATTGAAGTTCTCTCTTTTTTTTTTTAAATAACAACTACAGTCAAATTCAATCATTCCAAATCCTGGGCCCTGTGTAATTGATTCTTTTTTTTTAAGTACCTGCAAGATTTGTGTTTATTCCTGTTAAATTTAATTTCATTTGGTTTCAGTTTAGCACTGCTATGTGTTAAAAAACTTTGAATCCTGTTTCTGTTATCTATCATATTAGAATCCCTTTGGGTGTTGCCCATTTGCAGATTTAACAAGAAAACCTTCAAAAATCTTCTGAGTCATTAGTGTGTTGATAAAGACAGAAACAAGATGAATTACCTGGGACTAACTACCAGAAACTTCCTACTAAGTTGACACCAATTTGTAATTAATGGTCTTTGAATTTAATTTTCAACCAATTTAAAAATTATCTATTATACTGTTATTCTGTCCATGTGCTATTTCTTTCTCACAATGGTATGGAGAGAATTTGCCCAAAGTCATTATGAAATAAGACTTTCTCAGGGACATCTGGGTGGCTCAGTCAGTTAAGAATCTGCCTGTGGCTCAGGTCATGATCTTAGGATTCTGGGATCAAGCCTCATGTTGGGCTCTCTTTAGTCGAGAGTCTGCTTCTCCCTCTCCCTCTGCCCCTCACCCTCGCTTGTGATTTCTCTCTCTCTCTTTCAAATAAGTAAATATAATCTCTTAAAAAATTAATCTGTGTATCTACTTTCTACTTGATTTGCTCTGTCAAAGAAAGAGTTTCCAGTAATTTGACATCAATTATTTTACATAATACCTATTAATTGATTTTTTGCATGATATTTTATAAGCTCATGAAACACTTTTGTTTGGTATACAGCATGCCCAAACATGCAGCAGGGTTGGAGGTCCTTTTTTTTATTTTATTTTATTTTATTTTATTTTATTTTATTTTATTTTATTATTTTATTTTATTTTATTTTATTTTATTTTATTTTATTTTATTTTATTTTATTTTTTTAAAGATTTTATTTATTTATTCATGATAGTCACACAGAGAGAGAGAGAGGCAGAGACACAGGCAGAGGGAGAAGCAGGCTCCATGCAGGGAGCCTGATGTGGGATTCGATCTCGGGTCTCCAGGATCGTGCCCTGGGCCAAAGGCAGACGCCAAACCGCTGCGCCACCCAGGGATCCCTTTTTTATTTTAACACAATTGAGAAACACTGATAATTTAATCAAGATTATTTCTAAGAAACAGGGAAGGTATAAGAAATCTAAACAAACTGGCTTGCAAAGTATAGAATTTGAATCACCCTCTAGCTAATGTGGCCTACAGGGCCTTGACCCATTCTACGGAGACCTATGGAAAATGACAGACTTCACCTTGACTCCTCATTTCCATTTTGGTCTGCTTCCATGTTTTGAGTGTCATTTGATATTTACCTTCCAGGATAATTATCCTGGATTTTAGGACCCTTGAATACAGAATGAGAGAAGTTATGTCCTCTTGGCTGTCTACTGAAGGACCACTTTCTAAATTGTGTTTCTAGAATGAAAGACACTCACTTTTCTTAAGGTGACTGTTAACAGGAGGAATGACTTCATTCTGTCCGTTAGAGACCACTCTACCTACATTTTTTGTGGCTTTTCCCTATACAGATTCAATAGAATAATGATTTTATAAAACATGATGACCTTGGCATTTATATAGTAGATATTACTACTCTGAAATTCGAGGAAGTATGATCATAAACTCACACTTAATCTGGTAGAAGTATGGACAATGTATCAAAGGAAGGGGTAGGGATTAAAGACCAGTTAAGTAGCTATTATTTCCTTCCATGTGAGTTGTGATGAATACTTTAATTAGTTTGTAGTTAATGTAAATAGTCCAAAGGTAGAATGGGAAGTTAACAAAATATAAGAAAAAGGAGAAAAAGAATCAGATTATGAGTACATACTTTGAGCCAAGACAGTTGAAAGTTGGTACTTTTTTTTGGAAACAAAGAAGTGAGAAATGATATCTACTAAAGTAAGAGGGCAGGAGTAAAATAATGATGGGTTTATAATGGTATTAGCGTACTCTGAGAGATTTTAAGCATACAGTTAGAAATTCCTACCTTTGAGTGATATTTGGGAGCTGTTGCCAAAAAGATAATAGGTGAATTCCAAAAAGAGTCTGGAGCAGAAGAGAACGGCCTTGCAGATAAAATCTTGGGAGAATAGTGTCTACATTTAAAATAAGGGTTTACAAGAACTTGCCAAAAGAGTGTTACGAAAGTGAGAGGATAAACAAAACTGATGATATGTTTTGGTAACCAAGGGAAGAAAGTGATTTTAAAGAATAGTAGGGAGTAAAACCATATCAGCAATTTCTGTAAAGTTGAGAAATATAAACTAAGGTTTTGTCTTCAAGTTTGGTGATGGCATAGTTATTAGTGACCTTCCACAGAATAGATTCAGGAGGGTGTTAAAGGCAATTTAGAAGGATTTACAGGGGGATCCCTGGATGGCTCAGCCAGTTTAGTGCCTGTTTTTGGCCCAGGGCACGATCCTGGAGTCCCAGGATCGAGTCCCATGTCAGGCTCCTGGAATGGAGCCTGCTTCTCTCTCTCTCTCTCTCTCTCTCTCTCTCTCTCTCTCTGTCCATCATAAATAAATAAATAAATAAATAAATAAATAAATAAATCTTTAAAAAAATAGAAGGATTTACATAACATAAGCAGGAAGTGGAAGCAATATACTACTACATACAATGTAAATAGTTATGGACATAAGAAAATGCTTTACTCTTGCTGCCTCCTGTTTAGTTGTTTTGTGGATGAAAGGGAAAAGGGAGCTAGATAAATTTATTTACTGAAAGATTACTGGAAGTTTGCTATACTGTTTTAATTGATTTTAACCTCAGACTGTTCAATAATGAGTGCGTTGTTTACCACAGGAATGAAATTAATTGAGTTCTTTGCTCTGCATAACTTTAATACTGGACAGATGTTAGTTTTCCAATAAAAGCAACAAAGGTTGTTCTCTAAATTACTTGAGATTTACAGTGCTACAGAGCATTTTAATTACATTTGTATGTTCACACTTTGAAAAATAATTTCAGATTGTTTTATTATGCTAATCGAAGCACATTTATGCTACATCATGAAACATGGAAAGCATTCTCTGTGTAGTGTGTTGTAAAATGATTGTAACTTTTGCATTTTTGTGTTTCTTGCTTTGAAACTGCTGCCATCAAATACATTCTCTAGTAATCCAATCCTGAGTTTCATGGCTATATGAGTATGTGCTGGAGAAAGTACTGGTGGAAAGGTAAGAAATGAAAAAGGTAAATAACAGCCAGAGGACTTGGCAAGATTGCCTTTTCTTCACTGTGCGAAGGCAGCTGAAAATAAGAAAGAAGAGATGTAGGGTAATTTAAAAATAGGTAGATATAAAAAGAGAAAAGCTAGACAAAAAATGTAGGTATATAAGCAAGTTCAAGAGATGCATGAAGACATTACCTTGACTGTTGAGGAAAGAAAGTCTAGAGAAAAATTGACATAAAAAGTCATGTGTTGGGCAGCCCAGGTGGCTCAGCGGTTGAGTGCCACCTTCAGCCCAGGGCCTGATCCTGGAGACCCGGGATCAAGTCCTATGTCGGGCTCCCTGCATGGAGCCTGCTTCTCAATCTCTCTCTCTCTCTCTTTCTCTCATGAATAAATAAAGAAAAATTTAAAAAGTCATGTGTGAACTCAGTGTAATCAATTACTGGGATTGACTGGAGGCCTTGTAGCAAGAGTTTTTGAAAGAATGAAAGGAAGGTATGGCCCCGTAGCTTTTATCAACCAGAGAGAAGGCTCTAAAGAAAGAAGACACAAAAAGAGATCAATCTCTGAAAATCTGCTTTACTTTTGTCTGAATTTCTGCCTGCCTGCCTGCCTTCTTCCCTTCCTTCCTTCTACACTAAGTAATGGCTAGACACTGTAAAATTACTGTATACCCCCAGATTTACCTCAGGAAATGGTTAGTGAATTATAAATGACAACTAAAACTACATATTTCTGTTACTATATTAATAGAATCATTGATTTATCACAGATTACCGACTCCAAATGACAAAAAATATAAAATCAAACCTTCAACTAAATGAAGGGAAAAACAAAACAAAACAAAACAAAACAAAACAAGAAAAACCAATTCAAAAAAGAAAATCCTTCCCTTTGCCTAGCCAAAAAGAAAACAAAAAATGAGTGGAATTCACCGTTAGAAAATGTAACCTTTAAAGATAGTATGCTGTATATGTTACCTGCCTCGTAGGACAGGGCCCTCGAGAGACACTTAACTGGACAGGTAAGACGGTTGCAGAGGTGGAGGTTGTCAACATGTGGGTAGTAAAGCCTATGTACTTAAACTCCAGGCATTTTTCCTTGGTTTGATTGCTTAAGTGTTGTGTGCATGGATGTTTTGGCTCAGGAGAAAAATTCCAGTGCTATTAGAAAATGTTTCACATAGTATCAAAGTGGCTTTATCAGACTTATATAACAAAGTAGAAGAAACAGAGTTTAACCCATTAGTTTCTAGTCATTGCTTAGCTACTGATGATGTGCTCTTTTTCCAACCAAATTCCATATACATTCATAGTATTTGCAGCTCATTCCTTGTTTCTATATAATGAACTGGTCTCCAGAGTACCTGTATCTTGAGAGATAGAGGTCTTTATAGTGACATAGGTCATTACCAGGGTAAATGGAAAAAAAATGTGATTCTAGGATGCTGAAAAGGTTTTAGAGGTTTTAAGGATTTTCTGCGTGTCTTTTGTTTCAGTAGAGTGGTGGGAATTCCAAAACAAGCTACCATTAGAGTTTTAACTTCATATTGTATAACTTTTAGAAACTTTTCAAAATATACATGTAAGTAGCTTCAGAAGGATGACATGAGGATGAGCATCACTAGGGATACTGTCACATGTTCCTTGTTAGCAAGAGAGGGATACTCAAAGGTAATCTGAATGAACTGGAATCTATAGTATGAATGACTGGCAGTGCTTACCCCCACTCCATTATGTGAAGTCAGAAGGCCACATTCTTAATCCTGGTCCTACAAAGCCCTCCTCCCCAACCCCCAATTGTCTGTGCGGTAATGCTCTCTTTTTAATGTTGTTTTTTTTTTAAGATTTTATTTATTTATTCATGATAGACACAAAGAGAGAGAGGGAGGGAGTCAGAAACACAGGCAGAGAGAGAAGCAGGCTCCATGCAGGGAGCCTGACATGGGACTCAATCCAAGGACTCCAGGATCACGCCCTGGGCGCTTAAACCACTGAGCCACCCAGGCTGCCCTCTCTTTTTAATGTTAAGTGGACTTGGATCACATACATACAAATACGAAATCATATAATTTTGGGGCTTTTCTTTCTTTTAAGCAATTTATGTGAAGTCCTTTTTTTCAAAATCCCCAAAAAGATACATAGGTACTGAGAAAGCACTTTTTATGTTCTCTGGGAAGGAAGGTTAAGGAGTACAGACTAGAATCCCACCCTGCTCACAGCATTACAAGTGTAGGGTGTAGAATGGCTTATTTCACTTAGCAAAATGTCTTGAACATTCATCCATATTGTTGCATATTGCAAAATTTTCTTCATTTTTAAGGCTCAGTATCAGTAGTATTCCACTGCATGTATATACCACTTTGTCCTTATTCATTCATCTGTTGGTGGACATTTAGGTAGTTTCCATAACTTGACTCCTGCAAATATTGCTTCAGTATACATGGGAGGGCAGATATCTCTTTGAGACCCTGATTTCAATTATATTGGTTTTTTTTTTCAGTTTTTAGTTAAATTCCAATTAGTTAACATACAGTATAATATTAGTTTCAAATATACAATATAGTGATTCAACACTTTCATAAAACACCAAGTGCTCATCACAAGTGCACTTTTTATCCCCATCACCTATGTAACCCATCCTCCCACCCACCTCTTCTCTGGTAACAATCAGTTTGTTCTCTATAATTAAGACTCTGGTTCGTGGTTTGCCCCTCTCTCTTTTTCCCCCCCCTTTGTTCCTTTCTTTTGTTTCTTAAATTCCACATATGTGTGAAATCATACGGTATTTGTCTTTCTCTGAATTATTTTACTTGGCATAATACTCTCTATCTCCATCCATATCATAGTAAATGGCAAGATTCCATTCTTTTTATGCCTGAGTAATATTCCATTGTATATATAACCACTTCTTTTTTTCCCAATGGTATATATACCACTTTTTTATCCATTCCTCAGTTGATGGACACTTGGGCTGTTTCCATAATTTAACTATTGTAGATAATGTTACTATAAACATTGGGATGTAAGTATCTCCATGAATTAGTAATTTGTATTCTTAGGTAAATTCCTAGTAGTGCAATTACTGGATCATAAGGTAATTCTATTTTTACCTTCTTGAGTAACCTCCATACTGTATTCCAGAGTGGATGCAGCAGCTTGCATTCCCACCAAAAGTATGAAAGGGTTCCCCTTTCTTGACATCCTAACACCTGTTGTTTCTTGTGTTGTCAATTTTAGCCATTCTAACAACTGTGAGATGATATCTTATTGTGGTTTTGATTTGTATCTCCCTGATGCTCAGTGGTATTGAGTATATTTTCATATGATTGTTAACTATCTGGATGTCTTCTTTGGAAAAATGTCTGTTCATGTCTTCTGCCCATTTTTAAATTGGGTTATTTGTTTTTTCAGTGTTTTTATAAATTATAAATTATTTATATGTTTTAGACACTTACCTTTTATCAGAAATGTCATTGGCAAAGATGTTCTCTCATTTTCTAGGTTTCCTTTGCTGTGCCAAAGCTTTTTATTTTGATGTTGTCCTAATAGTTTATTTTTGCTTTTGTTTCCTGTGCCTTGAGGATTTTTTTTCTAGAAAGAAGTTGATATAGCTGATGTCAAAGAGGTTACTGCTTATGTTCCCCTCTAGGATTTTTATGGAATCAGGGCTTGCATTTAAGTCTTTAATCCATTTTCACTTTATCCTTGTGTATGATGTATAAAAGTTGTCCAAGTCATTCTTTTGCATGTTGATGTCCAGTTTTCCCAACACTCATTTGTTGAAAAGACTGTCTTTTTCCTATTGGATATTCTTTCCTGCTTTGTTGAGGATTAGTTGAACATATAGTTTGGGTTCAATTCTGGGTTTACTGTTCTCTACCTATGTGTGTATTTTTGTGCTAGTACCATTCTGTTTTGATTACTACAGTTTTTGTAATATAATTTGAAGTCTCGAATTGTGATGCCTCCAGCTTCACTTTTCTTCTTCAAGGTTGCTTTGGCCATTCCAGGTCATTAGTGTTTCCATATAAATTTTAGGATTGTTTATTCTAGTTCTGTTGAAAAATGCTGTAGGTGTTTAGAAAAATATTGCATTAAATATGTAGACTGCTTTGAGTACTATAGGTATTCAACAAAGTTTGTTATTCAAATGCATGAGCTTGGAATATCTTTCCATTTCTTTTTGTCATCTTCAGTTTCTTTCATCGGGGTTGTATAAGTTTCAGAGTACAGATCTTTTACTTCCTTGCTTAGATTTATTCCTAGATATCTTATGGGTTTTGATGTAAATGGGATTGATTACTTTCTTTTTCTGCTGTTTCATTATTGGGGTTTAGAAATGCAACAGATTTCTGTACACTGATTTTGTATATACTCCTTTACTGAATTTGCATATCATTTCTAGCAGTTTTTGGTGTAGTCTTTCACTTTTTCTATGTACAGTATCATGTCATCTGCAAATAGTGAAAATTTGACTTCTTTGCTGATTTGGGTATGTTTTATTTTTTGTTGTTGTCGTCTGATTGCTGAGGCTAGGACTTCCAGGACTATGTTAAATAACAGTGGTGAGAGTAAACATCCCTGTGTTTTTCCTGGCCATAGCGTTTGAAAAGCTTGCAGTTTTTCCCCATTGTGGATAATGTTCATTGTGGGTTTTCCATAAATGGTTTTTATGATGTTGAGGAATGTTTGTCTAAACCTACTTTGTTGAAGGTTTTTATTATGAATGGATGTTGTACTTTGTCATCTGTTTTTTCTGCCTCTATTGAAATGAACACACTTGATTTTATCCTTTCTTTTATGAATCGGTATGTCACATTGATTGATTTGTGAATACCGAACCACCCTTGCAAACCAAGAAAAATTCTATTTGATTGTAGTGAATGATTTTTTAACTGACTTGTTTGATTCACTTTGCTAGTATGTTATTGAGAATTTTTGTATCCAAGTTCATCATGGATATTGATGTACAGTTCTCTTATTTTTAGGGGATTCTTTATCTTGTTTTGGTATCAGGTAAATTCTGTCCTCATACAATGAGTTTGGAAGTTTTCCTTCCTTTTCTGTTTTTTACAATAGTTTAAGAAGAATAGGTATGAAGTCTTCTTTAAATGTTTGGTAGAATATTCCTATTAACCTTCTGGCTCTGGACTTTTGTTTGTGAGGTATTTTATTACTGATTCAATTTCTTTGCTGGATATCACTCTGTTTAAGTTTTCTATTTGTTTCTCAGTTTTTGTGGTCTATATGTTTCTAAGAATTTATCCATTTATTCCAGGTTGTCTAATTTGTTGGCATACAGTTTTTCATTATATTCTCTTATAGTTGTATTTATGTGGTATTGGTTGTTATTTCTCCTCTTTCCGTTGTGATTTTATTTATTTGGGTCCTTTCTCTTTTATTTTTGATAAGTCTGGCTAGATGTTTATCAATTTTAAGAGGTTTTTCAAGAACCAGCTCCTGGTTTCATTGATGTACTGGTTTTTTTGTTTGTTCATTTGCTTGTTTTTAGATTCTATCCTGTATTTGTGCTCTAATCTTCATTATTTCTTTCCTTCCACTGTCTTTAGGCTTCATTTGTTCTTTTTCTAGCTACTTTAAGTGTAAGGTTAGGTTGTTTATTCAAGATTTTACTTGCTTCTTAAGGTAGACCTGTATCGCTAGGGACTTTCTTCCTAGAACGACTTTTGCTTCATCTCAAGGATTTTGGACCATTTATTGTGGTGTCATTTTCATTTGTGTCCATGAAATTTTTTACAAATATCTTCTTTAATTTCCTGGTTATCCCACTCATTGTTTAGTAGCATGTTTAACCCCCATGTATTTGTGGTCTTTCCAAATGTTTTCACATGGCTGACTTCTATTTCCATTGTGTTGTGGTCATGGTCAAAAAAGGTCATGGTATGATTTCAGTCATTTTGTATTTGATGAGGCCTGAATTTTGACCAAATATGTGATGTATTATTGAGAATGTCCCATGTGTATTGGAAAAGCATGTGCATTCTGCTGTTTTAGGATGGGCTGTTCTGAATATTCTCTGTGAGGTCCATCTGGTCTAGTGTGTCATTCAAAGCCATTGTTTCCTTGTTGATTTCTGCTTAGATGATCTGTTCAGTGATGTAAATGGGGTGTCAAAGTCCCCTACTCTTATTGTATCATTATCAATGAGTTCCTCTATGTTTGTTATTGTTTTATATATTTGAGTACTACCAAGTTGGGGACATAAATATTTACAATTGTTAGATATTCTTGTTGGATAGACCCCTTTATTTTCATAAATGTCCTTTTTTTTAATTTGTTATAATCTTTGTTTCAGGGTCTAGTTTTTTGCAGTGTAAGTAATGCTACCCTAGCAGGGTTTTTGTTTGTTTGTTTTGACAACCATTTGTGTCATAAATGTTTCTCCATTCTTTAGAGCACTTTCAGTCTGCAGGTGTCTTTAGGTTGAAATGAGTTTCTTACAGGCAGCATATACATGGGTCTTGTTTTTTTATCCATTCTAACACCCTATTTCTTTTGTTTGGAGCATTTCGTCCATTTACATTCAGAGTAAATATTGATAGATATGTGTTTATTGCCATTTTATTATTTGTTTGGTCATTGTTTCTGGACATTTCTCTAACCCTTTCTAATCTTTGTCATTCTTGGTATCTCCTTTGTACTCAAAAAATCCAATTAAATATTTATTGTAGGCCTCGTTTAGTGGTCAAAAGCTACCTTAATTTTTGTTTGTCTGGGAAATTTTCTCTCTCCAAGTAATCTGAATCTTAGCCTTGCTGGATAGATTATTGTTGGCTACAGATTTTTCCCATTCAACATTTTGAATATATCATGCCACTCCTTTCTGGCTTACTAGGTTTTTGTTGAGAAATATCCAGCTAGCCTTATGGGTCTCCCCTTTTTTAATTTCACTGGCTTCAAATTTTTTTTTACTGTTTATCATTATATTTTGTAAATTTCACTACAATATGTTTTGGTATTGGCTTGGTTTTATTGATTTTGATGATACTTCTCTGTGCCTCCTGGATCTGAATGTCTTTTTTTCCTTCCCCAGATTAGGCATGTTTTTATCTAAAATTTTTCAAATAAATTTTCTGCCCCCTTTTCTCTCTTCTTTCTGGGACTCCTATAATATGAATGTTTTTACATTTGATGGAGTCACTGAGGTCCCTAAATCTGTCCTCATGTTGCATAATTCTTCTCTCTTTTGTCCAGCTTCATTTATTTTCCATTATTTTGTCTTCTAAATTGCTAACTCATTCCTCTGCTTCAAAGGAATTCTGTTCATTATATTAAGCCTGTTTCCAATCTCATATATTGTATTCCTCATCTCTGATAGATTTTTAAGAATTTCATCTCTGTTATACAGATGTGGTACTGACGTTTTCTCTTCTTTTCTCAAGCTCAATGAGTATCCTTATGATCACTATTTTAAATTCTCCATTAGGCATGTTACTTTTATCTGTTCCCTTAGATCTCTTGTCATGCTTTATATTGTTCTTTCCTTTGGGATTAATTCCTCTGTCTTGGCACTTTGTCTAAATCTCTGCCTTGTTCTCTGTATTAGAAAAGCTAGTTATGTCTCCTCCTTATTTTTATGAAGAGACCATGTAGTGCCCAGGGCCTGGTGCTTCAGGGAGTATCTCTGTTGTGTGCTGCATGTGCTCTGCTGCTGTGTCTTGGCTGTTCTAGCCTTTAGGCCAGTTGTTTGCAGAGGCTCTTCTTGCTGATTGTTAGTAGTTTGGTCCCTGGCCTCAATATGGTGAATTTTAACTAGGCGTACCCTGGTCTGCTTCTTTTTTTTTTTTTTTTTTATGATAGTCACACACAGAGAAAGAGAGAGGCAGAGACATAGGCAGAGGGAGAAGCAGGCTCCATGCACCAGGAGCCCGACGTGGGATTCGATCCCAGGTCTCCAGATCGCGCCCTGGACCAAAGGCAGGCACTAAATCACTGTGCCATCCAGGGATCCCCCTGGTCTGCTTCCGAAACGAGACCTGACACCACTTCCATGAGAATTGAGGCCCTGCAGAACTCTGTTGTCAAGAGATGTAGTGTAGGAAGGTATTTGGGCTCGTCTTCTTGGGGAGTGGCCCACCACTGTTGGACTCAGGCAAGCTTGACTGAGAAGGGCAGTTCCACCAGAGCTACAGGGTATGTGGCTTGGTGTTAGAGTGTTAGGCAGCTAGTGTGGACACTGCTTCCTGCAGGTGCCTCTGTGTTTCTGTTGAAGGGTTGGGGAGTGAAATGGCACCAATTAGTTCCTTTGTTTCTAGAGAGGTATCTCCATGAAAGCTGACTCTCAGGGATGCATTCTGAGAAGAGCTAAAAATCTTCCCACTCTCTGCCCCAGGCATTCTGCAGATTGCTATTTCCAACTGTCTTCCCCTGGGTTTTTTGCCTACCTTCTCTCTAGGAGCAGAGCACTGCCCTCCAGGCTCTATCCCAACCATGCTGGCTGACCTGTAAATCCATGCTTTAAGCCCTGCCTGTTGCAAGAACTCAGGAAGTTCTGCCTCTTTCATTTTCCAACCAATAGTTTTGGTGAAAATTTCATCTTCTGTGTTCCCATTTGTGTTCCTCTCTCTCACATACCCTTCTTCATGATCACAGCTCCCTCCTCTCCATAGCAGCCAAGATCCATTTCCCCCCTAAACCAAGTCTCTGTACTTTCTACCTTTTTCCATGTAGCCTCTTCTCTTCCTTTAGTTGTGGAGTTGTTCTTTCAGTCTTCAGGTCAATTTCTGGGGAATTTAGGATGATTTGATAATTATCTAGTTGTTCCATATGATGAAATGATTCTAAGTCCTCCTACTTCACCTCCATGTTCTCTCTCCCCAGTCGTGATTTCAGTAATTGTAGATAAATACCCCAAAGTGGGACAGCTAAACTACCAGTCACAGAAAGATAGATAGTGCATGATTCTACTTATTTGAGACATCTAAAATATTCAAATTTGTATAGTTAAATATGGAATGGTGGTTGCTTGGCTGGGGAGAAATGAAGAGTTATTAATAAATGGGCATAAAGTTTTAGTTAAGCAAGATGAATAAATTCTAGAGATCTGTACAACATTGTATATATAGTCAAAAATAAGGTATTATATACTTAAACATTTTATGTAGAGAATAGAATTTATGTTAAGTGTTCTTACCACAATAAAATAAAAATTTAAATAAAAGATGTATGTTTTCCTTAGAGTGTACTTCTTCCTATTTGTAATAGCATAGTACTTCCTTACTAAGTGTAGAGAATAGCCCTTTAGAAACCTATTTATTCATTACTATTCTTGTTTATATGATCTGAAGTGTAACACAAACAGAACACTTTTTATACTTGTGGCTTCTCAACTTTCCCTTTTCATAATGTCAATTTTTAATTAAATCGTAGGTGTTTAAGGAAGAGGAAGGAAAAACTACTGGATAGTAGTATGAGCTGTGTTCCCCTCCAAATCAGTGCTAAAAAAGTGAATACAAGATTACTCTAAACATCATAAAAGGATGGAATGAAAATATAAAATACAAACATGGCCACACATAAAAATTATGTTTCCCAGATTCCACCTTGGTACAATGAAAGATAATAATAATTATTTTTATTTTTAAGTGAAAGTCCTTTCCATCCCCATGTCTACCACCCAACAATACATGTTTGTATTATATGCATACGTACATGTATATAATATATACCAATATTATAACCTAAAAAGTGTGCAAGAACAAAGTTGTTCCATAAAATTTAAGTGCTAGAAGTGGTGCTCTTAGGCTCCATTGGTTCTAAAATACTGGTTCATGGACTAGCATCAATCTGTAGCATTTTCACCAGTCTGTATTTAAATGATAATTTGAACACACACAGGCACATTCAGAAAATTAAGCTACATGTATTTGGTATAAAGAAATGCTCCTTTATTCTGAGATTATTTCCTTTCCATTGTTTTTCATAGTAAAATATCCTACTTTTATGAGAGTGATGAAGAAAAATCATAGTTTTCCTTTTAAAATAAAGGCCCAGGGCAGCCCTCGTGTCACAGAGGTTTGGCGCCACCTGCAGCTTGGGGTGTGATCCTCGAGACCTGGGATCGAGTCCCGCATCAGGCTCCCTGCATGGAGCCTGCTTCTCCCTCTGCCTGTGTCTCTGCCTCTCTCTCTCTGTGTCTATGAATAAATAAATAAAATCTTTAAAAAAATAAAATAAAATAATGGCCCATCTTGGCAGTTTAGAAAGTTACCCCTTATTTTATATTATTATTATTATTATTTTATTATTATTATTATTTTGACATCCTTTTGGAATTCTAACACCTGGGAACAATTGATCTAATTTAATCTCCTTATTTCACAGTTGAGAAAAGTAAGGCCTAGAGAAGTAAAGAGAGTTATCAAAGATTCACTAACAGAACATCATGAAATTTAAAGTAGACACCAGGCATCCATAATTGTAGACCAGCGCTCTGAATAAAGTTATCAATTCCCTAAATTATAACATATCTATAACACATTTATACATTTCAGTTAATCTTTACTTTGGCACCTTTCTTTTTTGTTTGTTTAACATTCTTACTTTCCATATTTTGGTATGCTAATGCTACATTTGGTTACCTTCATTATGGAGTTGTTTATCAAGCCCTTTTAAATTATTGACTTGTTTCTTATTTTTTTAAAGTGAATTAAAGGTACTTTTGCATTGTCAAAAATTTGAGGCCTTTCATTGTACTTGTATTAAGGTTAAATTGTCTCCCCACTGGTATTTAAGAAGGACATTGATTGCATTCTACTTGGCTGCCTCCTTGTGCTCGAGATTTCATTTTCTGGTGCAGTTTATAGAGATAAGTTTAATGGAATGGGTATGCTATGATGCATTTACTTAAACGTTACGTTCATTTATTTTATTTTAACGTCCTCACAAGTTATTATCTGACCCAAGAAAATGCCTAGTCAGTGTGTTTTCTCTGCTGGAATTAGGATATCAAGCCAGGTGGAAAATTTAAATCCCATGTATAATGAGTTCTAACTCATGGTATAAATAAGTTTTTATGGTCATAATAATTTATATTCGTGTAATACTTTATTATAATAAACACATATCTGGGTTTTTTTCTGGCTTTCAGTGTATGTTTTACATACGTTGTCAGACTTTGTTTGTGAGGACATAGGTGCTTTTGTTCCCATTTCATGGATGGCATAGATGAAGTTCAGATATCTAATATTCCCCAAACTACACAGTTTGTGGCAGAGTCAGGTCTAGCACCAGAGGTCATATGACTGTTAGCTTTTGCATTTGTTTTGTATATCAACTTCGTGCTAGTGCTTCTCTCTGCATATTATTCTTAAATTTGTCTTTCCCCTTCTCTCCCTGACAGGGATAACATTTTTTTTTTAAGATTTCATTTATTTATTCATGAGAGACACAGAGAGAGAGGCAGAGACAGGTAGAGAGAGAAGCAGGCTCCCCATATGGAACCCAATGTGGGACTTGATCCCAGGACCCCGGGATCATGCCATGAGCCAAAGGCAGACACTCAACCACTGAACCACCCAGGTGCCCTGGAATTCCATTCTTAATCAGACTTCTCATTCTCATCTTTACATCCTAGAACTATTTTCAAATTGTCAAATTTGTTTTAGTGGTTCTGCCTTCTGGAATAACTTAATTTCAAATACCATGATGAGAGAGGAGGGAAGAGAATATAAATAGTATTGTTATAGAGTTTAAGCTGAATTAAGTATAAAATTATAAACTCAATTAAACGTGATTAAATGAGCCATTTTTGGGATGCCTAGGTGGCCTCTGCCTCTTTTTCTCCTCTCTGTCTATCATGAATAAATAAATAAGATATTAAAAAGAATAAATGAGCCATTTTATAGCTTAACACTATACAGGAATATATTAATTATGTTAGCAAGAGAAGGAGTCCATATTCAGATTTTAAAAGTCCATTCTTACTTTAGATCCATCAAAATCATTTCCCAAACTCAAACTACCTTCTTCAAGAGTGGATTACTTAATATTGATAGTTCTGTGATAATTGGTTAAAATATTTGGATGAGGGTGATTAGGTTCCAGCCTCACACCATATGCTAAAACAAATTAATCAATATAGATTAGAAAAGCAAAAGTTAATAAAATAAATCAATAAAAGAAAGAGAATGGGGGATCCCTGGGTGGCTCAGTGATTTAGCACCTGTCTTCGGCCCAGGGCGTGATCCTGGAGACCCAGCATTGAGTCCCACGTCCGGCTCCCTGCATAGAGCCTGCTTCTCCCTCTGCCTGTGTCTCTGCCTCTCTCTCTCTGTGTCTCTCATGAATAAATAAATAAAATCTTTAAAACAATGAAAAATAAATAAAAGAAAGAGAACAAAACTGTAGATGACTCTTGTCTAATCTTAGGGTAGGGCTTGCTACACATGAAAGCTTAGGGAAAAACTACAGGTAAAGTTTACTAGTTATATATCAATTAGTAAAATCTGTAATTTACAAAAAAAAGTATAAAAACAATTAAAAGGCAAATGTTATACTGTGGGAAATAGTTAAAACATATGTAACATCTTAACATACTTTTCAGAAATTATGGGTATCAGAATTAATTTCTATTTTACTAGTCAAGTATAAGTTAAGTGCAGTATAGTCCCTTGAGGTGTGTTTTGGAAATTGCCACTGACTAGTCTCATTGGTAAAATGGGAAATGATTAAAAGCAAATAGATTGCTGATAAATAGAAAGTAGTTCAAACCCTAAGATCACCCACACCAGCCTACCATTTTGCAAATTAATGTGTTGATATATTATGTTCTGCATATTAATGAAATAGAAGGAAAGCTAATACAATCTATTGTTAAAGGAAAAAAATCACGAGTCATCCATGAGACAGTGATAAGTGTGACTGTATATTTGTAAGCAGAAGAGCTATGGTGCCTGGGTGGCTCAGTTGTTTAAGTATCTGCCTTTGGCTCAGGTCGTGATCCCAGGACCCTGGGATCAAGCCCTGTGTCAGTCTCCCTGCTTAGCAGAGAGTCTGCTTCTCCCTCTCCTGCTGCTTGTGCTCTCTTTCATTCACTCTCTCTCCCAAATAAATAAATAAAATCTTATAAAAATATATAAGCAGAAGAGTTTAAATCAGTATCTAGATAGTCAATTATAGAAAGTAAAAATAACAAATGAATAAATGAATGCATAAATAAAGCACAATTATTTGATATGATGCCATTGTTTTTCGAATTAAAATAAAGCAATCCTGGCAAGATTTGATTACATGTAATTAAAAACTATGGAATACAAATATGAAAGAATATAACACATCTTAAACCATTAGTCAAATGAAACACATGGTAATAGTTGCATAGCATAGCAAAGCTTGGTAGCTTATAATCATACACAGAAAAATATGCACACACATGGGTGTGGGGGTGTAGTTTAGTTATATTGCAATGCATGAAGAAAAAAACAATAAAAAGGGGATTTTCAGCATTGTATTTTATCTTATTTCATTCAGTTCTATGTTACTGCCTTCTTATCGGTTTCAAAGCTAAGCGGGATATAACAGAAGACTGTGACATTAGGATATCATCAGATACTAACAGAAATTTGTTGAAAGAAAATATGATTCTAGTGGTGTGAAATTCACAAGACTAACAATGAGAGATTTGTCATCAAATGTTAATAAAGAAGTAGTAGAGATACCAAGAAAGAAATAGCTTGAAATGCTTCAATTTGAGCTGATACTGAAAGTTTGTTACAGTAAGAGGAAAAATATTCACTATTCCTTTACCAACAACTTTCAAGATTAAAACACAGAAAGTGAGTTGTATAATTATTTAAAGGAGATTTATATGTTGAGAATATGTTTTAAAATCTGATGTACATGTGATTTCATTCAGAAAACGCAAATGAAAAATATTTTTAATAAAATACTTAACTCAGGGATCCCTGGGTGGCGCAGCGGTTTGGCGCCTGCCTTTGGCCCAGGGCGCGATCCTGGAGACCCGGGATCGAATCCCACGTCGGGCTCCCGGTGCATGGAGCCTGCTTCTCCCTCTGCCTGTGTCTCTGCGCCTCTCTCTCTCTCTCTCTCTGTGACTATCATAAATAAACAAAAATTAAAAAAAAAAATACTTAACTCATTCCATTGATTATAATGAATAACTCCATTATTTTCATTATTTAATTATGAAGTAGATTGATGGATTATATCAGTATTAGAGAAATTTGGGGGATATTCATTGCAGATGATGGCTATAAAGTATACTCTAATTTATGTTAATGTCTATATGTGTATAAACATGTAACTCAGAACACATTGCATGAGGAATATAATTTGTTCTCACTACACACTTATGAATTAGGTAGCAAGCATTTTTCTTCTGGCATGTGAGAAGGCATACAGGGAGCATGTGGGCATGGTTAATAAAACAGGCAGCAACAACACAAGAAATAACGTGTTTACCTTCCATTTAATTTTCCTTCTCCAATTACACATTATTTTATCTTTATGTATTTTTCTCAAACTTCCTAATACCCACCTAATGTACAGGCTTCAATTTGTATATATTCTTCATTTTAAGACTATGCTTAATTAGAGTAATCTAGGTACATAAAAAGGAGAAACATTTGTTTTTTTTTAAGGCTTTTTAAAAAGATTTTATTTATTTATTCATGAGAATACACCGAGAGGAGAGAAAGAGAGAGAGAGGCAGAGACACAGGCAGAGGGAGAAGCAGGCTCCATGCAGGGAGCCTGACATAGGACTCGATCCTGGGTCTCCAGGATCATGCCCTGGGCTGAAGGGAGCGCTAAACCACTGAGCCACCTAGGCTGCCCAAAAAGGAGAAACATTTGGATGGTTATTCATGTGATATAAGGTTATAGCATAAGTTATTCTTATAAACTTTTTATGGGTATCTAATAATTGATTCAATATATAAAAATAGCCTATTTTTTAAAAAAGAATTCTGTAGTAGAAAATGAGCTATATCTATATTTAAAAGGTATTTAAGGTCCTTCACATATTTTTTTTTTGGCAGGTGAAACAATTTTATTTCACAGTTGTCTTTAAAACCACAAAGACACTATGTTCTTCATATAAAAACATCAGTACTTTCTAGAAAATGTAACTATACTTTCTAGAAAATGATTATATAGACCCTCTGAAAGAAAAAATGCACACCATTATATGGTTCAGACAAGTTGCTTGGGAAAAACACATCTGGACTGATTCCTAAAACATACCATAAGACCACTCTGTGTCTTTTGGTCCAAAGTATAGATTATTGTCATCACTAAGGTCTCCCTGCATTCTTACATATTCGATAATACACATATAGACTGGTTTGTGACTTAATGCTCCATTAGTTCATCAGCATTTTCTGCAGGTTCATCAGCAGGTTGAGCAGGCTGTACCTTTCTCTGTGGTCTTTCTTCAAGACCTTTCAGGAATGGAGATATATCATCATCATCATAAATCATAAACTCCAAGTCTTTACCAACAATTCCAATGGAAACATTTTTTTGTAGGTAGGTCCTGTTCTGCAGCAAGTGTCTCTCGTAAGGCACGCAGACCATGTTTAACCAGTTCATTCAAATTGCACTCCATAAACTCAGACATATGTCTCTCCATGTATGTACGAGCTGATGGAGAACGGGCTCCAATGGACATGGCTCTACAGTCAAAATAGTTGACAGATGGACAGGTTTGGAAAATGTGAGAGCCCATGTCATCATAACCAGCAATAAGCAATCCAACACCATATGGTCTCCAGCCATATTGTTGTGTTGGTATCTGGGTCTTGCTTCCAATTAAAGATACAAGACGAGACACAGGAAGAGGTCTGTCAAATATAAATCTGGAATCAAAACACTCCTGGCACATGAAATTACAAAACATCAGCAGGAAGTCCTGCAATTGAGATACCAATATGGTTATCAACATGGAGAATTTTCTTCTGATGAGCTGCAAGCTCTGACTGTGCTCTCTTCAATGCAACCAACACTGCATGGTTTTTTATTTCAGACCAACTGTGGCTAAACCTTGTTTGACAGCTTCCATTGCATATTCAATTTGATGAATCCTGCCCTGAGGGCTCCAAACAGTGACATCATTGTCATACTGTTTGCGAAGGTTCCAGCAGGGTTCTGGCTACAGCCTCCTGCAGAGGTGTGGATTCAAGAGCTAGGGTGCTTCACTTATTATTATGACATTTGTTTCCATTCTTTTGTTTACCAGGGGCAGGGGAGGGTGATGTTTATATATACAGATTACAGAATTATTACCTTCCAGTGAATGGTCAGTAGTCTTCACCTTTTCTCTAGTCTAAGTTTGAAACATTTAGATCATTTTTTTATCTTGACCACAACCAAGTCGGCTGTCAAGGACTAAGATATTTGCTAGTGCTATTTGACTAGGTTGTTCTTTCAAAACCATTTATTTTAATTATTATTTTGTTTGTGTGTGTTGCCTAAGCCTTGTGTATTTCTAGTTGCATAAAAATAAATAGGAAACAAATGACTGTTCAGTATTCTGAAGCAAGCCAGATATGTTTGCATCATTTACAGAGCTTTATAGGACTCAGGCAGAGACTGTCAGATTCATGGTAATCAGCTGAATATCATTTTTTTCTTTCAAAAGACAATGAGAATAAAAGATGCATATGTCATGAATGTGGAGAAGGTCATCTCATGTTTAATGAAAAATCTCACTGGATGACTCTAGAGAGATGTATAAGAAACCTAAGAATACCATGTTTTATCTTAAACATGCTGGTCAAATCAGTGGGGGAGGGGAGAAAAGAAAAAGTATATATAGATGTATATTATGTATATATATAAGGAATATAATATTATAATATCTCTTTTAAGCTAGAAATATCCAGTATTGTAATTGGTTGCAGCAGTCTTTCCTATAAAAAAAGTTACAGAGGTTATGAAACTAGAATTTATTTAATTTGAATATGTATATCCATATATATATAAGCATAAATGCATTTGAATTTGTATTTAAGGTACATACATTTATAATCAATAAATGTTTATCTTTATATAAAATGTCATTTACAAGTTTATAGAATCATCAACAATGTCCTAAGTATATTGTTTCTTCCCTACTTTTATTTCATGAAAATGATTGTTTCAAGCAATCTGTACCAGATACCACATTTTTATCTATTAGTGCAGTGATAAGTATAGACAAATAAGCACTTGATGGGTTTAAACAAATATATTGAACTTTACCTATATAGTTTAAGCAATGTTGCTCTCCTTTATCATAAAGATAGTGATTTCCCAACACATTCACTTGATATCTCCATTCCTGACAGCTCTCAAATTCCCCCTCACACTTTGACAACATTGTATTCTGCTAAGAAAGGAAAATGGAAGATATACTTTATATTTCAAATATATTAGGTTGACATGTGAGCTGTGGTCATTTTTATTAAAAGTGAAGGGAAATACATGTAGAAAGGAGAATTAAGAAACAGAAAATAAGATGTCTTAGGAAGGTGGAGGCAGGGTGGTTAACAGGTGGGAAGAAAAGGCTAGCCATCAGCATGTTTTAGCAGGAAGATAGTGCTCACTGAATTTTTCCCTTTTCCTATTTTTGCATTCTCCTCTTACAATATCAACCACCCATCATCTAACAATCACCCAAACAGAGTTGTTGTCTGTGTGTGTGTGTGTGTGTGTGTGTGTGTGTGTATATACACATATTTATGCCTAACTAACACATATAAAACCACTTAGTATAAAAACAGATAATTAGGGCTGGTAAAAATAACTTGCCTTATCATGATATATAATTAAAATTGCTTTTATTCCATATATACATAGAATATATGTATATATACTTACACATATGTGTCTATATATAAAGATGTGTATTTATAATGTATACTAATATTTGCCAGTGACAGTGTAATTCTGCATTCCAGTCGGCCAAGCAAACATTTATGGAAAGCTTGCTCTAGGGACACTTATTCTTTCACATCATGCTCCTTGTCCCTTTATTGAGGCAATCTCTGTGTTTTTGTTTTGTTTTGTTTTTTGTTTTTCCTTTTCATTTTCTCTCCCAGAATGTTCTAGTTTTTGGGAAATATTAGTCTTCTCAGGACTGAAGCTGGTGCCTTTGCATACCAACTGCTGTTGTTTTAAGGCCTAATTTGAACCAAATATGAATGGAAGTTGAGAAAGGACTTCCTTAAACCATGGTGATATTAGTAGCAACTTAATGCTTTGGATTTTAGCCTGATTTCTATGGAACTGAATTATTTGAAACTTTCTTTAGCCATGAAGAAATCTGAATATATGGTATCTTATACTTCCTTTCATGACTTAAGTACTTTTTAAAGGTTACCTAACTTTAAAAGAGCTGAATCAGGATAATATAAGTATATGCCTTTTTTATCGGCACTCTTCAACTCTTCCTCTTTTGGACTACTTCTGGAAATGACACATTATAAAAAGACCAACTATTTAAATATTGGAGTGATTGTGAATATACTTGTCATAGAATCCTAAAACACTGTTTCATACTCATTGTGGAGTTTGATAAGGAAATTGAATACTATGTCATAAAATCTTTTTCAACTGGGCACGTTAAAAAACTTGGAACATGCATAAAAATGTATAGAGACATGTATGATGCACATATTCAAATGGTCAATTTATAGTATCTATATGTCTTAGTCATATCTCATGTGATGCAGAGCAATAAACATTAATTTTTTTGTTTGACCTATTTTAAACTCTTCTGAGATTATGCTAAAACATTTTTTTAAAAAAAATAGTGACTTTAAAGTAGCATGTTTGACAAAAAAATCAAGATAGTCATACTTATCAAGGGTCAGGGGCTGCTTTCAAGATGCTGTTGGGGTCAGGCACACACATTAAAAGCATCCTTAGCCAGACTATCACTTGGCAGAGTTATTTTTATGGGCTTTGACTTTGTTTCTATGTCTCAGGAATTACCTTGACTGTGTTTTCTAAACATGCTCTGGATTTTGGCATCTCCCTCATTCAGGTCTCAGTATCTCATAGTGACATCCAGTTATCTCCTCATTTCCTCTTGGTATTTGCCGCTGCCAATCGCTTGGGCAATAAATCAAACTTAATGTCAATTTATTGAATTTTGTCACTGCTCCTCACCAATCATCATACCAGCAGATGTTTTATTGGTGTTTCTGACGAAAATGATAGCTGAACTGGATATCTGCATATAGCACTTATAAAAAAATCAATATAGTAAAAAATGTTATCAATCATATAGTATAGATACCATATAACCATCTACAGAGATCAGTTGAAATATTTTAACAGGGATCCCTGGGTGGCTCAGTGGTTTAGCGCCTGCCTTCGGCCCAGGGCGTGATCCTGGAGACCTGGGATTGAGTCCCACGTCGGGCTTCCTGCATGGAGCCTGCTTCTCCCTTTGCCTGTGTCTCTGCCTGTGTGTGTGTGTGTGTGTGTGTGTGTGTGTGTGTGTGTGTCGTGAATAAATAAATAAAATCTTTTAAAAAAGAAATATTTTAACATTATAAACATAAAACCAAGTTAGGTTGAAAGCTGCTCTTACAGCAGGCACAGATGGGCATCTTTTAGGATTGTCTATGGGAAGTTTGTGACAACAATAATAATAACAAGAGTGGCAACAGTGATAATGGTTTTATCTCACATTTATATGTTCTAAGTATTTTACATGAATTTAATCCTTACAACAACCTTGTGACAGTAAGAATCATTATCATTCCATTATATAGGTGATAAAACTGAGAGGTTAACATGCTCAAAGTTAGAAATCTTGGAAGTAGAAGAACCAGAATTTGACCCCTATTGTTTTTTTTCATGCATCAAACTAAAATAGTAAGATTTGTCTTACCTTCTGCCTTGTACTTGATTAATTAAACTTCAAGGTGCTACACAAAGATAATACTTTCAGTAAGTTGTGCTTATTATCCATTACCCATATATTTAGTAGAAAAAACTATATGCACTGGTGATTTTCCTACTGAAATTCTTTTTTTAATTTGTAAAAGGAAGAACTTTGCCACCAGGGTTAATCATCATAGAAATGAAAAATTTCTGATGTCTTTCTCTAGAAATATTCTTTATATCCCTCTGTCCATCCATTCAGAACTTACTTTGTGGCCAACACTATAATAGGTGATAAGAATATGATAGTAAATAAGATATGGTCCCTGTTTAAAAAAAAAACTTACTTGAACTCAAGAAGAGAATAGAAACCCATTTATCTTTGTTGATTATATATTCACTTTCTTGAAGGCAGATTAACTCTCAAGGACTCAACCAGTTCTGTGATTTAGGTTGTAAGAATAAATTTCACTTCAAAATAGAATTTAATTTGCCTTAATCGGTGTCAGTGTGTTTTCATACTAGTTTGAATAAGCTACTATTTTAGTAGCTAATTAATGCATTAGCTACTATTAGATAACGTTTGCTTTTATCTGTTAACTACTTTTGCCAAAAGGGGATCTTTTACACAATTTTATATAAATGTAATGTGAAACATAGCCTGCTTTCTGTGGCAAATATAGTTTGGGAGGAATGTAGAATTTCTGAGTGTTTAAAGATAATAAAATATTATAAAAAATATTCTTACAAAAAGTGTCTTTTTGGAGTAGGATGCTCATTCTGTTTGTTCAGAATTAAGTGGATTATTATATAAGCCTTCGCATTATTTGAATTTTATTGTATTTATTTTTGAACATTAAAAAAACAAAAGGGAGATCCCTGGGTGGCTCAGTGGTTTAGGGCCTGCCTTCGGCTCAGGGTGTGATCCTGCAGTCCCGGGATCGAGTCACACATCAGGCTTCCTGCATGGAGCCTGCTTCTCCCTCTGCCTGTCTCTGCCTCTCTCTCTCTCTGTGTGTCGCTCATGAATAAACAGATAAAATCTTAAAAAAAAAAGAAACAAAAGGTTGTTTTTCATTATCTCTTCTATCAAGAATCTAAGACTTGATCAGTACTTTTTTGTCTCTGTTTTTGAGGGGGTTTTTTGGCCTCAGTTTTGTCTATGCGCAATGTTTATAGAATCATATATTCTTTATGTGAGTTTATGACACTTGGTATTTTTAAAGCATGATATTCTTCCAGTGTTGCTACATTTTCTTCATAATTATTTGTATTTAATGTGTAATCTTGACTCCAATTGATGTGCCAAACTTTATCAATTCTGTATTGTACTATAGGACATAAAGACCTCTAATCTTTCCCTATTTAAAATAATGTTTTAAAGATTTATTTATTTATTTATGATAGACATAGAGAGAGAGAGAGAGAGGCAGAGACACAGGAGGAAGGAGAAGTAGGCTCCATGCCGGGAGCCCGACGTGGGACTTGATCCCGGGACTCCAGGATCGCTCCCCGGGCCAAAGGCAGGCGCCAAACCGCTGAGCCACCCAGGGATCCCCCCTATTTAAAATAATTTTATAATTTCTCTCTTTAACTATATATATGATTCCTTGTTTTATTTCTATGAGATGTGCCAAGACTTGAAAATATTTCTCTACTCTTGAATTTTTTAGAAAAGTATCTTCCAGGAGGATTGTATAAATGTACACAATCATATATCAGTTTCACCATAACCTCAAAAACAGTAGTTTTACTCTACTTGTTTATGTTACTTCTACTTCCAAAGAGGGATTGAGACAGCTGGTCATGAAAAGAAATGAGCACACAAATTCAACAAAATGTAAAAATAAAAATGAGACTTTAAAAAAATTGTGCCAGGGATCCCTGGGTGGCGCAGCGGTTTAGCACCTGCCTTTGGCCCAGGGCACAATCCTGGAGACCCGGGATCAAATCCCACGTCAGGCTCCCGGTGCATGGTGCCTGCTTCTCCCTCTGCCCATGTCTCTGCCCCTCTCTCTCTGTGTGTGTGACTATCATGAAAAAGATTTTTAAAAAAATTGTGCCAATAATTATACAGTGGTAATCTCTTTTCTTATAAATACCTGAGACAATGAATGAAAGATAATATTTTCCCATGTTTTAAATTAATTTTACCATTTCCTTTTTGCTTTTGCCATTTACTGATTTAGGTCAAGTGTTTTGCTCTTTAATATGAATTCTTTATATAACATGTATTCGCTGTAAATGTTGCACCATTTTCTGTTTTTTTAAAATTTTTATTAGTAATAAATTTATTTTTTATTGGTGTTGAATATACCAACATACAGAATAACACCCAGTGCTCATCCCGTCAAGGGCCCCCTCAGTGCCCATCACCCATTCACCCCCACCCCCTGCCCTCCTGCCCTTCCACCACCCCTAGTTCGTTTCCCAGAGTTATGAGTCTTTACGTTCTGTCTCCCTTTCTGATATTTCCCACACATTTCTTCTCCCTTCCCTTATATTCCCTTTCACTATTATTTATATTCCCCAAATGAATGAGAACATACAATGTTTGTCCTTCTCCGATTGACTTCTTTCACTCAGCATAATACCCTCCAGTTCCATCCACGTTGAAGCAAATGGTGGGTATTTGTCATTTCTAATGGCTGAGTAATATTCCATTGCTCAGTGCAGAGTGGCCAAAAACAAGTTGTATTGGGAAAAGGAGAGAAAGAGAGGAGAGAAAGAAAGAAAGAAAAGAGAAAAAGAAAAAAGAGAAATGGAAGAAAAAGAACAAAAAGAGAAGAAAAAGAGAAAGAAAAAGAAAGAAAGGTGAAAAAAAAGGGTGGGGGAAGCAATCAGAAATCGAAAAGAAAAAAACACACACGGGGGAGTATCTTCTGATTCTGTATACTTTAAGTCCCTTGACTTCCCCTGGAACTTGTCCTTCTAGCTGGTCTTCTGGGGGAGGGGCCTGTTGTGCTGATTTTCAGGTGTTAGCGCTTGGGGTAGCTGCTCTGCCCCCTGCCTGGTGCAGGGCTCAGTGGGGGTTGTTTACCCCGTGAGGCCCCAGGAGGAACAACACCTGTGGCGGGGCAGCTCTGGAGCCCTGGATTCAGCCCCCACAGGAACTCCGGAGCTCTCCGTCTGCAGGGCCTGGAGGCTCCGGGGCGGGGCCGCTGCTCTGCTCAGCTCGGGGCAGGAGCGTCCTTGCTGTCCTGGGCCCTCCCGGCCTCTGCCTGTCCCGGGGGGAGGCCGGATCCTGGGCTGTGACCCGGCGCCCTGTGCTCCTGGGCCTGCACTGTTGGATTCCCGCTCCCGGTGGCGTAGCCCCCTCTGGAGCCGCTGGCCAAGCCCCTCCAAGCTGCCCCTGGAGCCCCGAAGCCCCCTCCGCACGGAGCCTCTTCCTCTCCCGGAGCCGCCTCCCAGCTGCTCCCAGCCGCACAGCCCCCTCCACGCGGAGCCACAGCTGGAGCCCCTCTGAGCTGCTCCGGGTCCAGCCGAGCACGCTGCAGTCTTTTAGGGAGCTCGGCCGCAGGGTATGGCGCACTCTCCCTGGGTCGCAGGTGTCTGTTAGTGTCCCAGGGAGCCTGAGGGCATCCCCGCCCCTCCTGGGGTCCTGCTCTAACTCCCTGCGAGCCCCTTTCCGCCCGGGAAGTTTGGTGAATCTCCTGCTTCTCCGGGATGGTGCTCTTCTGTCCTGGGGACACTTGCCCTGGCCTTAGCCCGGCTCCTCGCGGGTCCCCTCCACCTTGGATGCCTTTTGTTTCTTTATTTCTTTTTTCCCCCCGTCTTCCTACCTTGATAGAAGCACGAACTCTCCTCCCTGTAGCATTCCAGCTGTTCTCTCTTTAAATCTCAGGCCGAATTCGTAGATTTTCAGGATGATTTGAAGGTTATCTAGATAATTTGGTGGGGACAGGTGACTTGGGGACCCTACTCTTCAGCCATCTTCCATTTTCTGTTTAATTCTGTAGCCCCTCCTCCATTTTCTGTTTAATTCTAGATGTGTGCTTATAATTGTCACAAATCTTATCAAGAATTATACCTGTGATTTAGAATATTTGTATTTGCAAATAGTAATGTACTTTCAACTTATTTAACTTTTAGTAAAATAACTTGATTTGGAATCATAGATACCAATTGAGTTTATAGGTCCATCAGAACTGTTATTATGGGCAACCCAGGTGGCTCAGCGGTTTAGCACAGGCTTCAGCCCAGGGCCTGCTCCTGGAGACCCAGGATCAAGTCCGAAGTCGGGCTCCCTGCATGGAGCCTGCTTCTCCCTCTGCCTGTGTCTCTGCCTCTCTATCTCTCTGTGTCTCTCATGAATAAATAAACAAAATATTAAAAGAATTGTTATTATAGGCTAACTACATCCTATCTGTATGTACATTTATCATCCTTTCAATATGATTTGAACAGAAGTCTGTTCTTCACTAGTTTAATTCTTAGTATTTTTTAGACATGCCACACTTTCCTTTTTTATATAGGAAAATCTAACTATTTTCTACTTTACTTTTCTAACATTGTATTTGTCCTGAGTTTTGTTCATTCTGGGATTTCACAAACACTGTCTGTTGTTATGTGGTTATGACACTGATGAGATGCTGATTTATGGAATTAACATGGACATGTGCAAACTATTTTATGATACTGACATAACAAGAAACCAGTTCAGGGCCATGATTGAGACCAGGAGTTACTGAGGTTCAACATTTTCTATTCCACAGAGTGCCAATTTGTCCCAAATGATTGATGACATTCTCCTGCCCTATTCTTCACAGATTATAAGAACACTGTTGCAATCTAGAGCTTCTGTAGATACCTGCTTCATTAAGCATGATCCCAAAATGTCATTTAATATATTTCTTAGATTGAATGTCTCATTAAACTCTGATGAGGTCAGGATCTACTTTGGGCTGGACTTGTTATGAAGCACTCTAATCTTAAAATTTTGTTCTGTCCCTGTTGGTAAAGCAAATGGACAAGACAGTGAAATCAATATACAGTGCACTTTATCTTTGACAAACTGAAATACTGTTTTGTTAAAAGAGGCTCATGAAAGAGGGATTAAAATTATACAGAAAGCAGATCAACGTAGAGTGAATCTACAATCTTATATATTACTAAATATTATCTTATTTTAATCCTATTTTGCTTTATTTGGACAAATAGAATGTATCTACTTAATTAAACAAGATACTGACCTCCCCCTAGCTCCATGTGGAAAGTAATGTTTTTATTTTTTTTAGTTGCACAAGGTGAGATGAAAGTATGGGTAATATTCTGTTTTATGTAAAAGGAATTATCTCGATGGTCATTTTTCTTACCTTATGGTATATATGTGTACCTCAAAACAAAACAAACAACCGTGTAACAATTGTATTTCTTCTTTATTTTCCATTATAGAATCAGGGACATGGTTCTAGGCTGGTATGGGTAAGAGATAGATAAAGGAGGTGAATCCTTTGGTAGACTAAATTGAAATTCCTTTGTGAGCAAGAAATTAAGATGTTGGATAGCCCTGGGTCATATTGCTGTTAAAGTATGACTTTTAGATGTGTCCTTAGGGTTGGAATTACCATCTAACAAATGATTTTTCTCTCCTGACTCCTATATCCCACTCCCCAGCCACTGCCATGCTGTACACTCAAAACATATGAATTCCACTCCTGTGTACCATTCCCCTAACTCAACACCAGACTTTATAGAAATCCAATTTTCTGTTTTTCTTCTGACTCTTTGCATAACACAGAGAGCTACTTTGCAATCTAACATTTTGTAAATAAGTAGTGTCATCTAATATTTGTACGCTGTTACCTAACGGCTTGAATGTGAAGCTTGTCACTTCATAAACCGTGTTAGTTTGGATCTAATCAAATGTGAAATTCTGAATATTTCCCCTTGTGTATACGGATATCAATACTCTTCTAGTATAAAACATAGATTTCACTGAGAAAGAAAACCTAACAAACCAGAGATCCATAAACACTTAGAGCAATTGGCCTAAAGGATTATCAGTCAACCTCCATATTTGATGACAAGGCAAGAAAAGAAAATCTGCAACCATTTCAACGTTACTAAAATAATGTCCTGGGATTGTACCCTTCCATGGAATGATACATTTTAGTTCTAAAATCCTTAAGCATTATTAATCCGACATGAAATAATATGTCATTCCCTTCCTTATTCCCTCTTCTACTGTGTAAAAAATATCCCATTGAGCATCAAATATGCCATTTTTTTAAAGACTGTTTATTCATGACAGACACACAGAGAGAGGCAGAGACACAGGCAGAAGGAGAATCAGGCTCCATGCAGGGAACCCAGTGCAGAACTTGACCCGGGACCCCAGGATCATGCCTTGAGTCAAAGGCAGAAGCTCAACCACTGAGCCACCCAGGCATCCCCAAAAATGCCATGAGAATTAACATTGTGAAGCCTAGGTAAGAGTAGATAAAATTGTAAAACATGAGTGGACAGGGTGGCAAAAAATTAATGATAGTTATCAGTCTGATTCAGGGCATGTGAAAATAAATAATGATCCTGATTCTCTATCTTGTAGGTTTTTCAAGAAAAGGCATATTTAGAACCTTTGGTTTGGGTTTTGCTTAAAACATTAGCTGCATTACTAAGGAGGCCTGATATTGGTTTTAACTTGTTTATATAGCCCAAGAATCAAGATCCTATTTTTTTACCTTTTTCATTAAAAAAAATAAGAAACATACATTGTGTGATACTGAATAATATGAATCCTGGTTTTTGTAAAATTTGGGTTATTAAAGATTAAAGCAGTATTTGGTGGGTAGGTAGGTGAGTAAGGGATACTATAAGATTTAGAATCATAGGAACTAACTTTGAGTCCTTACTCTGGAAGTGACTACTTGTGTCATGTTAGACATGTTTATAACTTCTCCCAACATCTGTTTCCTCCTATAAAATAACTGTAATTATCACATTTGCTCTTTGAGGGTGTTACAAAAATTAAATGAAATAAACTTACTTAAAAAGTGTCTTATTTATTCCGTATACAAGAGCATCCATGATTTCTTTATATATTTTTTATTACAATTCGATTTGCCAACATATAATATAAGAACCAGCGCTCATCCTGTCAAGTGCACCCCTCAGTGCCTGTCACCCAGGCACCCCACCCCCCTGCCCAGCTACCATTCCACTACCCTTTGTTCATTTCCCAGAGTTAAGAGTCTCTCATGTTCTGTCACACTCTCCGATTTTTCCCACTCATTTTCTCTCCTTTCCCCTATGATCCCTTTCACTATTTTTTATAATCCCTGTATGAATGAAACCATATGATGGTTGTCCTTCTCTGATTGACATACTTCATTCAGCATAATACCCACCAGTTCTATCCACTTTGAAGCAATGGTAGGTATTTGTTGTTTCTAATGGCTGAGTAATATTCCATTATATATATGTATATATATATATATATATATATATATACAATATATATATATCTCACATCTTCTTTATCCACTCATCTGTCTATGGAAACTGAGGCTCCTTCCACAGTTTGGCTATTGTGGAAAATGCTGCTATAAACATTGGGGTGCAGGTGTCCCGGCATTTCACTCCATCTGTATCCTTGGGGTAAATCCCCAGCAGTGCAATTGCTGGGTTGTAGGGCAGGTCTATTTTTAACTCTTTGAGGAACCTCTACACAGTTTTCCAGAATGGCTGTACCAGTTCACATTCCCACCAACAGTGCAAGAGGGTTCCCCTTTCTCCACATCCTCTCCAACATTTGTGGTTTCCTGCCTTGTTAATTTTCACCATTCTCCCTGGTGTGAGGTGGTATCTCCTTGTGGTTTTGATTTGTATTTCCTTGATGGCCAGGGATGCGGAGCATTTTCTCATGTGCTTCTTGGCCATGTGTATGTCTTCTTTGGTGAAATTTCTGTTCATGTCTTTCGCCCATTTCATGATTGGATTGTTTGTTTCCTGAGTGTTGAGTTTCATAAGTTTTTTATAGACCTTGGATACTAGTCCTTCATCTGATAGGTCATTTGCAAATATCTTCTCCCATTCTGTAGGTTGTCTTTTAGTTTTGTTGACTGTTTCTTTTGCTGTGCAGAAGCTTTTTATCTTGATGAAGTACCAATAGTTCATTTTTGCTTTTCTTTCCCTTGCCTTCATAGATGTATCCTTCAAGAAGTTGCTGTGGCCAAGTTCAAAAAGGATGTTACATGTGTTCTCCTCTAGGATTTTGATAGATTCTTGTTTCACATTTAGATCTTTCATCCATTTTGAGTTTATCTTTGTGTATGGTGTAATAGAATGGTCTGGTTTTATACTTCTCCACGAGGCTGCCCAATTTTCCCAGCACCATTTATTGAAGAGACTGTCCTTTTTACAATGGATGGTCTTTCCTGCCTTGTCGAATATTAGTTGACCATAGAGTTGAGGGCCCATTCCTGGGTTCTCTATTCTGTCCCATTGACCCATGTGTCTGTTTTTGTGCCAGTACCACACTGTCTTGATGACCACAGCTTTGTAGTACAAGCTGAAATCTGGCATTGTGATGCCCCCAGCTCTGGTTTTCTTTTTCAATATTCCCCAGCCTATTCGGGGTCTTTTCTGAATCCACACAAATCTTAAGATGATTTGTTACCAACTCTGTGAAGAAAGTCCATGGTATTTTGATAGGGATTGCATTGAATGTGTAAATTGCCCTGGGTAACATTGACATTTTCACAATATTAATTCTGCCAATCCATGAGCATGGAATATTTTTCCATCTCTTTGTGTCTTCCTCCATTTCTGTCAGAAGGGTTCTATAGTTTTTAGGGTATAGATCCTTTACCACTTTGGTTAGGTTTATTCCTAGGTATCTTATGTGCAATTGTAAATGGGATTGACTCCTTAATTTCTCTTTCTTCAGTCTCATTATTAGTGTATAGAAATGCCACTGATTTCTGGGCATTGATTTTGTATCCTGCCACACTGCCAAATTGCTGTGTGAGTTCTAGCAATCTTGGGGTGGAGGCTTTAGGGTTTTCTATGTACAGTATCATGTCATCTGCGAAGAGGGAGAGTTTGACTTCTTCTTGGCCAATTTGAATGCCTTTTTTTTTTCTTTTTGTTTGGTTGCTGAGGCTACTACTTCTAATACTTTATTGAATAGCGGTGATGAGAGTAGACATCCTGTGGTGTTCCTGATCTTATGGGAAAGGCTCCCAGTGTTTGTCATTGATGATGATATTTGCTGTGGGCTTTCATAGATTGCTTTTAAGATGCTGAGGAATGTTCTCTCTATCCTTACACTCTGAGTTTTGATCAAGAATGGATGCTGTATTTTGTCAAATGCTTTCTCTATGGAGAGGATCATATGGTTCTTTTTTTTTTCTTGTTGATATGATCTATCACTTGATTTTTTTTTAACACATATTGAACCAGCCTTGCATCATGAGGATAAATCCCACTTGGTCATAGTGAGTAATCCTCTTAATGCACTGTTGGGTCCTATTGGCTAGTATGTTGTTGAGAAATTTTGCCTCTGTGTTCATCAGGGATGTTGGTCTATAATTCTCCTTTTTGGTGTAGTCTTTGTCTGATTTTGGAACTAAGGTGTTGCTGTCCTCATAAAACGAGTTTGGAAGTATTCTGTTCCTTTATATCCTTTGGAACAGCTCTAGCAGAATAGGTATTATTTCTTCTTTAAACGTTTGATAGAATTATCCTGGGAGGCCATCTGGCCCTGGACTTTTGTGTCTTGGGAGTTTTTTGATGACTGCTTCAATTTCCTCCCTGGTTAATGGCCTGTTCAGGTTTTCTATTCCTTCCTGTTCCAGTTTTGGTAATTTGTGGTTTTCCAGAAATGTGTCCATTTCTTCTAGAATGCCTGATTTATTGGCATATAACTTCTCATAATATGCTTTTAAAATCATTTCTATTTCCTTGGTATTGGTTGTGATCTCTCCTCTTTCATACATGATTTTATTAATTTGAGTCTTTTCTTTCTTTTTAATAAGGCTGGCTAATGGTTTATCTATCTTATTAACTCTTTGAAAGAGCCAACTCCTGGTTTTGTTCATCTGTTGTTCTTCTGGTCTCTATTTCATTGAGTTCTGCTCGAATCTTTATTAAGTCGTTTTTACTGCTTGGTGTAGGTTTTATTTGCTGTTCTTTCTCCAGTTCCTGTTTTTGTGGATTATTTCTTTGGGCTTCCTCTTTCTTTTACAGGATGCTCCTTAATATTTCTTGCAGAGTAGGTTTAGTGCTTTCATATTCTTTCAGTTTCTGCCTCTCTTGGAAGCTCTTTATCTCTCCTTCTATTCTGATTGAGAGCCCTGCTGGATAAAGTATTCTTGGTTGCATGTTCTTCTCATTTAGTACCCTGAATATATCCTGCCAGCCCTTTCTGGCCTGCCAGGTCTCTGTGGAGAGGTCTGCTGTTAATCTAATATTTCTCCCCATATAAATTAAGAATTTCTTGTCTCTCACTGCTTTAATGATTTTCTCTTTATCTTTGGAATTTGCAAGTTTCACTCCTAAATGTCTAGGTGTTGAAAGGTTTTTATTGATTTTGGGGAGACCTCTCTATCTCCTGGATCTGAATGCCTGTTTCCCTCCCCAAATTAGGGAAGTTCTCAGTTATGATTTGTTCAAATATGCTTTCTGGCTCTCTGTCCCTCTTGGCACTCTCTGGAACCCCAATTATACATAGATTCTTCCTTCTGAGGCAATCATTTATTTTCCTTAACCTTTCCTCATGGTCTTTTAATTCTGTTTCTCTTTTTTCCTCAGCTTCCTTCCTTGCTATCAATTTTTCTTCTATATCGCTCACTCTTTCTTCCTCCTCACTAACCCTTGTCGTTAGGACCTCCAGTTTGGATTGCATCTAATTTAATTTATTTTTAATTTCGGCCTGATTTGATCTAAATTCTGCAGTCATGAATTCTCTAGAATCCTTTATGTTTTTTTCCAGAGCCACCAGTAGCTTTATAATTGTACTTCTGAATTGGCTTTCTGACATCAAATTGTAATCCAAATTTTGTAACTCTGTGGCAGAGAGTACTGTTTCTGATTCTTTCTTTTGTTGTGAGTTCTTCCTTCTAATCATTTTGCTCAGTGCAAAGTGGCTGTACGAGTGGGCTGAGTCAAGAATAACAATTATAACTTAAGTAAATTCCACCCTAGATGATTCCAAAGAGGTCAGAGACCAGAAATTGCAAACAAAGATCAGAATGAAATAAAACAAAAGGACCAATAAAGTCAAAAATAAATTTTAAACAAATTAGTAAAAAATAAAAGGCCAGGAATCCCAAAGAGGAAGAAAAAAAAAGCGAAAAAAAAAAAAGTAAAGAGGAAAAAAGAAAGAGAAGAAAAAAGGAGGGGTTTGGGAGATGGTAGTGGTGACGAAGTTATAGTGGAGGGAGAATGTAGTCTACCTGCGGCTTCTAGAGGGTGATCCTCTTGTGGCTGAGTATATTAAGTTCTGTATGTTAGAAGATGCTCAGACCCAAATTTATATAAACTAGCAATACTGTAGAGAGCCCCAACATTTACCATCAAAATTTAAATGAGATAAAAGAGGGCAGAAGAGTGGGAATGAAGAGAGAATATAATCTCATTGAATGAACCAACATGGTATACCACTTGGTTCTGGGTGCATGCTGGTCATGTTTAGAAGGTATTAACTTCCACCATTATAGGATAAAATTAGGCAGAGAAAACAAAAAACAAAACAAAACAAAAATATCTTGTATATCACCCAAAATTAAGTTGAGTATGTTGAAGGGAATCTAGAAGTGGAAAATATGTGTAAGACCTGTAATTGTAGAAATATGAAAGTCAAAAAGGAAGAAATGTAAAAGTGAAGAGGTGTTAAAATATTGTAGTTAAGGTGGGAAAAGAGAAAAAAAATTGGAAATTTATAATCTGATGTAAAAAGGAGTTGTAATGGAAAAAGGAGAAAAACAAAAAGGAGGGGTACCCTCTGGTCCTATACTGTAAATCCCTCACCTTCCCCTGGAGCTGTCTAGCACTGCTTGGCCAAGAACTTGCTCTTCCCCTGTCCTTCCACCTGATTTTCTGGGGGAGAGGCCTGCTGTGCTGATTCTCAGGTGTTTGCAGGGCTCAATTGGAGCCGTTTGTCCTGTGAGGCCCCTGTTCCCAGGGGGCCCCCCCGCTCTGTCTCGAGCACAGGGTGATGCAAGGAGGAACAACAACAGAGGCGGAGGCCAGCTCTCCAGCTCTGGAGTCAGCTCCCACAGTAACTACCACAGTCTCCCAGTCCACTGGCCTGGATGCTGCGGGGGTGGGGGCTGCTGATTTGCACAGCTTGGGGGAACCCGGGGGCAGGAGAGTCCCTGGTGTCCTGTGCCCTTCCCGCCTCTGCCTGTACTGGGGGGGAGTGTAGGATCCTGGGCTATTTTCCCCAGTGCCCTGGGATCTGGGACCTGTGCTGTTTGAATCGTGCTCCTGGGGCTGCTCAGCCCCCTCCGCCCAGAGCTGCCACCTGAGCTTCTCTCAAGGCCCTGTCGGGTGCGTGCTCCAGCCCTTTACCGCGCTTGGCTGCCATGTGTGGCGTGCTCCCCCTCCCCGGGGTGCACTTCCTCTGTTAGCGACCCCGGGAACCTGGAGGCTTCACTGCCCCTCCTGTGATCCTGCCTGATTTCCCTGCCAAGCACTTTTCTGCTCGGGAAGAATCCGGTACAGATTTTTAAAGTTCCTGTTTCTCAGGGGCTGGGCTTTCCCGTCCCGGAGGCTTTAGCTGCGGGTCTTAGCCTATGGCTCCTCGCGGGGACCCTCCCTCTCTTGATTCCTTTTTTATTTTATTTTTTTCTGCCTTCCTACCTTGTTAGAAGGAAAAACCTTCTCTCTCTAGCATTCCAGCTTTTCTCTCTTTAAATCCAAGGTTGAATTCGTAGATGTTCAGGATGATTTTAAAGTTATCTATGTAAGTTGGTGGGGCAGGAGAGTTTAGGACCTTACTCCTCTACCATCTTGCCCCGCCCCCTTCTAGTTTTTGTTTGTTTGTTTCTTTTTTTTTTTTTTTCTTGAGGAATAGCAGTGATGCAAAAGTGGAAGTAGAGCTCTAAAGAGAAACTGCCCTGGTGAAGGTATATTCTTACTCATTGTTGTAGCTTTATTTTTATCCCAAGCTAGACTTTTCATATTTCTGCAACATCATTTTTCATCTTGCTCACCAACCGATTATCTTTTATAGATGTCAGAATGCAACAGATTTGTTATATGCAAAATACTCATTGTTGAGAATTATAGGCCACTTAAAAGATTGGCAAGGACAAATTAGAACTGAAAATAGTCTCTCAACAGTCATGTGAAATCACAGCAGTAATTTAGTAAGTTCTCAGGAATATTTTCCTTTTGTGGTTGGAAGGGGAGTGTATGTTTTGAGATTATTTGCAGTAGAAACACTGGGTGTAAAAAATTACACCTATATTTATTGTCCAACCACATTTGTTAGGTAAGGCATTTTTCTTCTTCCCAGATGGACCTCACCTTTTGTCAACACGTTATCTCCTTTGCTATCCTTTGTTCAAAGTAGTTCAATTCAGTCCTTCCTCGTAGGATTTTGCTACTTTTGTACTCCTAGCTAGAGAAGTCAAAGTTCCATTTTTAGAAACCTGAATAGTGGCACCTTGGTGGCTCAGTGATTGAGCATCTGCCTTTGGCTCAGGATCCTGGGATTGAGTCCCACATCTAGCTCCTTCCAGGGAGCCTGCTTCTCCCCCTGCCTATATCTCTAACTCTCTGTGTCTCTCATGAATAAATAAAATCTCAAAAAAAATTTAAAAAATAAAAACCTGAGTGCACATAACTTTCATTCTGACAAGCCATCTTTTCAAGAAAGACCTTATCAATGCTCACAAATTTTAGAAGGAAAAGAAAAAAAAATCTAAGATGACTTTTAATGTTACTTTTTTTTAACTTAGGTTTTGAGGAGAGCAAATAGAGCAACAATCTGAAGAATGTAGGTTTACCAATAAACACTTCTGTTCCTCCATCTGCTCCTCCACCAAACAGATAATAGTTACAGTGGAATGACATAACAGGGAGGGGCAGAAGTAGGTATTCTCCAATGGGGATAAGGTGAGAGTAGGGATGGTGGTATGGGAACAGATGGTAGCTGGGAAGAGAGGCACTTTGTGGGACTTGGCATGGTTACAGAGAGATAACTGTGCTAACAAGCTGAGCCAGTTCTGAATGTTTCAAAACTCTTTGTGGCTTGTGGCCTCAAACCTTACTCATTTGCTATCATCATAGAGCTTTACCCATTGCAAACAGTTCCTATAAAATTGTTTTTTTTGTTATTGTTAAATGCTGTTTAAAATATATTCATGTTTGTAACTAATCTGATATATAGAAAAAAGGTGTTCACTGTCCTTGATTTTCAGGTGAATAATAATTAACAGGTATGTATGTTTATATATATTTGCCACATAGTCCATTTATATAGCCAGCAAATACTGTAAAAAAGAAAAAAACATTTCAATAGATTTTTGTTGTTGCTGCTGTTGTCTTTTATATTTGGTTATAGAACTCATATGAGTGTTTGCTTGTCTCATCTTTAGTTGAAATTCTGGTTTCCACAAAAAAAAGGGGGGGGATTACCTAATTATTTTGATATAAAGTCTTAGTTTTCTGTAAAAATGCATCCATTGCAAATGTTACTGCCATTTCTAATACCTAAAGTGCTCTTAGAGGATATGGATTTGAAGTTTTAGGTCAAAACACATGTAATTGCTGATACACAACCATTTTGACCTATAAAATTACAATTAGGTATCATTTGACCTAATCAATATCTATCTACCTATTATTTCTTATGTTGAACTTGGGTCAAATAAATAATAAATTCATCTTGCAGCTAAACAAAGATGAAATACAACTTTCCAAACCTTCATAGAATCTAGTTCAATTAAAAATACTGTCTGCACAGATGTTGAGATTTGTCTGTATAGCAGTGCTCTAAGAGTGTTGGTTGATATAGAATTTATTAGCCAAGTCTTTTCCTAATATATCTCCTCAAAGATTACTCTGCTATACACAAAAATACTTGATTCAACAGAAAGGCAGTTAAGTAATATGCTTTTGTTTAAAAATAAAGTAATTAATTCTTCTGGTAGTCACTGGAATTTCTTGCTCAAAGTTTTGTCCAAAGTTACAGTATTAACCTTCTCCCACAATTAAAATGATTTTGCTCCCCTCACATTTCTTTTTATTTCTGAGAAGGTGCTTATTAAATGAGCGGACACTATAAAGTGCACAAATGATTGACATTAAATGTCTTTCTCTTTATTCTAAAGAGCTACAATGAAAATTGAATTGGGCTTTGTACCAAAGAAATTTATATTTAGATAAAGATATTCCAACAGTATCAAAGTACTATATACATTTATTTTACAAAGTTTGTAGTATTGCATTGAATCAATTATCATTTTAGAGAAACGTCTCATCCACATGCAGGTTTATTCCTTCATTTTATTGTTTATTTTGGTATTTGAAGAATAAAACGAAAGTGTAGTTCATTGAATAAATGAAAATATGTTCTTGAATGACAAAATACTCCCAACCAAAGTGGATTAACCCATATATAGTAGTTAAAGTCAATTTTTAATTGTAAGAATACATATTGAAATTGCATCACCTCTCGAGTTTCTCCTAAATTCATTTTAACACGCATGATATTATAATTTTTAAAGGAAGATCTAAAGGTCATATAATATCAGTCTTAATTCACTTATGAGCTTATAATAAAGAATAAAGCATAGTGCTAGTATAATGTGACTGCTGAATTCTTGAGAGAGAATTGCCTGGAGGTTATACTTTATTTTGTGGCTTTTATTTTGTTAAAGTGCAAAAGGATCTTAGTTTTGCTCTTGCCCTTGAGTTTTCCTCAGTTCTGAGTCTAAAGTGAATTTTTCATCTTTTATAATGTCTACTATTTTTAATAGTTTTATTAGTATACATATGGTTCATTTTTTTACTATAAATTCTAGACAGTTTATCTTGGTGTCTACTTAATGATTATAGAATCATTTCCAATTTTCCTTCCTTAAATTTCAGCACACTAATATTTTTCTTATGTTCTCAAATGTGAGTGATTCAAATAAACTTCTATGATCTTATGTTTTCTGGGAATATTTTAGCATCCATCAACTTTTGGATAAAAAAATGATAGATTTTTCTCTACTATTAGAGTCACCATGGTTTGATTATTTTAAGTTCAAACATTGTTAATTTTGCATTTATTTTCTGATATGTTTTCATTTATTTGGCCTACCATTCCCACAAACATTAATTAAAATAGGTCATTAGAAGTACCATTCTTGATATCTTGCATATTGTCTCTCTACTTTTTACTGTTTAGTATATAACTGATATTTAATGAATTTTCCCTAAGATGTAATAAAACCCATATTTGTACTGAATTAAATTAGTAGTGTCGCAGTATGTATGAATAACAGCTTTATGCTAACACTGAACTCCTTGTAGTTTAGTAGTTTGATCTGTAGGGTCAACTGTACATTTGAATTTCAGCCTTAGCAGTTTAGGAAGCAACAGTTATATATTTCTGAGGTTTGGGGAGGTTTTGTTTTGTGTTTTGTTTTTTGTTTCAAAAAACAGATGGTGGGTCCAGGTCAAAGTAAGGAAAATTATTGGCAACTATAACTATTATCCTCTTTAGTTTAAAATGAAATGAAAACCCTAAGGATTAAATTAGTCTCAAATATCAGATAGAATATCATGTATTCATAAAAAGCAACTATTTTCTAAACTGATTAGACTTTTAATAAATATAAAATATAATGATATTCAATTTATTTGGGATGTGGTGTTACCTCAATAGTTATTTGTCAGTTTCTGAAAATAGCAGTTTTCAACTTTTCAAGGTTTTCAATTAGACTGTAGTGACAAAGGTATCTTGGTAAACACCACAGACTTTAGTCAGTAAAATTATGATATGGTCTTTCTTTTAATATTGTAAGTTCACTTACTATCTAATTAATCTTTTTATGCTTTAATAAAATAAGGCAAAGATTGAGATTATTAGATACCCAGCTGTAATTTAGCACTGTCAAAATTAAGGAGGTCATTAGGAGCAAACTGGTTTCGTTTATGGACTGAGAACAATGAGGCCCGTCAATAAACCACTTTCTGCCTCTAATGATCCTACTTCCCTCTAATTGTGTGCAGATCTAACAACAAACTCATTTTATTCTTTTATTCTTGAGGGGAGGATTGTTAAATAGAAATGCTTTACATATGTGTCGCTTTTATTTCCTTGAATTTTGGTATGTGTTGATGAATGAAACAAATTATTTCTAGCTGAATTATTATTTGCCTTAATGTCTTTTGAGGGAAATATGCTGTGTTGTCTCCTATTATATTATTTGATAGAGGGATAGAGTTTCTAAGATTAGATGAGCTCCAACAACAGTGGCATCTTAATCCTTACATGAGTCATTAATTTTAGAAAATATTTTCCTTATAAAATTCCCAATTTAAATACTGGAATATTCTAGGAATTGAAAATGATCTCAGTAAGGGATTCATAAAGGATGCATCTCTTCGTGGAGTCTCTGTCATTTCTATCATCTTTATGGTAGAGATTCTCTTAGCCCACCTCCTCGTAACTAAGTTGTCTGAGAAATCAGTGCTTACACTTTACTAGATGTAAGGTGTTGACTGATGCCTGAAATATTCTGAGTGCTTGCAGCTAGTAAGGTATCCTCAAAGTATACCTTGGCACATCTGTTCTTAACATTTGAGATCTTGAGATCTTGGCTTACCATGAATATATAGTGATTATATTCCAAACCTCCTATAATATGCCACTTGTGCTTGGTGCAAATATGTCCTTCAATTGGAACCCCTGAGTGGCTCAGTAGTGGAGCGTCTGCCTTTGGCTCAGTTCATGATCCCGGGGTTCTGGGATCAAGTCTTGCATCAGGCTCCCCACAGGGATCATGCTTCTCCCTCTGCCTATGTCTCTGCCCCTCTCTCTGTGTCTCTCATGAACAAATAAAAAAAAAATTTTTAAAAATTATGTCCTTCAGTCAAATGTTATGTAAAACCAAGAAACTGTTTTTTTTTTAAAGATACACCATTTTTTTATGAAAACTTTGTTGGATGCTTTGGAAATGCTTGATAGTCAGCTTAAATGTGCTATCTAATCAGGTGTGGGCAAACAGACTTAAAAGATAGAAGCCAACTCTAAAATACTTTGAACTCACATTGCTTCATGAATATATTTAAGCTCTAGAAACTAGTCTAGAAACTGATTTAGATGTGGTGTATATGCAAGTGGACCTCTGCAGAGAAGCAATCAGAGTACTCTAACTCAAGGAGAATACTTTAGTTCTATATCAAAACGATTGACAAATGATGGGGTGCCTGGTGGCTCATTTGGTTAAGTATCTGCCTTTGGCTCAGGTCATGATCCCAGGGTCTTGGGATCAAGCCCAGCATCAGGCTCCCTGCTCAGTAGAGAGCCTGCTTCTCCCTCGCCTTATGCTGATCCCCCTGCTTGTGTTCTCTCTCTCTCCCTCCCCACCTCTCTGTCAAATAAACAAAATCTTAAAAAAATATATTGTCAAATGAATATTATTTACATTTTCAGTTAAAATATACATATTTAAGATACATATCATGTTTTATGAACACCTACTTTAACTGAACTCTGATTAATTGGCCTTTCCTGATTTTCTAATTATCTTCCCAGTCATGTCTAGTGTATTGAAAACTTTATTACTACTCACTCATATTCACTAGAAATGGCAACTTTATAGTCTATATTTTCTCTACTTCTGCAGTATAAAAATGGGCCATGTGTGTTTATACCTTGAAGATACTTTATTCCTTATAGGACAAACTCAACTCCCATAGTCTATTGTCATTTTACCCAGTTAAGGTTTTTTTTAAACAAACAAACAAACAAACCTGAAGATGTCTTTCTTGATTCTCTCTTGTGAATATCATGTTACTAGTAACATACAGACCATTTGCAGAGGAGAATCTCGTGGTGGCTTGAGCATAATTTTATTGGCAATCTCATATCTAGCATCAGAGATAAATAGGAAGAACTTTTAATGAGGACTGAGTATAATACATTTGGTGAGAAAAAGGTGATGGGTCTGCTCTAGAGGAACTTAACATTCTTATTAAGGAGATTTACAGATAAAAAAAAAAAAACACTTAAGAAACAATATGAAACCCAAATGCTTAGATTTTACCAGGCAGATTATACATTTTCTAAGAACTAAGCGAAGGAAGAGCTAAAATACATAATTATGGTCCAACCCCAGAATGTTTACATCTTTTAATAGTTGAAAAAAAGAATGGCTCAGGAAGACTTGGAAGCCTATAGGTATTATCAATTGAATGCTCTTGTCACTGTAAATTGGAGAATATTTAATAAAATGTAAGACTACAAAAATAAATGTTATGTTAGGAATTACATAATAAAAATATGCCCAGACTTTTTTTGAAGGATACAGAATGAACATATGATTAAAAGCATGCAATGTCAGTATTCAGGTGGTCAGTGAAGTCAAAAGATTTTAGCTTCTTAAAATTGAATTAGAACTCATTCCATCATCCATACCTTGGCATAGATATGTTGGCCAACAAAAATGGCAGTTTCCAGTGATTCAACCATTACATTTATATTGAAAATTCCCTCGAAGACATTAATCAGTAGAAATTTGTGCCCATGTGTGTGCGTTCATTCTAATAGTCACATTTAATGTATAAAGTATGCCATAACAATACAGAAAATAATTTAATACTAAAACTTATATGTCATTTATTCATTCACCATTCATTCATACAGTCAAGCATTAACAAAATACCTTGTCTATTCATGCCACTAAGAAAAATATGACTTAGAAAACTCACTGAAGCAATGTGGGTCAGCATGCTATATGAAGAACATAGAGGTGCTTCCCCATATTGTCTGCTTATTCCTTAGGACCTGATGTAGTTTTTTCTTAGCTAAAAATGGATAGTAACATTCATTTCGCCCACTACTTATTTATTCGTTTATTCATTTCACCCACTATTTTTTGTTCTTACTAAGTATGAGGTATTATGCTAGTCTCAGTGAGAAGTGTAAAAATTACCCCTTAACTTCAAGAAGATAACGTGAAATAATTACCCTGCTAAAATGATTGGAAAGGAATGAATCAGTTTGACTCTAAGAGAAAATTTTTGAAGACTTATTTCAAACAGACCTTAGTTTATTACAACTCTGGCAAAGTAAAAGTTACATGTGATAGTGAATACTAGAGCAAAGTAAGGAGATTCTTAGATCTTAGAGGAGGCAATAATCAGAAAGTCAAACCCATTTGTTACATTCAGGTTAGTGAATATAAGGCATACTTGAATAAAACTGTGCAAAATTGAGATCCCGTTTTTAAAAGTTCAAGTTATCCCTAGACAAATGCTTAAATCCTTAAATTATTTATAAGATCTTGCCCTTGCATTTATATTAGAAAATTCATGGAGCAAATCTTTGGGAGGAATATGATAGTTTTCTGCCTAATACTTAAACGTTTGACTACAAGTAATATGAGATCCTGAGTCCTAAAACGATTGGAGTCATATGCTAGATTCTGTTTTTAGGGTAGAAAATTTAAAAATACTGTTTTTGTGAGGAGAGAATTCATGTAGAAAATGAAGTCTGTTGATGTAAGACAAGCAAAAAAATAGTGTTTTCCAACTTTGCTCATTGCCCTAGTATTACTCATTAGTGTATGCTTACTTTTTTTTTCCCTAAGCTCATACCCTTAATTAGGCAGCAATATTCTGCTAATGGAGAAAAGAAAATAAGCAGTATACAATTATGTACATAAGACATAGTTTTTTCTACTTCTGAAAAGCAATAAAACTCCTTCCCCCCAAATGAATAAAATCTCAAAATTAGAATATCTGTACTTTGCTACTCATTAAAGTGTGACACTAGTAACAATTTGCAAAGAGAAAACTGTAGAAATGCAATAAAACAAGATTATCTTGGCAAAATTGAGATTTCTCTCCATATGTCATGCTAAAAATGTAGCTGATAGCTGGTCTTTGCGAGATCAATGAAAGATCTCTGCATGAAATGTGATTTGCATGTTTAAAGAATTGATTAAAATTGTAGCTTTTAACCTACACCACAGAGAGAAATAGCATAACATAGATTCAATTATTGTCTGTTTATGTGTAGTAGAGTCCACATGTTCACCAAAAGAATGCTAATACAATTTTAATTCCCAGAGACAGTAAAGCTGGTCTATAAAGTTTACAAAAACTATTTCATTTTACATCCACCATGAAGATTTGAATAGTGGAATAGAATTATAATATTTGGAATAGAATTATAGTCTCCTATTAATTCATATTACTGTAATGCATTCTTAAAGACCTCCTGGTTTGTGTTCAGCATATTAGTCATATTCATTAGTTTCCAATTACATTCTGTAACCTAGAGTAGTTTGGTGGGCTTGAAATGTAATTGAAGGATTTAATTTTAATTTTTAATATCAGGGTGTAATATAGTGACATCAGTGTTTACAGACACTCCTCCATGATCCCAGGGGCATTTGGGACTCACTGAAAGCATGAGGACCAGTTGTAGTAGTTTAGGTGATGTGACCTTCAGAAGAGTGGCAGATGCTGTGAAGAAGGCAAAGATAATGCTAAAAGGCATTTTGAGCAATAACTATTGATAAGAATTGGTGACTGGCTGGATGTTGTTAATAAAAAGGATAAAGAGTAAAAACTAACTATGGTTTTAAGCAATGGCAGCTGAAAAAATGGTGGTACCATTGGGGAAAACAGGATAATAAGAAATAGATTTTGGTTTCTAGGGGAAGAGTGGTTGCTGAGGTTTGGATATGTTGTGTATAAGGACATGGAGCACCCAATTGGATGTGTTTAATTGATATGGGAAAAGAGAAGACAGTTCCTCAAATAAGTGGACAGGGCTTAGATATAGAGATTTGGGGATCCTCAGCTTATATAAAATAAAGCTTTTCTATAAAATAATGTATTAAGATAAAAAGTTTATAGAGAAAAGATCAGAGGGTTTTGAGAATGTCCCTATCTTGATGGTAAGAAGAAGCATAGAAGGCAGCAAATGAAAGTTTGGTTATATTGATCTTACAATGAAAGAGGTTTGTATTTGGAGTTGAAGCAGCATTAAAGTATTGACCTCAGATAATTTTCCATATGTTAGGTAGTCATTGCTTTTCATATAAAGGCTAGGAAATCTTCACAGATACAATAAAGGTACCTAGAAATGTTCCATCAAAAAATTGCTAGAACTGATACACGAATTTAATAAAGTCACAAGATACAAAATCAATATGAAATCCGTTGCATTTCTATATAACAATAATGAAGCAGCAGAAAAAGAAATCAAGGAATTGACCTCATTTACATTTGTACCAAAAACAATAAGATGCCTAGGAAAAAACCTAACCAAAGACGTAAAAGATCTATACTCTGAAAACTATAAATCACTGATGAAAGAAATTGATAATGACACAAGAAATGGAAAGACATTCCATGCTCATGGATTAGAAGAACAAATATTGTTAAAATATCTATACTACCTAAAGCAATTGGCACATTTAATGCAATCCCTATCAGAATTTTTCACAGAATTAGAACAAACAATCCTAAAATTTGTATAGAACCACAAAAGACCCCAATAACCACATCAGGCTTGAAAAAGAAAAGCAAAGCTGAAGGCATCACAATTCCAGACTTTAAGTTATATTACAAAGCTGTAGTGATCAAGACAGTATACTAGTGGAACAAAAACAGTCACCTAGATCCGTGAAACAAAATAGAAATCTCATAAATGAACCCACGACCAGATGGTGAATTGATCTTCAACAAAGCAGGAAAGAATATCCAATGGAAAAAAGACAGTCTCATGAACAAATGGTTTTGGAAAAAGTGAAAAGGCATGTGCAAAAGAATGAAACTGGACCACTTTCTTACACCATATACAAAATACAATTAAAATGGATTAAAGGCATAAATGTGAGAAAGGAAACCATTAAAGTCCTCGAGGAGAACACAGGCATTGATATGGGCCATAGCAACTTCTTTCTAGGTATGTCTCCTGGGGCAAGAGAAACAAAAGCAAAAATGAACTATAGGGACTTCATCAAGATAAAACAACAAAACAAAACAAAACAAAAAACAAAAAAACAAAAAAACCTTCTGCACAACCAAGGAAACAATGAACAAAACTAAAAGGCAACCTTTGGAATTGAAGAAGATATTGGCAAGTGACATATCTGATAAAGGCTTAATGTACAAAATATATATAAGGAATTGATTCAACTCAATACCCACAAAATCAATAATCCAGTTACAAAATGAGCAGAAGACATGAATAGACATTTTTCAAAGAAGACATGCAGATAGCTAACAGACATATGAAAAGATGTTCAGTATCACTCATCATCCGGGAAATATAAATCAAAACCATGATGAGATACCACTTGACAACGGTCAGAATAGCTAAAATTAGCAACAGAGGACACAACAGGTGTTGATGAGGATGTAAAGAATGGTGAACACTCTTACATTGTTGGTGGGAATGCAATCTGGTGCAGCCACTCTGGAAAACTTTCTGGAGGTTCTTCAAAAAGTTAAAAATAGGGCTGTCCTATGACCCAGCAATTGCACTACTAGGTATTTACCCAAAGGTCACAAAAATACTAAGGAGCACGTGCACCCCAATGTTTATAGCAACATTATCAACAATAGCCAAACTATGGAAAGAGCCCAAATGTCCTTCAACTGATGGGTGGATAAAGAAGTAATGGTACATATATACAAGAGAATATTCCTCAGCCATAAATAAGAATGAGATCTTACAATTTGCCATGATGTGGATGGAGCTAGACTGTGTTAGCTAAGCAAAATAAGTCAATCATAGAAAGACAAGTACCATATGATTTCACTCATATATATAATTTAAGAAATGAAAAATGAACATAGGGAAGAAAAGGGAGAGGCAAACCATAAAACAGACTCTTAATTATAGAGGACAAACTCAGGGTTACTGGAGGGGAGGGAGACAGAGGGATAGGTTAAATGGGTGATGGAGATTAAGGAAGGCAGTTGTTTTGATGAGCACTTGGTGTTGTATATAAGTGATGAATCACAAGATTCTATGCCTGATACTAATGTTACACTGTATGGCAACTAATTGGGAATTAAATGAAATGGGGGAAAAAAACAAGAAAATAAATGTTATATACTGTGGTCCTAAAATTAACCTAATTATTTTTTATGAATTGATAGAATTCTAATAAATAGAGTATCCCTGCTATAGAATAGAGCCATTCCTGGGATACCTGGGTGGCTCAGTGGTTGAGCTGAGTGTCTGCCTTCTACTCAGGGCGTGATCCCGGGTCCCAGGATCGAGTTCCACATTGGGCACCCCACGGGGGGCCTGTTTCTCCCTCTGCCTATGTCTCTGCTTCTGTCTCTCATGAATAAATAAATAAATAAATCTTTAAAAAAATAGAGTCATTCCTGATAAGTTTCCTATGAAAAAATATATCCCATGTACTGTACCTTGGTTTCTTTTTTTTTTTTTTAATTTTTTTTTTTTTTTTTTTTTATGATAGTCACAAAGAGAGAGGGGGGTAGGGCAGAGACACAGGCAGAGGGAGAAGCAGGCTCCATGCACCGGGAGCCCGACGTGGGACTCGATCCTGGGTTTCCAGGATCGCGCCCCGGGCCAAAGGCAGGCGCCAAACCGCTGCGCCACCCAGGGATCCCTGTACCTTGGTTTCTGAATATTACCTTTATACATAGAAATTTACGATTAAGAGTCAGGGAGCTGTTTTGTCCCTATCTGGCTGTCAAGTACAATTTCTCTATGGCAACATTTCAACTCAAATTTTTTTTTTTTTTTTAATGTTGCACTGTTTACAAAGAGTTTCACAACTCATTTGCATCTTTATTTCCACTCTATAAGATCAGCAAGGCAGCTGGTGTTGTTCTTGTTTTACAGGCAAGAAAACTGCCTTAAAAAGTTGTTTAGGGCAGCCTGGGTGGCTCAGCGGTTTAGCACTGCCTTCAGCCAAGGGCCTGATCCTGAAGACCCCAGATCGAGTCCCATATTGGGCTCTCTGCATGGAGCCTGCTTCTCCCTCTGCCTGTGTCTCTGCCTGCCTCCTGCCTCTCTCTGTGTGTCTCTCATGAATAAATAAATAAAATCTTAAAAAAAAAGAGCTGTTTAACTGTGTTGTCAAAAGTCATATGAAAAATAAGTGGGATCCAGGTCTTATGATTCCAAGAGCAAGTTTCTTTTTGTTATTATTGTGCTGTCCCAGATTTATTATACATTCCCTAAAGACTCCTGTAAGTAAAACTTTAAAGTTTCATCAAAGCATATCTTAAAGGCCCATGATAAATTTATTTTCTATTTTACTGAGTAAAAACCCATTTAGGTATTATCCCATACAGTAGGTCAGGGGTCTAAAGTGACTTTTGGACATATTTGAACACATTTTGAGGCATATTAATTATTTCAGGCTTTTTGAGTAAATTACTTTTAAACTGATTCTTATTGGTACTGTCCAGAGGCCCAGGCGAGTTAATTAGCTTATAAAACATATGTGGATTGCACTTAGGGAATACTTCACTAATTTCTTAACATCTGGATGTACTGTTTTATTTTTTTTTACTGTTATGTATTCATGTCTGAAAACTGCGGCCACTTAAAAATGCATACAATAACTAAACAGTATGTATATAATTAAGAATAACTCCCTACAGGGCACCTGGGTGGCTCAGTGGTTGAGCATCTGCCTTGAGCTCAGGTTGTGATCCTGGGGCCCTGGGATCAAGTCCTGCATCAGGCTCCCCACAGGGAGCCGCTTCTCCCTCTTCCCATGTCTCTGCAGAATTCTCTCTCATGAATAAATAAAAATAAAATCTTTAAAAATAAAAAGTAATAACTCACTATAGCTCTATGACACTTTATAAAAAATGTTTAAAGAAAGAAAAGAAAAAAGCTTCAAGTTGATAGCACCATGTTTAAAAATATTGCAGTGTGTCTATAAAACTTAGAAATTCAGTGTAATTTAAATAACTAAAAAACATTTTTACAGTAACTCTCCATTCTCATTTTGAAAGAATTACCAATTATTTTTATATTATCTGCTTTGAAAATATGGAAAACAAAATTATTCAAGATGTTTGTGTGAATGTCATTCTATGAACCAAAACAGTTTTTGTCAATCTACATTCCCCCAGAGAGATAATAAAATATCGTTCTGCAAAATCTGATTTTCACCTTTTGCTAATCATACCCTTTTCCTCAGACTTCTCCCTTCTAAACATAACTCCTCATCAAAACAAGAAGCACGGGCAGCCTGGGTGGTTCAGTGGTTTAGCACCGCCTTCAGCCAAGGGCCTGATCCTGGAGACCCCAGATCAGTCCCACATTGGGCTCCCTGCATGGAGCCTGCTTCTCCCTCTGCCTGTGTCTCTGCCTCTCTCTCTCTCTCTCTCTCCCTCTCCCTCTGTGTGTGTGTGTGTGTGTGTGTGTAGATGTCTCTCATGAATAAATAAATAAAATCTTAAAAAAAAAACAAGAAGCAAAATGAAACATCCTCAAGGAAAGAAAAATACAGAACTGAGAAATAAATGTTTACTTAGCAGAAAATAGGAGATAAATGTTGACTCCACCATTGAAGATGAGTCTCATTATACAATTTGGTTTCAAAGTTCCTTGGCTTTGATTCCATCTGTATGAATTTTTCTCCCCATTTCAGCTCTCTCATAAGCATACAAGTAATAGACTTTGTCATCACACAGAATATGGCTATCTCCAGGATCTCAAGCTTTGAAATGTACCTTTATATCCACAATCATCCTTACATAATCCTTGTCTCTCAAACCTCAATATAAGACTCATAATGAGTCTGTTGATCTCATTATGACTTTACCTATACTTTTCCTTATCCTTTCATTTTTCTTCCAACATAATTAGTTACCCTCTGGGTGTATTCATCATGTAACGTAATATGTACATTTCAAGCACACACTGTCTAGCACTGTAGAGTCCCCATACTTTCCCCCAAACCCCCCTCCTTTAGCCTTTGTCAGTCTCACCTTGCTATTTCTGTCACTCGATTTCAATCCCAAGTCCTGCAAAGATGACAAAATCACACAGCCCACCTAATGGGGTCTCCAATCCCATGATTTCTAACCATAGGTTCCTAATGAAGTTGGGATAGCTTTCCATTTAATTCCAATCCCTCTTTCCACCCCCAACCCCCACAACAGCAGTTCCAAACTGTGGGGGTTGTTTTGTTTGTTTAGTGGTTGGTTGGTTGGTTTTGGGGTTTGGGAATTTGTTTTTGTTTTTAGCTTCTGAGCCTATCCTCCATATACCCAGAAGATCATGTTTCCTCATTCTTGACTGAGAAGATGGAAACTGTCCAGTCACATATCTCAAGGAATATATCACCTTGCTTTACTTTACAAATTTTCTTACTTCCTGCTCTGTAGTGTGTTACAATCTGATACTGTCATCAGTTCATGAATCCTTGTATGTACTTGTTTTAGTGTCTCTACAAAATTACAAGCTCCATGAAGGTGAGGACCATGCTTTGTTCCTCTCCTAGGTCCTTGTCCTTTTTGGTGGCAATATTATGCCATTAGCAGAAAATAAGTGTGTGTTAAATTAAGGACATAAAAGAACTTTACATACCAGGTTTAGCTTATGCTTTCCATACTTGGAAATGCTGCTGAACTAAAACTTGCTTTTCCTGATTCCTGAGAGAAAGTAGAGCATATTGGTAAGAGCACAGATTGGACTATAGAACTTCAAATACTAAAACTCTGCCACTTACTTGATATATGACCTTGAGGAAATTATTTCATCTCTCTTTGCCTCAGATTTTTCATGTGCAAGTAGAGATAATAACAGGATATATTTCATAGGGTGATTATGAGAATGACATGAGGGTGTGTGTGTGTGTGTGTGTGTGTGTAACACTGGGATGTGTGACTTGGAAACATTCTGAAATGTATTGGAGTATCGTTATAACGTCCATGTTAACTACAAATAGTTCAATTATTTAAGAGACATCTTGTTGAATGATTAGATCTCGAAAAAGTCTGAAAGGAAGTATAAGGTATCATGTTGGTGAATTTGATTTGGATCGCTCTTTTATTCTTAGAAGTGATCATTTGGCCACAAGATTAAGTTTTGTATTGCTTTATAATGGTTAATTTTTCCTTTTATACCGACTGGCTTACAGGACCTAGCTTTGAGTTTCTGCATGCATCTATTTTATATTTTATTCACTTAATGTGAAGATTTTTAAAACACATTTTCCCAGTGGTACCTTGGTCCTAACTGTCTGTGGTATTGTACTAACTGTATAAAAAATACTTCTCTAGTGCTATTAAATTGTTCTGTTGATGCGTCTGGCAGAATAAACATATATCATCAACTTCACCTTGTGGAATTCATAATATGCATTTTATCCCCTGAGGAAGAGAACCAGACATTGTAAAGAGATAGAGTTGCATTGTGATAGTAGAGGAAACAAATCCAGTGACCTGTGTATACATGCACAATCACTCTTGATTTTTCTCTGATTCCATATCCTCAAGAGAACTGGACTAGGAAATTGCCGGTGTTCTTTCTGATGTCCCAAGAATACATTTGTATTAATCTAGAGCATGGGCTGGTTGCCAGAGGTAGTGGGGGGCAAGGTACAAGAAATAAGTGAGGTTGTCAAAGGGTACAAACTTTCACCTATAAGATAAATAAGTCCTGGAGATATAATGTACAGCATGGTGACTATAGTTGCTAAGAGAGCAAATTACAAAAGTTCTCATCACATGCAAAAAAATTGTAACTATAGGGTAATAGGTATTGACTAAATTTATTGTTGTAATCATTTAATAATATATACATATATCCAATCATTATGTTATATACCCAAAACTAATGCAGTGTTATGTCAATTATATAATAATAACAAAAATAGAACACAGTTTAGCAAACTCTTCCCAAAGAGGTAGATATTAAATATTTTAGGCTTTGCAGACCACATAGAATCCCTGTCATAAGGGGTGGTGAAAAACAGCTATAGGCAATGTGTAAATGGTCATGTTCCAATAAAATTTTACTTACGGACAGTGAAATTTGAATTTCACACAACTTCTATGTGTCACAAATTTCTTTCATTTTTTTCAGCCACTTAAAAATGCAACTTTTATGTGTCACAAACATTTTTTAAAATTTTTCTTCAGCCACTTAATGTGAACATCATTCTCAGCTAAGGTCTATATGAAAACAGTGAGTTAGGGACACCTGGGTGGCTCATTCAGTTATGCATCTGACTTCAGCTTAGGTCGTGATCTCAGGGTCCTGGGATCACGCCCCCCAGGACTCAGCACTCAGCAGGGAATCTGCTTTTCCCTCTGCCCTCCCCCTGCTTGTGCTCATTCTCTCTCTTTTCTCTCTCAAATAAATAATTTTTTTTTATCTTTTAAAAGATTTATTTATTTATTTATTTATTTATTTATTTATTTGAGACCGAGAGAGAGAGTCAGAGACATAAGCAGAGGGAGAACCAGGCTCCCCGCAAGGAGCCTGATGTAGGACTCAATCCCTGACCCCGGGATCATGCCCTGAGCCAACGCTCAACTGCTGAGCCACCCAGGAGTCCTTAAATAAATGCTCTGTATTTAAGGATCGTCTGTACTGTCAGGAGGAGGGACACTGGGAGCCAGAAAAGGGAAAAGTCCTATCATCTGCCTGCTCCCTACAGAGGCCCCCACTCCACCAGTGAGTCCCCCATGTAGTGGCTAGAGGCCATTGGCCATTGGCCATACTGTTCTTTTTTTTTTTAATTTTTATTTTTATTTATTTATGATAGTCACAGAGAGAGAGAGAGAGAGAGAGGGAGAGAGAGAGAGGCAGAGACACAGGCAGAGGGAGAAGCAGGCTCCGTGCACCGGGAGCCCGACGTGGGATTCGATCCCAGTTCTCCAGGATCACGCCCCGGGCCAAAGGCAGGCGCCAAACTGCTCCGCTACCCAGGGATCCCCATACTGTTTTGATCCAAGCCTCCAGTGGCTACCTTGGAGTACAACCCACCCTCTAAGTTCGGCCTTGACCACCTACATTTTCCCCAAATGTCCCAGATGCTATTTGGCACACAGCTGCCTGAAGACCTGCACCTACTGCTGTGCTTTCTCTCCTTTAAGTCTTCCTTACATTCACCCTGGCTTCCCACCTGCAGGGAGCCCCCTACCATCCAACTTTCACTAGCATCACAGCCCCTATCAATCTCTGTTCTTTTTTCTGTCAGTACCATGTTTGCTCCTACTACATCTAATCTGTGAGCTCACAGGATGAGGACCAACAGCTGCCCTGAGGATTATTATGTTCTCTACCTTGATCTTCTACCATGGTGTGCAGTAGGTGCCTAATAAATGTGTGAAAATGAAAAAAATAAATAAAACACAGAATGAAAATGTGAGTGATATAGAGGTATCATTCAAAGTTAGTTAGGACGTTGCTTTTCATCTAGAAAAAGGTTATTAAAACAAAATACATTACAAAGTTATGATCATACTGTATATAAATTTGGATATTTTTTCACTTGATGTCAAAGAAATCACAAGTATTCTGTTATTACAAAATTTTTATGAATTTCACATTATTGTTTATATAATTATTCCTTGCATTGCACTAAAGATTTTTGCTTAATCATTCTCATATTACTGGTCATCTAGACTTTAATTTTTATGCCATTTTAAATAAGACTATATGATTTTCTATGGTCAAAAATATTAGTTTCTCTTTTAGGCTTTTTCTTAAAAACAGCTTATAAAACTAGTATTACTGTGTCAAAGATTATGAATATTTGTAAGCCTTTTTCTAATTCTTTCCTAGAAAACTTATTATTCTTTTTCTATTAGCATTGTATGAGAGTTCCTATAACTCTGCCATCAGTGGTACAAGGTAGTCAACCCTTTAAAAGCCATGTGTGCTAATTGCATAAATGAGAGAAATGATGTCTCAATTCAAACAAAATTTATTAAACACTTACTGAATTGCAGGTACAGTGTTAGAGGCTGAGAACAGGAAGATATTTTTATAAGTCTTACTCTGCTTTTAAGGAACTAAATTTCTCTTGAGAGAAGGAGCCATGTAAAGTATTAGAATATGGCAAAAAAAAAAAAATCCATGAAGATTCAAAAGTACAATAGGAGCACTGAGAATGGAGTTACTATATAGAGAGATGTCAGGGGAGGGGGCAGGATGGTGGAAGAGTAGGGTCCCCAAGTCACCTGTATCCACCAGATTACCTAGATAACTTTCAAATCATCCTGAAAACCTACGATTTCGACCTGACATTTAATGAGAGAACAGCTGGAATGCTACAGTGAGAAGAGTTCGGGCTTCTATCAAGGTAGGAAGATGGAAAAAAAGAAGAAAGAAAGAAAAGGCATCCAAGGGGGAGGGGCCCCGCAAGTAGGCGGGCTAAGGCCACTGCGAGTGCCCCCAGGGCAGGAAAGCCCCATCCTGGAGAATCAGGAGCTTCACCAATCTTCCTGGATGGAAAGGCGCTCGCAGCGAGGTGAAGCAGGATCCCAGGAGGGGCGGGGATGCCCTCAGGCTCCCAGGGGCACTAACAGAGCACGTGCGCCCTGGGAGAACGCCATACCCCGGCGGCCGAGCTCCCTAAAGGGCTACAGCCTGTGCACAGCTGGACTCGGAGGCGGCTCCAGGCGAAGGGAGCTGCATGGCCCGGGAGCCCAATTCCAGCAGTGCAGGCCCCAGAACCCAGGGCGCCGGGGGACACAGCCCAGGATCCGGTGCTCCCCCCGGGACAGGCAGAGGCCGGGAGGGCACAGGACAGCAAGGACGCTCCTGCCACTGGGCGGCCCCCGCCCCCTGGAGCATCTAGGCTCCAGCGGACTGGTAGCTGTGGAAGTTACTGCAAGAGCTGACTCCAGGGCTGGAGAGCTGGCCACCACTGTTGTTGTTCCCCCTGGGGCCTCACAGTGGCCTCATAGGATAAACAGGTTAAACAACTTTCACTGAGCCCTGCAACAGGCAGGGGGCTGAGCAGCTCCCCCAGGTGCTCAAACGTGAGAATCAACACAGCAGGCCCCTCCCCCAGAAGACCAGCTACACAGGCAGAGGAAAGGCAAGTTATTGACCAAGTAGCACTGGAAAGTTCCAGGGGAAGTCGAGGGATTTATGGTATATAGAATCAGAGGATACTCCTCCTTGTTTTTTATTTTCTGTTTGCTCCACGCCCTTTTTTTTCTTTTCTCGTTTTTTTCTTCTTCTTCTTTTTTTTTCTTTTCTTTTTTCTCTTCTCTCTTTTTCTCCTTTTCCCAGTATAACTTGTTTTTGGCCACTCTGCACTGAGCAAAATGACTAGAAGGAAAAACTCACCTCAGAAGAAAGAATCAGAAACAGTCCTCTCTTCCCACAGAGTCACAAAATTTGGATTACAATTCAATGTCAGAAAGCCAATTCAGAAGCACGATTATAAAGCTACTGGTGGCTCTAGAAAAAAGCACAAAGGCCTCAAGAGACTTCATGACTGCAGAATTTAGATCTAATCAGGCAGAAATTAAAAATCAATTAAAAGAGATGCAATCCAAACTGGAGGTCCTAATGACCACGGTTAACGAGGTGGAAGAACGAGTGAGTGACATAGAAGACAAGTTGATGCAAGGAGGAAAACTGAGGAAAAAAGAAAAACAATTAAAAGATCCTGAGGATAGGTTAAGGGAAATAAATGACAGCCTCAGAAGGAAAAATCTACATTTAATTGGGGTTCCCGAGGGCGCCGAAAGGAACAGAGGTCCAGAATACGTATTTGAAGAAATTATAGCTGAGAACTTCCCTAATTTGGGGAGGGAAACAGGCATTCATATCCAGGAAATAGAGAGATCCCCCCCTAAAATCAATAAAAACTGTTCAACACCTCGACATTTAATTGTGAAACTTGCAAATACCAAAGATAAAGAGAAAATCCTTAAAGCAGCAAGAGACAAGAAATCTCTAAGTTTTATGGGAAGGAATATCATATTAACAGCAGACCTCTCCACAGAGACCTGGCAGGGCAGAAAGGGGTGGCAGGATATATTCAGGGTCCTAAATGAGAAGAACTTGCAGCCAAGAATACTTTATCCAGCAAGGCTCTCCTTCACAATAGAAGGAGAGATAAAGAGCTTCCAAGATAGGCAGAAACTGAAGGAATATCTGACCACCAAGCCAGCTCTGCAAGAAATACTAAGGGGGATTCTGTAATAGACGAAGTCCAAGGGAACAATACACAAAACAGGGACTGAATAGGTATCATGATGACACTAAATTCATATCTTTCAATAGTAACTCTGAACGTGAATGGGCTTAATGACCCCATCAAAAGGCGCAGGGTTTCAGACTGGATAAAAAAGCAAGACCCATCTATTTGCTGTCTACAAGAGACTCATTTGAGACATAAGGACACCTATAGCCTGAAAATAAAAGGTTGGAGGACCATGTACCATTCAAATGGTCCTCAAAAGAAAGCAGGGGTAGCCATCCTTATATTGGATAAACTAAAGTTTATCCCAAAGACTGTAGTAAGAGGTGAAGAGGGACACTATATAATACTTAAAGGATCTATCCAACAAGAGGACCTAACAATCATCAATATTTTTGCCCCGAATGTGGGAGCTGACAAGTATATCAATCAATTAATAACCAAAGTGAAGAAATACTTAGCTAATAATACACTTATGCTTGGTGACTTGAATGTAGCGCTTTCTGCAATCGACATGTCTTCTAAGCATAGCATCTCCAAAGACACGAGAGCTTGAAATGATACACTGGACCAGATGGATTTCACAGATATTTACAGAACTTTACATCCAAATGCAACTGAATACACATTCTTCTCAAGTGCACATGGAACTTTCTCCAGAAGAGACTACATACTGGGTCTCAAATCAGGTCTGAACTGATACTAAAAGATTGGGATTGTCCCCTGCGTATTTTCAGACCATAATGCTTTGAAACTAGAACTAAATCGCAAGAAGAAGTTTGGAAGGACCTCAAACACGTGGAGGTTAAGGACCATCCTGCTAAAATATGAAAGGGTCAACCCGGAAATTAAGGAAGAATTAAAAATATTCATGGAAACTAATGAGAATGAAGATACAACCGTTCAAAATCTTTGGGATGCAGCAAAAGCAGTCCTGAGGGGGAAATACATCGCAATATAAGCATCCATTCAAAAACTGGAAAGAACTCAAATACAAAAGCGAACCTTGCACCTAAAGGAGCTGGAGAAGGAACAGCATATGAAACCCTCACCTGGCAGAAGAAGAGTTAATAAAGATTCGAGCAGAACTCAATGAAATAGAGACCAGAATAACTTTGGAACAGATCAACAGCACCAGGAGTTGGTTCTTTGAAAGAATTAATAAGATAGATAAACCACTATCCAGCCTTATTAAAAAGAAGAAAGAAAAACTCAATTTAATAAAATCATGAATGAGAAAGGAGGGATTACCACCAACACCACGGAAATACAAACGATTTTAAAAACATATCATGAACAGCTATACGCCAATAAATTAGGCAATCTAGAAGAAAAGGACGCAATTCTGGAAAACCACAAACTACCAAAACTGGAACAGGAAGAAATAGAAAACCTGAACAGGTCAATAACCAGGGAGGAAATTAAAGCAGTCATCAAAAACCTCCCACGACACAAAAGTCCAGGGCCAGATGGCTTCCCAGGGGAATTCTATCAAACGTTTAAAGAAGAAACCATACCTATTCTACTAAAGCTGTTCAGCAAGATAGAAAGAGATACTTCCAAACTCATTCAATGAGGCCAGCATCACCTTAATTCCAAAACCAGACAAAGACCCCACCAAAAAGGAGAATTATAGACCAATATCCCTGATGAACATGGTTGCATAGAGAGATGTCATGAAAAATTTCATAGAGGAATTTACCCCAAGAAGAATGGGAATTCCATAGAAACAGATAGTAGAGTGGTAGTTATGAGGTGTGGGGTATGGGAGAAATGGAAAGATATCTGTCAAAGTGTAAAAATTTCCAGTGATAACATTAACAAGTTTGAGGAGTTAATGTACAACATGGTAATTATAGCTAATACAGTATTATATTCTTGAGTGATACTAAAAGAGTAGATCTTAAATGTTCTCACCAAAAAAAAAAAAAGTAACTATGAAATGGGGTAGAAGTGTCCACTAATGCTATGCTGGTAATCAGTTTGCAATATATAAATATGTCGAATCAAGACATCATACACTTTAAACTTGCATAATGATATGTGTCAATTATATCTCAATAAAGCTGGTGGGGACAACAAACAAAGTAAGAGATAGGATAATATTACCTTTTTTATTTAACAATATAGAGGATAACTTTTTTTAATCAGCCAAAAGAAATCAAGTACCTTTGGGAAGTGAGAAGTGGAGATGGAGAAATTGCTTTTTTTTTTTTTTTTCCATAACTAGACGTATAGAATGATTTGGCTGTTTAAACTATGTACATGTATAACTGTCATAACAATAAAAACTGTGTTTAGAATTTCCAGGAAGAAATGGTTAAAAGTTGCTTGTATTCTAAAAGAAGACAACAAAGAATAGTAATAATAATGATGAACTAGCATGTGTCTAGTTTTTATAATATACCCACTTTTATGATAAGAGTTTTTTTTGTGTTATGTTTTGTAATTCTCATGACAACCTTATGGGGTTAGAGTTATGTTCCCCATTCCACAGATCAGGAAACTAAGGTTCACAAAGATTAAGTGATTTGCCCAGAATCACACAATAAGTTATGGAGAAAAAATTCCAAGTAGGTATATCTGACTTCAAAGGCCACATGTTTTTCTGCCATAACATAGTGCACAACTGCATTATTAAAATATTTTAAGACGTGTGGTAGCAAGGTAGCAAAATCAAGTTTTAGTTTTTAAAGGATAAATCTAGCATAGTGTGGAAACAAGTCTTATGATGCCATTATTGACTAATTTAGATGTGTATATAGGAAAATGATTTAGTAGGACATATTTTTCAAATTCCAGATCAGATTCAAGTGACATTTAGTCAGCACTTTCTATGTGCTGGGCACTCTGCTAGGTATGTTTTACTGCATTGTCTAAATTAATGTTAATTGTGGTTGAATGCAACTTTTTTTCAAATATTGAAATGTTTTATAATGTTTGTAGAGTTTGAAGTCCTAGAAATCTATTTTTGGAAGAACATGTGATGTCCAGGGCTAAGTATATTTTGTCAGTAAGTATTACCAACATGACATCAGGTCATGTGTCATGGTTAGAATTTCTTGCGATCATATCTTAAAAAATACTATTCTGCAACTTTTATGCATCCAACCATATTTGATACTGAAATAGTAAGTGGTTTTGAATTTGGTGGGAAATTGATAGACCTACATAATGAATGCTAATTTCTAGTTGTTCCAAGTTAAATGTAATGACCATCTGGGTAAATATCTTATTTGAGTTTTCTTCTCTATTTCTGGCTCCAAAGAAGATAAATAAATCATTTATGAGTTGGCGAAATAACTTGGGCAAAAGGACCATAATTGTTAGCCTTTATTTTAGAATACTAAAGGCTAGAGATTACAGTTGCAAATGTAACTTGCTGGCTCACCGGAGGGATGATGATGGACCTTTTGAAACATACAGAAACCTAGAGTCATTTAAATACACACACACACACACACATATATATATATATTTATTTATATATGATAGAGCTTCTAGATGGACTTTATCACATACAGGGTAGCAAGAGAATTACTGACTTGGGAACTAAAGTGGATGTGTACAGCATGACTGCCCACTCAATACACTCAGGAGTGGTAATTATATTGTTACACTCTGATTAAAGTTCAGGTAAGGATTGCTGTTGGCCTTAAAAGAGCAGTTCACTAATAATAACTCAGCAATTAATTACAATGACCATTCAGAGAAAAACAATCAATAGTGAAAGCTAGAAATGTATATAACCTAAAGGAAGATAGTGGAGCTACAACCAGGAAGAAATCATGCTTACTGTGAATATCTCAAGTAGAACCAATGGGAGAGAAGGACCAAAGAATTGTAAAACCTACATTGTGCTGTATTGGCTAAACCACCTTCCTCTTATGCCACTGATAATGTGCCAATTGTGTACAGTATAAAGGGAAAACAACTGATTCTTGTACATTTCTCTTGCTTCTGTTGGAGAGATTCTGGCAGATATTTTCATGGCTATATGCTTTAAAGGTCTGGAGCTCTTTGATTTGGTATACTGCCCCCACCTCCAACTGCAATTAGCTATGTGGTTGTTATTGGCAATATTTGTTTCAAGAGAAGTATAACAGCAAGAGATTTTCAGGGGAAAAAAGTCTGAATATGAATATCCATGATACTTGTGCAAGTTTAGAGTAACTCACAGAAAAACAGAGTAAAGAGGGAAAATAGGAATAAATTGCAAGCATAGCCCAGAGGAAAATGACCTTAACTAACATCTAAAAATATTTGTACTTGGAATGAGTCAGGGATGGAGAAATTATTTCTAGACTTATATAACCAGAAAACTAAGTGTAGACTAAATTACATTGTAGCAATGTAATGAAACAATGTAACTATTCTGAAGTAGGCTCAGTATGCAAATACTTCCCTATTCCACACATCCAGCTCAGACCCCTTTTCTGAGTTTGGGATCCATATACCCAGCCTCCTAGTTAGTCTCTCAACTTGGATGGTTCATACAATTGAAACTAAGTAGGTCCTAAGCTGAGCCCTTGATTTTTCCCCACAAATCTCTGTCTCCATTTCTGTTATTCATTCCAGAAACCTAGAAATCATTCTTAATGATTCCTTCTTCCTTATCTCTCACATTTCATCCACCCTGAGACCAGTCGGTACTGCCTCTAAAACATATACTGCAGTTATCTTTGGTCACCTTAATCCAAGCCACTGCCATCTCCTATCTAGACGATAGTAACTGGTTCTTAACTCTTGTCTCCTTTTCCATTATTAACCCCCTTCTCTCCATTTTCCACATAGCGGCCAGAGTTTTGTTTTGTTTTGTTTTTCAACCTATATGTAATCAACCTCTCCTGCTCCTTTCAGCATTTTCTCCCAACTCTAAAAGACTCCTCTTGAACCCTCTTGAACCCTACCTCTTGAACCCTATGTCCTCCTTTAATCCATTTTTTGGTTATTAAGCAAAAATACTTAAAGCATAATAGATTTATTAGATGATAAAACCCTGCTCTATTTATTGTTATTACTGATTCAGTGGTAAGGAATTTAGAAAATTATCATAATTATATCCTGTAACTGCCTTTGTTTACATTGCCAATCTCTTATCTGTGGGTATATAGTAATCCTATTAGTATCCATAGTCAGTAAATGAATAAGGAAAATGTAACCATGAGGGTTTTTTTTTTTTTAAGATTTTATTTATTTATTTATTCATGAGAGACACAGAGAAAGAGGCAGAGACACAGGCAGAGAGAGAAGCAGGCTCCATGCAGGGAGCCTGATGTGAGACTCAATCCAAGGACCCTGGGATCATGCCCTGAGCCAAAGCATCCTGTTTTTTGTTTTGTTAACCATGCGTTTACTATACTCTTCCAAACATCTTCTATCTCACTGGTGACCCTACTACCAAGCAGAAGAACTGCTAATCCAGGCAGTACTAATGTGGAATGGATTGATTCTAATAACTCCAGCATTATGACCTCAGCATGATATTGATTTCATGACAACCTGCAGCATTCATTTTGACTGCAAGTTGATTGCTTTGTATATATACATACTGTGAATTGATGCATTAGACTTGTTCAGAAAAACCCAGTGAAATACAAGAATATCTATGCCAAATCATATAGTCCCATTAATTTCCCTGATGAGTTTGTGAATACAGTTCATGGAAAATTTGGCCACAGTCACGGAAATTACACTCAAGAAAGCAAACATTATTTTATTTTTTTAATAATAAATTTATTTTTTATTGGTGTTCAATTTGCCAACATATAGAATAACATCCAGTGCTCATCCCGTTAAATGCCCCCTTCAGTGCCCGTCACCCATTCACCCCCACCCCCTACCCTCCTCCCCTTCCACCACCCCTAGTTTGTTTCCCAGAGTTAGGAGTCTTTATATTCTCTCTCCCTTGCTGATATTTCCTACCCATTTCTTCTCCCTTCCCTTCTATTCCCTTTCACTATTATTTATATTCCCCAAATGAATGAGACCATATAATTTTTGTCCTTCTCCGATTGACTCATTTCACTCAGCATAATACCCTCCAATTCCATCCACGTCGAAGCAAATGGTGGGTATTTGTCGTTTCTAATGGCTGAGTAATATTCCATTGTATACATAGACCATATCTTCTTTATCCATTCATCTTTCGATGGACACCGAGGCTCCTTCCACTGTTTGGCTATTGTGGACATTGCTGCTAGAAACATCGGGGTGCAGGTGTCCCGGTGGCATTCTTTTAATAAAGCTAGCTTTATGGTGACACTATCTATGTGTTTCTAATTCTTTTCAAATAGCATGTGGAAGAAGGTATTCAAATGGTTTACCAATCCATATAATCTTCTTACACCTTATTAAGAATAAAATATGCCAGGAATAAGGGTGTATTAGTATAGTAGCCATTAAGCAATTGCTCAGATAAAATCATTTGTGGATACTCACACAAGAAAGAGGTAGCTCTCTTGGTGTGAAATAAACAGTACTTATTTCCCACACACAATTTATAAGAACTTTGGTGATATTGAATATGGTTGTTTTCTATAAGTTTTGTCTTTGTGACATTTTAATAACAATTATAACTCAAAACTAAATACACACATAAAGCTATACTCAAAATTCTAAATTTTACAATCTTGTAATTGATATTGAATATGGTTGTTTTCTATAAGTTTTGTCTTTGTGACATTTTAATAACAATTATAACTCAAAACTAAATACACACATAAAGCTATACTCAAAATTCTAAATTTTACAATCTTGTAATTGATATTGAATATGGTTGTTTTCTATAAGTTTTGTCTTTGTGACATTTTAATAACAATTATAACTCAAAACTAAATACACACATAAAGCTATACTCAAAATTCTAAATTTTACAATCTTGTAATTTCAGATTTCTTAAATTAAGATTTTCTCCTTTCTTGTCCTAGGCAACAAGTCTACATTCTCCATAGCCCTTATTTTTCCATAATTTTACTGTTTTATTTTTAAGACCTCCTAATATAGTATTAAGTATCCTCCTGTCACATGATTCCCTTTTACTACCAGTGTTCTAATTCCAAGGTGAAAAAAGAATGTATTACATAGATTTGACAAGTGAAGGTATTAGTATAGGATTGTCATAAAGCATCTATCAGCATTTGAAGGTTCTGGCAAGCTTTTTCTATTGAGAAGAATACCATTCTAGACATTTACATAAAATCTCCAGGGAGGATAATTCAGTATAGCCCAAACCGAACTCTATAATAAAGACTTGACCCATTAAAATTATTCCAGTTTGAGGCATAACTGAGTGAAGGATCTTTATTGCAAGGAAAACAACTGAGCTTTAAAAAAATTCATGATGAAGACAAACTATTCCAGCAAGAGAATATCCAACATGGCTTAAGAGAAGATTCAGAATGCATACCTATTTCCCAATCCTGGCCTTGAGCTAACACTGTCAACAAGAGTAGGAGATTTCAGTTTGTTTCTTAGCCTTTGATTTAAAAATTCACAGATACTATTTGCTGCAGGCAGAATAACAATTGCAGGAAGACAGAGAGTAAAAGAACTGTGAGTTCATGGGTAGCTTTACTGTCAACTGCTGGTGTTTTGGTGGTCAAGGTACAGAATTTTTTTATTGCAAGTCATTATTCAGAGGGGTTCAAACTTCCCCTTCATCCTCCTTTACCCCAGTTATCCTCTAGACACACCTTCCATAGTTAGTAGTAAGCTAGTAAGGTGTGAGGCTTTTTTGTTCTTTTAGCTAAAAGGTTCCATCTTTTTATTTTTAAAAAATGCATTCAGACTGAGGACTTGTATAAATGTGTGAACCCAGACATTGAACCCATACTTAATAAGATTTTTAGTGTTAAACATTTATATTATGTTTATAAAGAAGTTTTCATGTATTTTCTTATGGAAGTCCCACTGTTCTCAGCATCCATTCAGGCAATATTATGAATCCAATTTAGAGAAACCGCACCTTATCTCCAAGGGCACACTTTAGAAGGGCAAGCGAAGGTCTTTGTGAACACATATTGGGGACATTTATTTTTAAATTTTATTTAATAAGGATTCTAGTTACATTGTGTTTTCTGTCAAGGTGACTTTGTAAAAATTATTTTTTCTCCTAAGAATGAGTCATTTTCTAATTGATTTTTGTATTATAGGAATCTTTTATTGGGGTGGCATTACCACTTATTTTCTTTAAAAGCCAAAGAAGCCCACAATAATGAGCTTTTGCTATTGTAACTGTATAAACACATTTACTTCATTTCCATGTAAATATCATTTTCATATAAAGTGAAACTATTATAAATGCACTTAAGAAAGAATGCAACTATGCCTACTGTTAAGGCTGCTTGTAATGTCCTTTTCTTTTTTACCTATATATCTGGATGAGTCACTTTAATGTGCTGCTGGACTGATAGTAATTCTTCAACTAAATATATTCAGTTAAAGAAAATTATGGTACTTATAATCATGTTGGGACCTATTCACATATAGACTTGCAAGAGTAAAATTTTACTTGGCCTTTCTTAGAGCAAGGATGTTAAGAAGTGCTCAGTTACTTTGTCAATGGGTAAAATTAATAGAAACATTTAATTCAGAGAAAAAAATCCTCAAGTTCCTGGAAAAGCTTTTATATTTACATAAAATTATACATTCTTCCAATGCTCTAGAGAATGTCACCAGAGTATTGTGATTTTTTTCCCCTTAAATGTGTATTAGTTATCTTATATAATGTGTAATTGAAGAGCCTTTACATTTAAAACCTCCTTTAAAGCATTTATTTTACACTTTAGTTTTCTTAAAATTGTGAATTAGAGCAAACCTGTCACTTAAAATGTTTTGAGTAAAAATCAGGACACTCTTATATATCTGCTTGAAACCAGGAAAAAAGTCTGTATATTTTTCAACTGAAGTAAGGAGATAAATAAGATTTGTGTGGAAAGTTTCTCCCTACATATAACTCAAGAGAGTATACTGAGCTTAAAAGGTTATTTATGGAATACAAAGAAGGAAGCTATAATAAAGACTTGATAGCTATAATTTAATTTTTTTAGTGTTGTAATTCAGATTCAGTAATTCAGTAGCAGATGTAAAAAATGAAATGAGAGAAAAAAGTTGAAGTGCCACCGGACTGACTAATCAGTCATTGAAAATGCCTATAGCGGGAATTTACTCAAATAGAAAATGTTTGCACTGTCATTAAAGATCCCCTAATTTATATTAGTGAACTAAATAATGGCAGGCACAAAAATATACCCTAAGGCTGAGAACTATGCATGAGACAAGCATTTCTACCCCACGCTGTTCTTGGGCCTCTAAATACTCTATCTCCCCTCACCTCCAGTAAAAATATTTCAGTCTCTCTGTTGCCTCCTTCCCCCACCCATACACCTATTCTCTCTCTCCTTCCCTCCTTCTCTCTCTCTCTCTCTCTCTTCCAGTGTTAGAAGTAATGGAGGCTAAGACCTAATTAAATAAATAATCAGCATTGACTCCCAACTCTTAAGACTGAAGCAAATATACTTAAGGCAAATAATCAGGCACGTAAACATATGTTAATTTAACACTAAAAAAAACCCAAAAACCTGTTATCTTTTATACAAGTCTAGGAAGCCAAAATAACTAACTTATAAATGTCACCAGAGGAATGCAGACTACTACACAGGTTTTAATTTCCAGAAATATATATTTTTTAAATTTGGAACTTGCTGATATCTCTAACAAATTGGGTGTTCATTAGTAGAAGTGTCACTGGTTCCCAGACCTAAAATTCCATGTACCCTGTAAAACCTACAAATAGGAAACACAGTCTATGTTTAGTTCTTTTGATTAGAAAGGAGACTAATATTATATTAAATCAGACCATAGTGTGGTAGCAACTGGGAAGTAATTGCTATTTTGTTGTCGTTGCTATTCAGATTAATCTAAACTGTTATTTAATTCTCGGTGGCACATATATAGTAGGAATTAGTCTGCTGGAAGGTAGGGAAAAAAGGAAAGAATAGTGGGATATGAAATGAATATTTATACGTATAGTGATGGAAACTTTATATTTAGCAAATCATTTTACTTCAATGACTACACTTTAGAGAAGGTATTATTATCTTCATTTTGCAAATTAGGAAATGAAGACCCAAAGAGAGTGAGAGCCTGGCTCTAAGTAACCCAACTAATATTTGATATGGCAGAGATTAGACCACAAGTGAATCTGACTCCTAAGACCATGCCTGTCCTCTACTTAAAGGGAAATGGTATGTGCCAATGGGCATAGATTTTATTTCAACTTTCTGACCTTCTAGGTCCTAGAGACATCACTTTACATTTATAATTTCCTAGGAAGATATCATTGGGCTCATATCACAGCCTTGCTTGAGCATAGTACATACCTCATAGAGTTTTTATATGGATTAGATGAGTTAATACATAGAACTAGTTAGAATAATGTCTACACATAGTAAGTACTCCCTAAATGTTAGTTATTAGTTAAGAGTTCAAGTAATAACTAATGCTGATACCTTAGGAAGACTAGTTGTAGGAACTTCGGTATTTATAGCCTGGGCAGATTAAAAAGATGCAAATTATCAAGTCAGGGTCTTGAAATCAAGCCCCACATTGGGCTCCACACTCAACACAGAGTAACTTGAGTTTCTGTCTCCCTCTCACTCTGCCCTCCCTTCTCTTGCTCTCTCTCTCTCTCTAAAATAAATAAATCTTAAAAAGAAGATGCAAGTGGCACCTTTCCTGTAAAATAGGGAATAGACTACCCAGTGTTGCTAAGGCAATGTGAGGACTAATGGTAATAGTTCAAGTAGGCCAATTTTGATTATAAGTAAACAATTTTTTAAATTATATCAATTGTCAAAAAGGGAATAAACCACTTAGGATATGTTGAATCCTCTATTATGGACTTATACACCACTGTAAATCCACTGGGCACCCCTTCTAGGCTACTCCCTACCTCCAAGCCTGGGCCACTTGTCTTGCTCCCCAACTAAAATGACAAGTCAATACTCCTGAAATAGAATGTTACCAATGAGAATAGATAATGAGAAGGCACCAACAGGTGAACTGCTCACTCCCTTTAACCAACTCTTCCAAATTGCATTTGTTTCATTAGTCATATCTGGACACCAGGACTGATTACATGATTAGTAGGGCCTAGTGAAAACTAAAAATGCAGAGCCCCATTTAAAATAAGAATTTCAAAATGGTGACAACAAATCATTAAACAAAATACAGGACCCCTCTAAACATGGAGCAGTTGGGCATGTCACATGCCCATGAATTTGGCCCTAAGGAGATAACCCAGGACTCTAAGCAACCACCTGTAATTTCTGTAAGTTATGGCCAGTTCAGTAACTTATTATTTTGTATGTACTTTCCTCCCTTTTCCCGCATGCCCATTTCCCTCCAGTTACACCCCACCTTCACCGCTAATAAGGCATTAACATGCAAGATTTGTCTTAGGTTCTGTTTTCTAGGAATATAGACTATGACAGTGTATAACCTGAGTTTTTAAAATCTGAGAGACTGGTCCAAATCCCTTTTAATGTCAACACTAACTCTAAGATACCATACTTCCCCCAAATTAAGGATTTACGTTTTAAATAATTGTATTGTTCATTTAATGCAACCCTGAGATTGCATGTGAGCTAGAATCCTTGGATTATTATATCTCCAATATTTTGTTTTCTTTGTTTAGGCATAATATTACTAATTTATTAGAGGGGAAGACAAAGGAAAATAACAAAAGTGTCTCTTCCTTCCCTTCTTTACTCCAGTTTCTCTCCTGTTTGTCTAAGCATCTCCTGCAACCCTGCCACCTTTACATATTATTAGAGATACTTCAACTTCGTGCTTCTTTTCCATATTCACTAGTAACTGATATGGTAACTTCCAATCATTATGATTGTATCTAACCTCTGTATGGAAATTCATGTGCAGAAGTAGGCAAAGATTTGACGTATGAGTGAAATCATGTGGTACTTGTCTTTCTCTAATGACTTATTTCACTTAACGTAATGATCTCTAGCTCCATTCATCTCATTGCAAATGGCAAGACTTCATTCTTTTTTATGGCTTAGGAATATTCCATATGTGTGTGTATATCTTTTTTCTTCTCAAATCTAGGGTTAGGGTTTTCAGGTTATGGTGAGGGTTAGGGTTAGGGTTAGGGCCAGAAAAAAAAAAATAAAACAAATAAGCAAAGAGGAAACAAAAGGAAGGGAGGAGGCAAACCAAGAAAAAGACAATGATAGAGAACAAACTGATGGTTGCCAGAGGGGAGGTGGGTGGCAGGATGGGTCAAATAGGTGAAGAGAATTAACAGATGCACTTGTGGTGAGGAGCACCAGGTATTTTATCAAAGTGTGGAATGACTATATTGTACACCTGAAAATAATATTACATTGTGTATTAGCTAAATGCAATTTAGATAACCTACTTTTTTTAAAATGTAACTGTAAAAGTAGGCATAAATTTAAATCTGAACCAAAACTGTGATGCCTGGGTGGCTCAGCAGTTGAGTGTCTACCTTCAGCTCAGGGAATGGTCCTGAGAGTCCCAGGATCGAGTCCCACCCACATCAGGCTCCCTGCATGGAGCCAGCTTCTCCCTCTGCCTGTGTCTCTGTCTCTGTCTCTCATGAATAAATAAATAAAAAATCTATAAAAAAATTAAAAATCTGAACCAAAACATTTTGAAATATGCATATTCATTCACAACATTTATTGTCTATTATCTATGACAAATGCAGGGGGGAAAGCAAAGTATTAGATACATATTTAGTTTAATTTTACATTTGTTTTTATTAAAGTTCGATTTGCCAACATATAGTATAGCATGTGGTGCTCATCCCATCAAATGCCCTATGCAGTGCCCAACACCCAATTACCCCATCCCCTGTCCACCTCCCCTTCCACAACCCTTTGTTTGTTTCCCAGAGTTAGGAGTCTCTCAAGGTTTGTCTCCCTCTCTAATTTTTCCCACTCACTTCCCCTCCTTTCCCTTATAGTCCCTTTCACTATTTCTTATGTTCCATGTATGAGTGAAACCATATGATGATTGTCCTCGAATTGACTTACTTCACTCAGCATAATACATCCAGTTCCATCCACATTGAAGCAAATGGTGGGTATTCGTCCTTTCTGATGGCAGAGTAATATTCCAATGTGTATATATAACATGTATTCTTTATCCATTCATCTGTCAAAGGACATTGTGCCACCTTGCATAGTTTATTCTAGACATTGCTGCTATAAACACTGGGGTGCAGGTGTCTCACTGTTTCACTACATCAGTATTTTTGGTGTAAATACCTAATAGTGCAATTGTTGGATCATAGGGTAGCTCTATTCTTAACTTCTTGAGGAACCTTCACACTGTTCTCCAGAGTAGCTGTACCACTTTGCATTCCCACCAACAGTGCAAGAGAGCTCCCCCTTCTCGACATCCTCTCAAATAGTTGTTGTTTCCTGTCTTGTTAATTTTCACCATTCTCACTGGTGTGAGGTGGTATCTCATTGTGCTTTTGATTTGTATTTCCCTGATGGCAAGTGATACAGAGCATTTTCGCATGTACTTGTTGTCCACGTGCATGTATTCTTTGCTGAAATTACTGTTCATGTCACCTGCCCAATTCATAATTGGATTTTTGGTTTCTCGGTGTTGAGTTTCATATGTTCTTTATAGATCTTGCATAGTAGCCCTTTTTCTGATATGTCATTTGCAAATGTCTTCCCCATTCTTTTTTTTAAGATGTTTTATTTATTTATTCATGAGAGACACACAGAGAGAGAGGCAGAGACACAGACAGAGGGAGAAGCAGGCCCCATGTAGGGAATCTGACATGGGACTCGATCCCAGGTCTCCAGGATCAGGCCCTGGGCTGAAGGCGTTGCTAAACCGCTGAGCCACCCGGGCTGCCCTATCTTTCCCCTTCTATAGTTTGTCTTTTAGTTTGCTTTGACTGTTTGTTTTGCTGTGCAGAAGCTTTTTATCTTGATTAACTCCCAATAATTTATTTTTGCTTTTGTTTCCCTTGCCTTTATGGATGTATCTTGCAAGAAGTTGCTGTGGCCAAGTTAAAAAAGAGTGTTCCCTGTGTTCTCCTCTAGGATTTTGATGGATTCTTGTCTCACATTTAGATCTTTCATCCATTTTGAATTAATCTTTGTGTTTGGTGTAAGAGAATGGTCTAGTTTAATTCTTCTGCATGTGGCTGTCCAATATTCCCAACACTGTTCATTGAAGAGACTGTCCTTTGCATCTGTGTTCATCAAGGATATTGTTCTATTATTCACCTTTTTGGTGAGGTCTTTGTTTTGGGATCCAAGTAATGTTGAACCTTATAGAATGAGTTTGGAAGTATTCCCTCCTTCTCTATCCTTTGAAACAGATTTAATAGAATAGGTATTATTTCTGCTTTAAACGGTTGTTAGAATTCCACTGGGAAGTCATCTGGCCCTGGACTTTTATGTCTTGGGAGGTTTTTGATTACTGCTTCAATTTCCTCGCTGTTTATTGGCCTGCTCTGGTTTTCCATTTCTTCCTGTTCCAGTTTTGGTAATTTATAGGTTTCCAGAAATGCATCCTTTTCTTTCAGATTGCCTAATTTGTTGGCATATAGTTGCTCATAATACATTTTTTAAATGGTTTGTATTTCCTTGGTATTGGTTGTGATCTCTCCTTTCTTCTTTTTTCTTTTAAGATTTTATTTATTTATTCATTAGAGACAGAGAGAGAGAGAGAGAGAGAGAGAGAGAGAGAGGCAGAGTAGTAGACAGAAGGAGAAGCAGGCTCCATATAGGGAGCCAGATATGGGACTCGATCCCGGGACCCCAGGATCACGTGCTGAGCCAAAGGCAAATGCTCAACCACTAAGCCACCCAGGCATCTTGTGATCTCTCCTCTTTCATTTGTGATTTTATTAATTTGAGTCTTTTCTCTTTTCTTTTTAATAAGGCTGGCTAGGGATTTATCTATCTTATCATATCTTTCAAAGAACCAACTCCCTGTTTTGTTGACTTGTTCTACCATTATTCTGGTCTCTATTTCATTGAGCTCTGCTCAATCTTTATTATCTCTCTTCTGCTTGGTGTAAGCTTTACTTGCTGTTTCTTCTTCAATTCCTTTAGGTGCGAGGTTAGTTTGTGTATTTGAGTTTGTTCCAATTTTTTGAGGGAGGCTTGTATTGTGATATATTACCCTCTTAGGACCACTTTTACTGTATCCCCAAGATTTTGAATGGTTGTATCATCATTTCATTTGTTTCCATGAATCTTTTTAATTCTTCTCTAACTTCCTGGTTGGAGGAAGTAGGATGCTCTTTAACCACCATGTGTTTGAGTTTCTTCCAAATTTCTTCTTGTGACTGAGTCCTAATTTCAAAGCATTGTGGTCTGAAAATATGGAGGGAACAATCCCAGTCTTTTGGTATCGGTTGAGACCTGAGTTGTGACCCAGTATGTGGTCTATTCTGGAGAAAGTTCCATGTGCACTTGAGAAGAATGTATATTCAGTTGTGTTTGGATGGAAAGTTCTGTATATATCTGTAAAATCTATTTGGTCCAGCCTATCATTTAAGGCTCTTGTTTCTTTCATGATGGCCTGATTAGAAGATCTGTCATTTGCTGAAGGTGCCATGTTGAAGTCTGCTACTACTAGTGTATTATCTAAGTAACTCTTTACTTTGGTTATTTTTTTAAAAATTTTATTTATTTATTCATTAAAGACAGAAAGAGAGGTAGAGACACAGGCAGAAAAGCAGGCTCCTCACTGGGAGGCTGATGCAGGACCTGATCCCAGGACCCCAGGATCATGCCCTGAGCCAAAGGCAGACGCTCAACCTCCTGAGCCACCCATGTGTCCCTTTCCTTTGGTTATTAATTGATTGATATACTTGGCAGCTCCCATATTAGGGGCATAAATATTCATGACTGATAGGTCTCCTTGTTGGGTAGGCCTTTTAAGTATGATATAGTGTCCCTCCTCATCTCTTACTACAAACTTCAGTATAAACTAATTTATCTGATATGAGGATTGCTACCCCAGCTTTCTTTTGAGGGTCATTTGAATGATTAATGGTTCTCCACCCCTTCATTTTCAGGCTGGAAGTGTCCTTAGGTCTAAAATGAGTCTCTTGTAGACAGAATATAGATGGGTCTTGCTTTTTTATCCAGTACAAAATCCTGCGTCTTTTGATGGGATCATTTAACCCATTCATGTTCAGAGTTACTGTTGAAAGATATGAATTTAGTGTCATCATCATACTTATTCAATCCCTGTTTTTTATGCATTGTTACTTTGGGCCTCTTCTTTGTTTTACAGGTTTCCCCTTCATATTTCTTGCAGAGTCGGTTGATGGTCACATACTCTTTCAATTTCTACCTATCTTGGAAGTTCTTTGTCTCTCCTTCTATTCTGAATGAGAGCCTTGCTGGATGAAGTATTCTTGGCTGCATGTTCTTCTCATTTAGGACCCTGAATATATCCTGCCAGCTCTTTCTGGCCTGTGAGGCCTTGGTGGAGAGGTCTGCTGTTAATCTGATATTTCTCCCCATATAAGTTAAGAATCTCTTGTCTCACTCTGTTTTAAGAATTTTCTTTTTATCTTTGAAATTTTCAAGTTTCACAATTAAATGTCGAGGTCTTGAACCTTTTTATTTTGCCTTTTTTTTTGGGGGGGGGGGTCCTCTCTCTCTCTTGGATCTGAATGCCTGTTTTCCTTCACCAGATTTGGGAGGTTCTCAGCTCTGATTTGTTCAAATATACTTTGTGGTCCTCTCTCTCTCTCAGACTCTTCTGGAATCCCAATTAGATGTATATTCTTTCTTCTCAAGCTATCATTTATTTCACTAAGCCTTTCCTTGTGGTCTCTTAATTGTTTTTTTTCTATTTTTTTCCTCAGCTTCCTTCCTTACCCTCAAATTGTTTTCTATGTCATTCTCTCTCTTCCACCTCATTAACCCTAGTAGTTAGAGCATCCAGTTTTGATTCCATCTCATTTAATCTGTTTCTTAAGTCAACCTAATTAGATCTCAATTCTGTAGTAATGAAGTCTCCAGAATCCTTCACCCTTTTTTCAAGAGCCACCAGTAAATTTATAATTGTACTTCTCAATTGAATTTCTGTGATCATATTTAAATCCAAATTCTGTAACTCTGTGGCAGAGAGTTTGTTTCTGGTTCTTTCTTTTGTGGTGAATTCTTCCCTCTAGTCATTTTGTCCAGTGGAGAGTGGCTGTTTGAGTGGGCTGAGTCAAAAATATCAACCACAACCTAATTAAAATACACCCTAGATGATTCCAAAGAGGTCAGAGACCAGAAAATAAAAGAAAAACAAGAACAAAACAAAATAAAGCAATAGAACCACTAAAGTGAAAAATAAATTTTAAAACAAAGTAGTAAAACTAAAAACCCAAAACCCAAAAAGAATGAAGAAGAAAAAAGGACAGGAAAAATAGTAAAGTAAATTGGGGGGGGGGGGGGGGGAAAGGGAGGGATGGTGGTGGTGAGGAAGTAGTAGTGAAGAGAGAATGTAGTCTACCGGAGGGGTCCTAGAGGGTGGTCCTCTTACTTCTGATTGTATTATGTTCTGTATGGTAGAAGATGCTCAATCCCAAATTAATATAAACTAGCAATAGTTATATAAAGGCCCAACATTTACCACAAGAACAAACAAGATAAAAGAGGGGGCAGCATGGGAAGGGAGAGAGTATATAATCTCATAAAATGAACCAACATGGTGTTGGTTGTATACACCCGCTTGTTTCTGGGTGTATTTTGGTCATGTGTTAGAAGGTGCTAACTTCCACCATTGCAAAACAAAATGAGGCAGAAAAAAAAAACAAAAAACAAATACCCATATCTCATATATCTACCAAAATTAAATTGAATACGTTGAATGGAATCCAGAAGTGAAAAATATATGTAAGACGTGTGATTGTTGAAATATGAAAGTCAAAAAGGAAAAAACTTAAAAATGAAGAGTTGGTAAAATATTTTAGTTAAGATGGGAAAAGAGAAAAAATATTGGAAATTTTTAGTCTGAAATAAAAACTAGTCATAATGGTTAAAGAAAAAAAAGAAAATGACCTTCCAGTTCTATATACTATTTTCCCTCAGTCTTGGAGATTTCCAGTGCTGCTAATTCAATAAACATTGATTTCCCTTGTTCTTGTAGCTGATCTTCTGGGTGAGGGGTCTACTGCACTGATTCTTAGGTATCTGTGCCAGGGCGGAGATGCCCCACCCCCTGCCATGTGCTGAGCTCAGAATGAACTGTTTATCCTGTGAGGCCTTTCTTCCCTAGAGGCTCCACTTCTCCCTGGCATAAGGTGAAACAAAGAGGAAAAAAAAATGGTGGCAGCTAGATTTCTAGCTCTGGAGTCACGCTCTCCTTGAGTAACTAACACAGTCTCCCAGTCTGCACTCGCCTAGATGCTCCTGGGTGCAGACACGGTGCACTGATCTGCACAGCTTGTGGGGCACCCAGGGGCAGGATAGTTCTTGCTTCCTCTGCCCTCTCCACTTCTGCCTGTCCCAGGGGAAGGGCAGGTTCCCCAGCTTTGTCCGCTTGATCACCCTGGTACCCGGGGCCCTGTGCCACTTGACCTGCACTACCAGGGATCCACCTTTCCCAATGGGAAAGGAATACAGTCACCTCTGTCCATTGCCACCTTCTAGGGTAAAGGCAGCTCCAGAGCCAGCTGGCCTAACCAACTGCCTTCTCCCAAATGCCCCAGAGGGTTGCGTTGCTCCACCTCTTTACCAATATCAGAAGCTGGTTTGCAGTGAGCTTTACCTCTGGCACCCCTCTTCTTCAAGTGATTCCAGGAATCTTGAGGCTTCACTGACCCTTATGGGATTTTGCCCAATTTCCCTTCTAAGCACTTTTCCATCAGGGAAACTCCATCACAGATTTTTAAAGTCCCTGTTTCTCCACAGCTGAGCTTTCCTGCCCTGGAGGCTTTCACAACTCCACTTTAGCCCTGCTAGTCACAGTTCTCCTCCCCCTACTGTATTCTTTTTTTAACTTTTTTTTTATTCCCCACCTTCCTACCTTGTTAAAAGCAAAAACTTTTCTCTGTAGCTTTCTAGTTGTTCTTTTTTTAAATCTCAGGTCGAATTTGTAGGTGTTCAGGATGTTTTGAAAGTTATCGAGGTAAGATTGTGGGGTCAGATGACTTGAAGACCCCTACCCTTCCGCCATCTTTCCCCTCTCCTCTAAAGATTTTTCTAGGGAGAGGCAGGGCAAGATGGTGGAAGAGTAGGGTCACCAAGTCACCTGTCCCCACCAACTTACCTAGATAACTTTCAAATCATCCTGAAAACCTATGAATTCGGCCTGGGATTTAAAGAGAACAGCTGGGATGCTACAGTGAGAAGAGTTCCCGCTTCTATCAAGGTAGGAAGATGGAAAAAAATATTAAAAAAGCATCCAGTGGGAGATGGGCCCCCACGAGGAGCCAGGCTAAGGCTACAGCTAGAGACTCCAGGAGAGGAAAGCCTAATCTGGCAGAAGCAGGAACTTTTAACAATCTTCCCGGACAGAAAGGCGCTCGCAGGGAGCTCCGGCAGGATCAGAGGAGGGGCAGGAATACCCTCAGGCTCCCAGGGACAATAACAGAGGAACTGCACCCCAGGGGAGAGTGCACCACACATCAAGACCAAGCTCCATAAAGGGCTGGAGCTTGTCCCAAGCGGGGCATCAGGGGCAGCTCAGGTGGCAGCTCAAGGCAGCAGCTCCGCCGGAGGGGGCTGTGCAGCTCCAGGAGCATGATCCCAGCGAGGCAGGCCCCGTAGCCCAAGGCACCGGGGAACACAGCCCAGGATCTGGTGCTCCCCCCGGGACCGCCAGAGGCTGGGAGGACATGGGACAGCGAGGATGCTCCTGCTCCCGGGCGGCCCCAAGCTGTGCAGATCAGCGCCCCCAGGCCCTGGAGCATCCAGGCCCCTGCAGACTGGGAGACTATGGTAGTTACAACTGGAAATGACTCAAGGGCTGGAGAGCTGGCCGCCACCACTGTTGTTGTTCCTGGGGGTGTCACCTTGTACCTGGGACTGAGCAGAGCTGCCAGGGAGCAGGGACCTCACAGGATAAATGGATCCCACAGAACCGTGTACCTGGCAGGGGTGGGGTAGCACCCGCAGGTGCACACACCTGAGAACCAGCACAGCAAGCCCCTTCCCCAGAAGACCAGCTGGAAGGACAGGGGAAGAGCAAGTTCTTGACCAAGCACGGCTGGAAAGTTCCAGGGGAAGTCTAGAGACTTACAATATATAGAATCAGAGGATACTCCTCCTTGTTTTTTGTTTTTTTGTTTGTCTCCATCCCCCCTTTTTTTTCTCTTTTTCTCCTTTTTCCAGTACAACTTGTTTTTAGCCACTCTGCACGGAGCAAAATGACTAGAAGGAAAAATTCACCACCAAAAAAAGTATCAGAAACAGAACTCTCTCCCACAGAGTTACAGAATTTGGATTACAATTCAATGTCAGAAAGCCAATTCAGAAGCACAATTATAAAGCTACTGGTGGCTCTAGAAAAAAGCATAAAGGATTCAAGATACTTCATGACTGCAGAATTTAGATCTAATCAGGCTGAAATTAAACATCAATTAAAAATGAGATGCACTCCAAACTGGAGGTCCTAATGATGACAGTTAACGAGGTACAAGAAAGAGTAAGTGACATAGAAGACAAGTTGATGGCAAGGAAGGGATCCGAGAAAAAAGAGAAAAACAATTAAAAGATCCTGAGGATTGGTTAAGGGAAATAAATGACAGCCTCAGAAGGAAAAATCTACGTTTAATTGTGGTTCCCGAGGGCCTGAAAGAGACAGAGGACCAGAAAGTGTATTAGAACAAATCATACCTGAGAACTTCCCTAACTTGGGAAGGGAAACAGGCATTCAGATCCAGGAGATAGAGAGATCCCCCCATAAAATCAATAAAAATTGCTAAACACCTCCACATTTAATAGTGAAACTTGCAAATTCCAAAGATAAAGAAAACATACTTAAAGCAGCAAGAGACAAGAGATCCCTAAACTTTATGGGGAGAAGTATTAGGTTAAGAGAAGACCTCTCCACAGAGACCTGGCAGGCCAGAAAGGCAGGATATTTTCAGGGCCCTAAATGAGAAGCACCTGCAGCCAAGAATACTCTATCCAGTAAGGCTCTTATTCAGAATAGAAGGAGAGATAAAGGGCTTCCAAAATAGGCAGAAACTGAAAGAATATGTGACCACCAAACCAGCTCTGCAAGTAATATTAAGGGGGACTCAGTGAAAGACGAGGAAGTCCAAGGAAACAATCCACAAAAACAGGAACTGAGTAGGTATTATGTTGACACTAAATTCATATCTTTCAATACTAACTCTGAACGTGAATGAGTTAATGATCCCATTAAAAGGTGCAGGGTTTCAGACTGGATAGATAGCAAGACCCATCTATTTGGGGTCTACAAGAGACTCATTTTAGACATAAGGACACCTGCAGCCTGAAAATAAACGATTGTAAAACAATTTACCATTTAAATGGTCCTCAAAAAAAAAGCAGGTTAGCCATCCTCATATCAGATAAATTAAAGTTTATCCCAAAGATTTTAGTAAGAGATGAAGAAGGACACTATATCATACTTAAAGGATCTATCCAACAAAAGGACCTAAAATCGTGAATATTTAGGCCCCTAATTATTAATTAGGCTGCCAATTATATCAATCAATTAATAACCAAACTTAAGACATACTTAGATAATCATAAATTTATACTAGGAGAGTTGAACATGGCATTTTCTACAATTGATAGATCTTCTAAGCACAGCATCTCCAGGGAAACAAGAGCATTAAATGATACACTGGGCCAGATGGATTTCAAAGATATTTACAGAAATTTACATCCAAATGCAACTGAATACACATTTTTCTCAAGTGCACATGGAATTCTCTCCAGAATAGACCATATATGGGGTCACAAATCAGGTCTTAACCCATAGCAAAAGACTGGGATTGTCCCCTGTCTATTTTCAAACCATAATGCTTTGAAACTAGAACTAAACCACAAGAAGTTTGGAAGGATTTGAAACACATAGAGGTTAAAGACCATCCTGTGAAAAGATGAAAGGGCCAACCAGGAAATTAGAGAAGAATTAAAAAGATTCATGGAAACTAATGAGAATGAAGATACAACTGTTCAAAATCTTTGGGATACAGCAAAAGCAGTCCTAAGGGGGAAATACATCGCAATACAAGCATCCATCCAAAAACTGGAAAGAACTCAAATACAAAAGCTAACCTTGAACCTAAAGGAGCTGGAGAAGGAACAACAAATGAAACCTAACCAAGCAGAAGAAGAGAGGTAATAACGATTCGAGCAGAACTCAATGAAATAGATCAGAAGAACTGTGGAACAGATCCAAAAAACTAGGAGGTGGCACTTTGAAAAAATTAGTAAGATAGATAAACCATTACCTAGCCTTATTAGAAACAAAAAAGACTCAGATTAATAAAATCACAAGTAAAAAAGGAGAGATCACAACCAATAGCAAGGAAATACAAACGATGTTAAAACATATTATGAGCAGCATTATGCCAATAAAGTAGGCAATCTAGAAGAAATGGACGCATTTCTGGAAAACCACAAACTCCCAAAATTGGAACAGGAAGAAATACAAAACAAGAACAGTCCAATAACCAGGGAGGAAATTGAAGCAGTCAACAAAAACCTCCCAAGACACAAAAGCCCAGGGCCAGATGGCTTCCCAGGGGAATTCTATCAAATGTTTAAAGAAAAAAAACATACCTATTCTAAAACTGTTCCTGAAAGACAGAAAGGGATGGAAAACTTCCAAACTCGTTCTATGAGGCCAGCATCACCTGAATTCCAAAACCAAAGACCCACCCAAATAGGAGAATTATAGTCCAATATCCCTGATGAACATAGATGCAAAATTTCTCAACAAAATACTAGCCAATAGGATCCAATAGTACATTAACAAGATGATTCACCATGACCAAGTGGGATTTATCCCCAGGATGCAAGCCTGGTTCAACCCTTGTAAAGCAATCAATGTGATTGATCATATCAACAAGAGAAAAAACAAGAACCATATGATCTTCTCAATAGATGCAGAGAAAGCATTTGAAAAAATACTGCATCCATTCCTGATCAAATCACTACACTTCAGAGTGTAGGGATAGAGAGAAGATTCCTCAGCCTCTTAAAAGCCATCTACGAAAACCCCACAGCAAATTTCATTCTCAAGGTGGAAACACTGGGAGCCTTTCCCTTAAGATCAGAAACACGACAGGGATATCCACTCTCACCACTGCTATTCAACATAGCAGTTGTGAGGAAGTCCTAGTCTCAGCAATCAAGCAACAAAAAGAAATAAAGGCATTCAAATTGCCAAAGAAGTCAAACTCTCCCTCTTCGCAGATGACATGATACTGTTCGTAGAAAACCCAAAAGATTCGACCCCAAGATTGTTAGAACTCGTATAGCAATTTGGCCCTGTGGCAGGATACAAAACCAATGCCCAGAAATCAGTGGTATTTCTATTCACTAACAATGAGACAGAAGAAAGAGAAATTAAGGAGTCAATCCCATTTACAATTGCACCCAAAAGCAGAAGATACCTAGGAATAAACTTAACCAAAGAGGTAAAGGATCTATACCCTAAGAACTATAGAACACTTCTGAAAGAAATGGAGGAAGACACAAAGAGATGGAAAAATATTACATGCTCATGGATTGGAAGAATTAGCATTGTGAATTTATTATCTATGCTACCCAAAGCAATTTACATGTTCAGTGCAATCCCTTTCAAAATACCAGGGACTTTCTTCACAGAGTTGGAACAAATTATTTTAAGATTTGTGTGGAATCAGAAAAGACCCCGAATAGCCAGGGGAATTTTAAAAAAGAAAACCATAGCTGGGGACATCACAATGCCAGATTTCAGGTTGTACTACAAAGCTGTGGTCATCAAGACAGTGTGGTCCTGGCACAAAAACAGACACATAGATCAATGGAACGGAATAGAGAATCCAGAAGTGGACCCTCCACTTTATGGTAAACTAGTTTTTGACAAAGCAGGAAAGACAATCCACTGGAAAAAAGTCTCTTCAATAAATGGTGCTGGGAAAATTGAATGGCCACGTCCAGAAGAATGAAACTCAGCCATTCTCTTACACCATACACAAAGATAAACTCAAAATGGATGAAAGATCTAAATGTGTGACAAGATTCCATCAAAATCCTAGAGAAGAACACAGGCAACACCCTTCTGAACTCAGCCACAGCAACTCCTTGCAAGATACATCCATGAAGGCAACAGAAACAAAAGCAAAAATAAACTATTGGGCCTTAAGATAATTTGCTTCTGCACAGCAAAAGAAACAGTCAACAAAACTAAAAGACAACCTACAGAATGGGAGAAGATATTTGCAAATGACCTATCTGATAAAGGGCTAGTATCCAAGATCTATAAAGAACTTATGGAACTCAACACCAAAGAAACAATCCAATCATCAAATGGGCAAAAGACATGAACAGAAATTTCACAGAGGAGGACATAGACATGGCCAACATGCACATGAGAAAATGCTCCCCATCGCTGGCCATCAGGGAAATACAAATCAAAACCACAATGAGATACCACCTCACACCAGTGAGAATGGGGAAAATTAACAAGACAGGAAACCACAAATTTTGGAGAGGATGTGGAGAAAGGGGAACCCTCTTGCACTCTTGGTGGGAATGTGAGTGGCACAGCCACTCTGGAAAACTGTGTGGAGGTTCCTCAAAGAGTTAAAAATAGATCTGCCCTCCGACCCAGCAATTGCACTGCTGGGGATTTACCCCAATAATACAGATGCAGTAAAATGCCGGAACACCTACACCCCGATGTTTATAGCAGCAATGTCCACAATAGCCAAACTGTGGAAGGAGCCTCAGTGTCCATCGAAAGCCGAATGGATAAAGAAGATGTGGTCTATGTATACAATGTAATATTAGTCTGCCATTAGAAACGACAAATACCCACCCACCATTTTCTTCGACGTGGATGGAACTAGAGGGTATTATGCTGAGTGAAATAAGTCAATTGGAAAAGGACAAACATTATATGGTCTCATTCATTTGGGGAATATAAAGATTAATGAAATGTAATAAAGTGAAAGGAGGGAAAATGAGTGAAAATATCAGTGAGGGTGACAAAACATGAGAGACACCTAACTCTGAGAAATGAACAAGTAGTGGTGGAATGGGAGGTGGGCAGAGGGTTGGGGTGACAGGGTGATGGGCACTGAGGGGGGCACTCGGTGGGATGAGCACTGGGTGTTATGCTAAATGTTGGCAAATTGAAATCCAATTAAAAAAAGATTTTTCAAAAAAAAGATTTTTCTAGAAAGAGATCTTATCATTATGTAGCTTGAGATTTTATAATGGAGCCTTTGTGTTTAGGTACACAAAACAAAAGTTATTATTAAAGTGGAAGTAGGGGATCCCTGGGTGGCTCAGTAGTTTAGCCCTTGCCTTCAGCCCAGTGCCTGATCCTGGAGTCCCAGGATCAAGTCCTACATCAGGCTCCCTGCTTGGAGCCTGCTTCTCCCTTTGCCTGTGTCTCTGCCTCTCTCTCTTTCTCTCTTTCTCTCTCTCTCTCTCTCCCTGTGTCTTTCATGAATAAATAAATAAAATAAAAATCTTTAAAAAATATATAAATAAAGTAGAAAATGATATGTGGAAGATCTCTTGAACAAACAAAAATGACTATAAATGATGGAGTATTTGGACTAGAATTCTGGAAGGATTTATAGAGGATTTAGTATTTGACATATGAAATTGAGGACAGATGTCTGGCAATTATTACTTTATTCAGAATCCAACTTGATTAAAAATATTGTTTCTTGTTATTAGAGATATCTAGACTTTTGTGTACATAGCACTTGATCATGCTATTTCTGTGTTGAGTAATTGGAAGGTAGCACCCTGGGTGGTTGAGTGGGAGAGTGTCTGCCTTTGGCTCAGGTTGTATCTTGGGGTCCTGGGATCATGTCCCACCTCTTCCTGCTGGGAGCCTGCTCCTCCCTCTTCCTAGGTTTGTGCCTCTATTTCTGTGTCTCTTGTGAATAAATAAATAAAATCCTAAAAAAAAAAAGATCAATCAGAAGATGTATGCTAGTCACCATCCCATTTTTACTACTAGAATTACTATTGCTTCTAGTAGGAGGGTTACTATTGTGACCTAAACCTGGCCTTTGGTCACATTTTGTTTATTACAGAATGTTATCCTTAGTTTATTTCTTTTATGTAACCTAAATGGCACAATAACTTGTGAATTTCATACCTTCAATTTTTCAATCAAGAACATAAGGAAAAACAAACCTATTGAATATTCATCAAGACTCTAGTAGAAAAATGCAACTGAAAAAATTCAATTTTAAAGTAAGCAAAAATAACTTCCTCCACAGCAAACTTATCTGTTAAGTAAAGCAAGCAATGATTTTTGAGCCATTAGTAAATTTTGGCAAACTCAGACTTCTCTGATAAAGAATAATTTCTAAGCTTATCAGAGCTAAACAAGTGGGACTTAATTGAAAAGAGTTTGTTGAATTGACAGATTGATAGAAAAAAAATGTCTTTAGTGTTGTGTTTGATTTTCAGTCTCTTGAACTTCCATGTACTTTTAAGGCAATTTTTCTTTGTTGAGTTATAAAGATGTGGGTATCAGTGTGAATTTGTGTCAGAAAAGTTTGGCTGAAATTTGTCAGGAGGTTGATTTTGTCAGTCTCTTGAATTTTTTATTGCAATTCTGATATGCCTCTGAATGAAACCAAAATTTACTTAAAAAATTGTAATATTACCCTATTTCTTTTTCACAGTCCTTTAATGAATAGTGTTTCAGAGGCCTGTATTTAAAAACCAATGTCACAGTCTAACCCTATTAAATTCTAATATCTAACTTTGTCTTTTCAAGTAGAATCCTGCCAATTGTATTGATATTAATAAGTGTCTTTATATATATATAATTGTTCAATAATAGAGTATATATAAAATGGTGTAAGTTAAAAAATATCTCTGTGAAGAGGGCATTGTAAGAGATGTGGAAAATGTGCATGTATTTAGGAGCCGTTTGAATACAATACTTAAAATTATTAGTTGTCAATGAGGATAGAGAAAGAAAAGTACAGATAATGTTGGGGAAATTAAAGCAATTAATGATAGTGTTTGAGGGGACACTGAAGCTTTGTGCATATATATGTGCATATGTATTCTCTGGGGTTTGCTCTAAATTTTCTTTATGAATTAGCAGTAATTTTTCACATCTCTGTGCATATGTAAAGTACTAAATACAGGAACTTATATCATTGGTTTATAAAAATCAGGATATTTCAACACAAGAAAAATATTTTATCCTTTTATATAATTTAACTTTATATCACTTATATTGCCAAGAACATACATCAATAAAGTAAGATTTCTTTGAACTTTAGTTTCTCTTTCATCTTCAAGTTAGATTTTAAAGAATGAAATATTAGGAATTCCATCAATAAATTTAAGTAGAAATGGCTTCATTTGAACTAATGGCTGAGTAAAATAGTGACATTCACATATTAAACATGATGTTTTGGTATATTATATTACACATTTTCACTTATTTCATGGAGAGTAGAATTTTTATGTGCAGTAATTCAGAAAAATGTGAGTTGACATCATGGAACTCTTCTGCACATTAGAAAATTCTTTAACTGATACTGTTTTCTTTTAGTTGTTTTATGGAATATTTGATTAAATATTCTAAACACTTCTCATTGTTCTTTAGTTTCAGCTCAAATTCTCAAGAGCAACCTTACAGCAATGGAACAACAAATTGTTCATCTGGAACGTGACATCAAGAAATTCCCCCAAACAGAAAATCAACATGATAAGTTTGTGGAGAAAATGACAATATCCTTTATTTGTTTAAGCATTTTGTTTATTAGTCTCTCTCTCTTTCTCTCTCTCTCTCCTCCTCCTCCTCCTCCTCTCCCTATCCCCTGCCCTCTTTCCCTCCCTCCCACCCTCTCTGCCTGTGTGTATATGGGTGAGTGTATTTACTGTGTGGTTAGTTCTAAACTTACCAGTCTATCTATTCAGACTCTCTGGGTGAATTTGCATATAGGTTGTTCTTTTATTAGTAGCAAAAATTTCAGTTCACAGTGTTTGGAACCAGGTAGAGTAGGCAAGAAAACAATTATATGAGAAAAAAATGTCATTTCTCAAGAATTTCATTTGAAGGCCCACTAGATATGCAAGGTAAGTCTTATGAGGCTTGATTAGACTGAAAACAAAACAAAAAATTTCCTTATGTAACCAGTTATTTAAAGGAAATGATCAGCATAAGATTTTTTTTGGTCAGATTCTTTTCCCTTTGCATGTATGCAGGTACTTCCTGAGGGAAGACCTGCATATTCAAGGACAATCAGAGGATGACCAATAATGAGTAAACTATAAGGATTGCAAAGGATAGGTAAAATGAATGCCTAGATGGGTGGATAGATGAATTGATCAGTAGATTATGTATTTAAATAAATTGTAGTAGTTATCTATATACCATTAAGCATTTCCTTCTAAATAACTGTTTTTAAACCCCTATTTTATGTACAGTATATTTGTATAAAGTATAGAAATATATGAAAGAAGAACTTGAGAAATAGCATTTAGCTTGAATTATTTAATGTTAAATCTGGCATCTAAAGATAAACTACATTAGACCTGTTTTTTTTTTTTTTTTTTTCAATTTTGGTTTTCAAAAGTTAAAGCCATATCCTCCTCCTCTAGGTTTAAATAAATACCTTGAACTGCTGATTGACCACCATTTTATATCTCTTGAGGGAATAAATACTATAAACTCCTTATCTGATAATAAGTAAATTCTTTCAACTATATGGCAGTCACCTTGTTTCAAGGTTAAATCTATTGCCTTTTTCTTGTGATATGCTTATTTTCCTGCCAAACTTAGAAACTATGGTACTGAACTCAAATTACTTCAGAATGGCAATTTAGATTTATGTGAAAAATGGTTTTTCATTCTAAAGCTTTGTGTTCATGAATTAATACTGTGTTTTATGTGGTCTATTAGTGATGCTGAGTACTTTAATAAATGGGAACACTGGAAACATAAGTTTGTGGGTGACTGGAAGTAGGAAATTTTCAAAAATAATCTGGGGTTATATAACTTCCCACATTGGGATATTTAATGTGAAGATTTAACTTTATTGCTGATTAGATTTTTCTTATAAATATGTCATATTGTCCTGTGGCTGGAAACACCGCCTACATCTTTCAACTTTTGATTTTGATTCTTGTCTCATATATTAAAATTTAATTCCTGATCCACTTGTTCTTTTTAACATTTTCTTCTGTGGTTGGATTATGACAACACAACAGCTTGCAACATTGAAGAGTCTTTGTTGCTCATTTAGAAAAAAAAAAAAAAGTAATTTCAAACCCTCATGAACTTGGCCTAAACTCTTTATTTTATTTCTGTCTTTATGCAGGTAATTAAGCACTTTATTTATTTTTTTTTAATTAAGCACTTTAAAATGAAAATCTAGGGCCTTCTATATCTGTATGTTACAGATGAATGGTTATTCATCATTTAAGTGGCACTAATGTGTGACTATTTGTCCATAAGGGGATTGCAAACTATATTAAACTGTATTGGACTATTACTTTGCATATCACATTATTTTGAAAAACAAAATAAAATATACAGCAATTTATTTTAGGTAAAAAGTTTAGAATATTAACTTGAGTTGGTTATATCTCTAAGTTAATGAATTATGATGATAGAACTGTTGCTCAAATTATTCTTGCTTTGGAAGACTCCATTGGCACCCATTGAGAGTTTCAATCTTATGAAAAATTACAAACAAAATGCATGATCTTTGGGGTGCCTGGGTAGCTCCATCAGTTAAGTGTCTACCTTCCACTGGGGTCATGATCCCAGGGTCCTGGGATGGAGCCCCGCATCTGTGGGGAGCCTACTTCTCCCTGTCCCTCTGCCTGCTACTCTCCTTATGTTTTTTTCTCTCTCTGCCAAATCAATAAATAAAATATTTTTAAAATGCATGATCTTCATATGTATATATGTTATAGGATTTCTGGTGCCTAATTAATATTTGTCTACTCTTTTGGCACTCCAAAAGAGAAGGGTATTTTATTTAATTTTTTTTAACAGAAGGGTATTTTAAAGTAGAATACTTGATTATGTTGTAAAATTAGAACCACAATTCTATTTTTAGTACAGGATTCTTTGTAGTGGATGTTTTTCAATGTTTCTATCCCCGGCCAATAATTTGTTTTACTTCAAGTCACTGACCTTTAAACTGAATTAGCTCCAGGCACAAGTAGGGAAGCAGTTTCCCTTGAAAGTAACCTCACCTACTTAAAGAGTAATCTCTCTTATAAGGACTGTGAGTCAAAAACTGAATGGCACTGTCATGCCTCTTGGCTTTCAGAATAGCATGAGTGCTATAGTTAGCAACAATGAGAGACCAACTGAATCTGCTAGCTGAATCGTAACCAAATCTCCAGGTTGAGCTAAGTCGCATAGCACCTTATGTTTACCCTACTCTTTCTCAATATTAATTGAACACTTAAAATATGCTAGCAATTGCCAGACCATGAAAATATAGTAGTGCACAAGATGGACAGTTTGACCTCAGGCTACCGATGGTCTGGCATTTACATGCTTCTTTGACTTGCTGTCTCTATGGTCAAGATCCTGTCTGGTGTGTTAATTACTTTCTTTTTTTTTTTTCTTTTAAATTTTATTCATGACACACACACACACACACACACAGAGGCAGAGACACAGGCAGAGGGAGAAGCAGGCTCCATGCAGGGAGCCCAATGTGGGACTGGATCACAGGACTCCAGGATCACGCCCTGGGCAGAAGGCAGGTGCCAAACTGCTGAGCCACCCAGGGATCCTCTGGTGTGTTAATTTCTATATGCCCATCACAATGTGTGACATGTAGCAATATGTAGGCACTCAGTAGGTACATATTGAATCACAGAATATTATAGCTAGAGACAATGAAGACCATTTACTCCCAGCTCCTACTTTTAATTAGCATTTCAAAATGGATATTGTTAAACAGTGGTAGGCTGTACTTATGGTTATTAAACTTTTCTTCATATTAATCTTCTCAGGAACTTAAATAACATTAAAGCACCTTTTATGAGCATGCATGTAAAATATAGTCAGATTTAGAGGGATAATATGCACCTTTTTAGAGCAAATTTACAAAAAAAAAAAAAAAAAAACTGACCAGTGGAGGTTAAAAAAAGAATAAAACCTTTCCTATGAATGGATTGTTTCAGACTATTTCCTGGATCCTGAAAAATATCTGGTGGCTTTAGAAGGAACCTTATCACCTTCGTCTCCCTTTTTCTATACAAAACTGGTTGCTTTTCTGCCTCAAAAAAAAAAAAAATAGATGGAAAGAGTAAAATAAGCAAAATTTATTTTTTAAGATTACAAAGCATGAAGAAATGGAGGAAAACTGTCTTAGGGAAGTTCTAGGATCAAAGGGGATGATCTATAATGGATATAATAGCACTATATATAATATATATATAGGAATGCACAGTGTTTAAAAACCTAAATAACCATGTGGGAAAGGTATTGCTATTATCCTGATTTAAAAAAAAGAAAACAAAGTTCTTGGTATTCTTCATGTGCTTATGGTCATAATAGTATTGGAAGTTTTTGTTCAGTTGTTCAGTGAATTAAAATGGAATCTGTATACTTTTTTAACTAAGTTTAAAAAGTAATATTCACTCATTTATTGAATATGTTCTATGTATTAGACATTGCCTAATTTTACATACTTTAGCTTATAAAAGATGTTCTTATTTATTAAATGACTATTTTCCATAATTGATGCTAAAATTGACCACCATTGTGCCTGTTTCATTGTAATGAGCTCGAATCATATGAGAATACTTTCAACAATTCATGAAGTTATTTCTAATAGTTCTGTTGTTTTTAATTCATTTATTTGTAGAGGCATTTCTTTTTCTCTTATAAGATTACTAGGAATTATGTATTCTCTGTCTGTGTTTGGCTCTTGTTGCAAATAATGGTGTGGTAAGGTTCAGAAACACATCTAAAATCACATTTTCAAAGTTATGAAAAATAACCCATACTAAAGAGACGTGAGAGGAAGCACTGTGAATGGACTGCTAACCAATCCTTAGGCCACTACTCTGACTTGATATTATATCTGGATTCTGATTTTTGCAATTTTTTTTGTCCTACACTAGTAGTATGACTGCACAAGAGTTTTTCTTTATCTTTTTTTAAGTCAAAGCATCATTTTACTTACTACTCCTTGCTGTTTCTGAAAGAAAAGAACACCATTCTTAAAATACAGCTTCTGAGACTTTTTAAAAAATATTTTATTTATTTCTTCATGAGAGATACAGAGAGACAGAGGCAGAGACATAGGCAGAGGGAGAAGTAGGCTCCATGCAGAGAGCCCAGTGTGGGACTTGATCCCGGGACTTTAGGATCATGCCCTGGGCGGAAGGCAGGTGGTAAGCCACTGAGCCACCCAGGGATCCTCTAGACTTTTAAATATATGTTGTGATTTATTCTAAACGTCTTAAACTATCTGAAAAAAAAATTAACCACAATGTTGACTTTACTGCTTATATCCTGTAGACAAATTTCTTTTTTTTTTCTATATTTTTTATTGGAGTTCGATTCACCAACCTATACTATAACACCCAGTACTCATCCTGTCCAGTGCCCCCTCACTGACGTCATCCATTCACCCAATCTCCCGGCCACTTCCCCTTCCACTACCCCTTGTTTGTTTCCCAGAGTTAGTAGTCTCTCATGTTTTGTCACCCTCTCTGATTTTTCTGACTCATTTTCTCTCCTTTCCCATATGATCCCCTTTACTATTTTTTATACTCCCCCTGTGAGTGAAACTAAATAATGTTTGTCCTTCTCCAATTCACTTACTTCACTCAGTATAACACCCTCCAATTCTATCCACCTTGAGAAAAATAGTGGGTATTCATCGAATCTAATGGCTGAGTAATATTCCATTACATATACAAATCCACAACTTCTTTATCCATTTATCTTTCGAGGGACACCGAGGTTCCCTCCACAGTTTGGCTATTGTGGACATTGCTGCTATAAACATTGGGGTGCAGGTATTCTGGCATTTCACTGTATCTGTATATTTGGGGTAAATTCCCAACAGTGCAATTGCTGGGTTGTAGGGCAGATCTATTTTTAACTCTTGGAGGAACCTCCGAGTGGCTGCACCAGTTCACATTCCCACCAACAGTGCAAGAGGGTTCCCCTTTCTCTGCATCCTCTCCAACATTTGTGGTTTCCTGTCTTGTTAATTTCCACCATTCTCACTGGTGTGAGGTGGTCTCTCATTGTGGTTTTGATTTGTATTTCCCTGATGGCCAGTGATGCGGAGCATTTTCTCATGTGCTTGTTGACCATGTCTATGTCTTCCTCTGTGAGATTTCTGTTCATGTCTTTT